>NC_139022.1:130655888-131014400 GCF_964662115.1 Mustela nivalis
GCAAGATAATGCTGACACTCTGATTACCGCAGCTGCTGTGAGTAATAAAGGCCTTTGTCTCTGACCTGGGAGTCTCATGTCTTCTGTTGGCATCTGTGAAACTGACAATTTGTTAGTTTACCAGTAGAGTAGATTCTTAGAACTTCCGAAGTTCTTGATGTAAAATTAAATAAATTACACTGAAAACAAAGGTAATTAATACCCCAACTTCTACTACATTTTTTTTTTTATTATCTATACTTCATCTATGTATGTGTGGAGATACAACGTATTGGTGTGCTTCTGAGCATCTCCTCCCAACTCTGCATTCAGTGGTACAATATAGGTAGCTTGAAATCAACTATGAAAGTCGTATTTTTACCACAGAAATTGCCCTTCCTCATCTGGAACCAGTTGTGAAACATTTACCGTCACATCACTGTCGAAATCCTACAAATCTCTCCCCAGCAGTTCTCAAATCTTCACGTTCCTGAGGAGCTTGTCAAAATGCAGGCGGGGCGTCTAGGGAGCTCAGATGGTTAAGCGTCTGCCTTCAGCTCAAGTCATAATTCCAGGGTCCTGGGACACAGCCTCCCCTCAGGCTCCCAACTCAGCGGGGGTCTGCTTCTCCCTCTCCTTCTGTTGCTCCCCTGCTTGTACATATGTTCTCCAATAAATAGTCTTTTTTTTTCTTTTTGGAAGATTTTATTTATTTATTCGAAGGAGGTGCAGAGGGGGAGGGGGAGGGACAAGGAGATTCCACAGGGAGCAGGGAGCCTGACAGGGGCCTCTATCTTATCACCCTGAGATCAGGAGCTGAGCCCAAATCAAGAGTCAGACACTTAACCAGCTGAGCCACCCAGGCACCCCGATATTGAAGAAATTCTTAAAACTCAATAGTAAAAAAGCAAGAGATCCAATTAGACCATTGGCCAAAGACATGAAGAGACATTTCACCAAAGATAAACAGATGGCAAATAAACACACACAGAAATGATGTTCAAGATCATTAGCTATTAGAGAAGTGCAAATTAAACCCACAACATCACTAAGCACCTATCAAAATGGCTAAAATAAAAAATAGGGACGATACCAAATGGTGGCAAAGATGCTGAGAAATGATCATTCTTCATTGGTGGTGACGTAAAATGGCACAATCCCTCTGAAAAACAGTTTGGCAGTTTCTTTTGAAAAGTAAACAAGCACTTACCATACAAGCCAGCAATTGTTCATTGGTGTTTATCCCAGAGAAGTGAAGATTTGGGTTCACAAGTACAAAATTGCAGGGGCACCTGGGTGGCTCAGTCAGTTTGTGTCTGCCTTCAGCTAGGGTCATGATCCCAGGGTCTCAGGATTGAGCCCCACATCCGGCTCCCTACTTAGCAGGGAGCTTGCTTCTCCCTTTCCGTCTGCTCTTCCTTCCTGCTTGTGCTCTCTCCCTCTCTCAAATAAATATATATAAATATATATTAAAATATATAAAATATTTATTAAAAATAAGGGAAGGGCTGAATAAATTCCATCTCATGGAACAGTACTCAGCGATAAAAAGGAACAAACTATGGATACATGCAACAACAGAGAAGAACTGTAAAGAAAATATCTCATCCCTTTGGCCCAATAGTCCTACCTTGAAGAAGTGGGATGCTAAACACAGACAGATTACTTATGTAAATAAAGATTAAGATTAAATTAAGATTATTTATGTAAATAAACACTAAGTATATACATGTTCCAGGCTCTGTTCTGGACACTGGGGATAAAGCTACAAAGAGAATAAAGACTCCTGCCTTCATGGACCTTCCAGTCTAATAGAGAGAGGGGCGATAAACCAGGTAAACAGACACAGCAGTATGTTGGATGTTCCTGAGTACTATGAAGAGAAAATGAAGTGGAGGAGAAAATAGGAGGTTGGTTGGGGTGGGTTGCATGTTTGGTAAGGTGTTCAGAAAAGGTGTCACTGCAAAGGTGACATTTGAGTAAAGACCTTTTAGTAGGTGACATGCGAATATCTGAGGGTATTGTGGGGGAGGGGGGACATTTCAGCGGGAGGGAACAACACATGCAAAGGCCTGAGACAGTGTATGGCCAAAAAGCCACTGTGGCTGGAACAGAGGGTCAGGCAAATAATGGTGGCGCAGGTCATGTATGGCATCGTGTCCTGGACCACGGACCTGACACTGGCTTTTACGTGGAGGTGGAGAGTGATCTGGAGTGTTTTGAACAAAGGGTTTACATAAATGATATACATGTAAACACGAAATAGATGCAGGCCCAGGTCCCCCAGTAGAGAGCTGGCTGGGTGGGCCAGATCTGACAGCGTTCTCAAGTAGGTTTCATAGTGATCAACACAAAAAAGGGAGTGGGGTAGAGGTCAGCTCCAGAGAAACGCACATCTTTGAACCTAGTTACAATAAATTACAGATAAGAAATAATTCTGCGGAGGAGAGAAGGGATGTTTTCCCTCTCCGTTCTCGTGCTGTGCTCTGCCAGGCTTCGGTTCTGCTGGATGACATGAAATCCACGAAGCACATGGGACTGGGAAGTGGGACATTAGCCGGCTGCAGCTGCCCGTCCTCCCTGCTTCATCTCCACCCTAGGTCCAGATACTCCTATTCCCCTAATATGCCTTGCACACAGCTTCTCATTTCTAATGGATGAATGGATGAATGGATGGTTTTTATTTTTTTTTAAAGATTTTATTTATTTACTTGACAGAGAAATTACAAGCAGGCAGAGAGGCAGGCAGAGAGAGAGAGAGGAGGAAGCATGCTCCCTGCAGAACAGAGAGCCCGATGCGGGACTCGATCCCAGGACCCTGAGATCATGACCTGAGCCAAAGGCAGCGGCCTAATCCACTGAGCCACCCAGGCGCCCTGGATGGCTTTTATTTTTAAGTAATCGTACCTACACCCAACATGAGGCTCATTTTCAGTACTTCAATCTTCACAACAACCTCATCAGCCAGGTCCTATCTGCTTCATTACATTTTAAATCAACACCAAGAAAAAGAATTTCTTCCATTTCATACTTTTTCCATTTAAAGACAAGCACTACCTCTTCAAATGGGTCCATTTGAAGACATATTCTCAATACCAGCGATGTTAAAAAGTGAATGACAGAATTGAGGAAATTCAGAGTTATAACCCCACTCTGAAGGTAATAAAGTTGAGGCTCCTATACTTAGAGGTGTAAAATCGGGGTGGGGGGAAGCAGCATGAAATCAGAGACTTGAACACACAATCATGGATCCTGGCCCCAGTTCCCTCGTTTTAGTAACTGGCAACCCCATCCACCTATGTGCTTAGCTCAAAATTGTTGGGAGCATTCCCTCTACCACAGTATTGAGAAGGAGAGTTCATCTTAATCCTAAATGAGCAGGACCTTGGCTGGGCAGATGGAGCCTCCTACCACAACTACCATCTGTTGATTTTTCGCTCCATGGCCCAGCTCCTGAATATTGCTGATACGTTTTAATCATCAAAATCTATGTGACTTTGCCATTCAACTTATTAGCATCTCTCTAACTGTAAAACATAGGAATAAAATATTTTCCTTAGGCAAATTTTTAAATAGTATTGAAACTTGAAGGAAAATGGGCCACGGCCTTGGGGACCCAGCACGCACTGATAAGTTGATCCATTCGGTTGTGTGTTTCCAATTAGTCAACCACAGCTTGCCGCTTGGCAGATACGGGTAACAGATGAAAAGGTACTTTGTGTGTCAGCATTAATGCCTCACTGAAAGCAAGTCGGTAATGATTTGTAAGAGGAGGCAGACATCAAAGAGAAAAACCACTATATCATCGGGGTAAGCAAGGGTTTCTGTATTTAAATTGAAGGATGTGTTTGGAAGTGTTTTTGGCATGCTGCTTATTATAAATTCCTAGTGTTGAAAGCAATGATGACTTTTCACTCTTGCAGTGGTGAACTAAAAAAGATACTTTTATTTACGTATGCCTAAGATACATATATATTTATTAATTATCATCTTTGTCTTGGATTTTACTGTTTTATCTTCAAAGCCATCTCTTATTTATAGGGATTGCAGTTTAATCACAGGTGCTGGGGTGGAGGATAGTACTGCAGTTAAATTTGCCAGGTCTTTCTTGGGTTTTAGTGCACTTAGAATACTTGTGGTCATGCTAGCTCTTGTTCAATGAGCCCTTACAATGTGGGGGTCTTGTAAAAAATTCCCCCCAATGTCCCCTGACCTAATTCCTCGCTCTCCAGCTTCGATTTCATGGTCCAACATTATACTCACTCCCTTCCACAAATGGCCTGAATGTCCTTATCTTCTCTTCCTATTATTCTTCACTAACAAAACCTTGATCTGGCCATGCCCAAGCCTCTCCTTTCTCCATTCACTTATTCCTAGCTGGATGTTGAAGAGAAAAAACTGTGCCAATTGACCTCACTTTATTATTTTCTTTTTCATTTGGCATCACTTTAAATTCATGTCTTCAAATCTCAAATAGCACGAAATGTAGCTTAGCAATTCCATCAGCTTCCCTCCCAGACCCCCAGCATTCTCAATGAAACGTTCTTGAGGTGGGAAACAGCACAGCTGGTTCGAGGACCTGAGTGATGGAGAAGGGAAATTGCGGGGGAGGGGTAACACAGAGGTTACAGGGGCCCAGATCATGTAGGTCCTTGTGGGACCTTAGAAAGTTGCAGCTTTTATGTTGAGTGAGTTGGAGGACCATCGGAGGAGTGGCGAAATCCAACTCAGATTTGAACAGCATCACTCCAGTTACTGTTTTGAGAACAGACTGTAAGGAGCAAGGACAAAATCAAGGAGAAGGAAGATGATTGCAAACACCCCAGCAAGAGGTGATTGTGGCTTGGTTCCAGGTGGTTGCAGGGAAGGAGGTCAGAAGGAACCTGACTGATGCTGCCTTTGAAGGTAGAGCCAACAGGGTTTGCTGACGATACACACGTGGATTACGATAGAAAGTGAAGGTTTGGCCTGAGCAACTATAAGGCTAGAACTGCCCTTTCCTGAGAGGGTAGAGGCGGTGTGGGAGGAACAGTTTCAGAGGGTGAGGACGTGGGGAGGGGAGTAACTGAAGACTGTGTTCCAGACATATCAAGTTGGAGATATCTATTAGACATCTCTCTTAGTTTCCTAGGACTGCTGTAACAAGTTAGTGCAAAGTTGGTGGCTTCAAAGAACAGAAATTTGTTCTCAGTTCTGGAGGCCGGAAGTCTGAATACTAAGTGTCAGCAGAGCCATGCTCGCTCTGAAGGCTCTGGGAGGACCTGCTCTTTGTCTCTTCTAGCTTCTGGTGGCTGGTGGCATTCTTTGATTTGTGGTCACACTGCCTGTCTCCCATAGAAGCAGGAGAGAGCCAAGGGACTATGATGCTGGAAGCCAAGTGTTTCAGTCCATTCAGACTACTGTAACCAAGTATCATACACTGGGTGTGTCATAAACAACAGAAATTTTTATCTCATGGTTCTGGAACCTGGAAACTCCAAGATCAAGGAGTCAGCAGAATCAGTGTCTGTGGAGAGCCCACTTCTTGGTTCATAGACCACCATCTTCCTGCTATGTCCTCATATGGAAAGGGCAGATGTTCTCTGGGGTCTCTTTCATAAGGGCACTAATCTCAAGTTCCTGAGGGCTCCACACTCATGACCTAATCATCTCTAAAGGCCACATCTCCAAATACCATCACACTGAGGATTAGGTTTCAATATATGAACTTGAGGTAGACACAAACATTCAGTCTATAGCACCAAGTGAAGACACTGTCACAAAAAGGAAGACATGATCTGCCATGTTGTAGCATGGATGATGCAGCAGAAAAGGTAGGCTTAGGACCAAGAGTGGACCATTGGCTTTAGCAAGATGGAGTTCAGGGGAAATTTTTTGGAAAGAGTCATTTGGGAGGAGGAACCATTAGAGGCAAAACATGGCTGGGGAAGATTCAAGAGATAACAAGAGGCTCCATCTTTGCTGAATCTGTTCATTAGCTCTAGTAGCTTTCTTGGAGAATCTTTGGGATTTCCTTTGTGTAGGAAAAAATTCGGAAACCGTGGTGATGGTTGCACAACAGTGTGGATGTGATTAACGCCACTGGATCATACACTTACCATGTTTAAAGGAGCATATTCTGTGTTATATTTTAGGACAATAAAATGTTAGAAAATAAGGCTGGGTGAAAAATTAGAAGCAGTGACTACTTTGAGAAGATTTGTTGAGAGAGATTTTGTTGAAAGCCAAGAGAGGTAGCAAGGAGGAAGATTTGAAATATTTTTTTCCTAAGATGGGAGAAGTTGTAGCATGTTTCGATGGCAATGGGGGTGCCCCCCCTCCCGCAGAGGAACAGTTCCTCTGTAACAACAGGCAGGAAGGCAGCAGAAAGGCAAGGAGGAATGCCAGGGAGCTTGGGCAAGTTCTCTTCTGACCGCTCTTGTTTTCCCAGTGAGATTGTGAGGCCATGTCAGCAGTCTAGAGTGAGGATAGCAATAAGGTGTTGAAGGTTGAGAAAAGGTGTGAAATTGTGGCCATGATCCTCACAGGGTCTTCAGGCCAGCAGTGTAGTCTCACCTGGGTACTGTGAGAAATGCAAATGATCTGGTCTACCCCTTCTTATCAGGGATTTGGGACCCCACAGAGTGGGACCAAATATCTATGTTTAATAAGCCCTCCCAGAAGGTCTGAGCTTGGTCTGGTCTGGCCTGAGAAGGCCCAGCCTATTGAAATATGTTATCATTGCTGGGCATTAGCAACCCTATGAGGTCTTCAGACCCGAGAGGCTGGTGTCCTTGTTCCAAGTGTGGGGTCTCGAGCTGGGCTCTGTTATAATTCTTCCACTTAGTTGTGTGATCCTGGGCCAGTCCCTTGACTTCTCTAGCCCTCAGTTTTCTCACCTTGAAAATTCTGATGATAATAATTCTCATGAGAATTAAATGATTTATTCTATAATAATGACTTATTCCACCCTTCATGATCTCAGGGTTCAAAGATCCAAGACCCAAGTCAGGCTCTGTGGCAGCATGGAGTCTGCTTGAGATTCTTTCCCTCTGCCCCTTCCCCTGCTCTCTCTCTCTCTCTCTGTCTCTCAAATAAATCTTTTAGAGTGAGGCCTTCAGCATGGTTCTCTGTTTTTATTGCAACATCTAGTTGCCCAGGGACAGAGTAGATGACAGTTGCATTCTCTGCAAGGCTGGACTCTTGCCAGGTGGAAGTCATGAAGTGAGAAAAGGCAGCAGAGTTGAGCATCTGGACAACAAAAGGGTTTAATGATAAGCTCTGGAATCTGCTGTCTACAGAAGCAATGCTTGGGCCTGATAGCAGGTGCGTGGGACAGTGAGAACGTGGAGGACCAATGGATGGAGGGCCCAGTGGGATGGAATGATTGTTGGAGTTGAGGGGCTGGAGGGGTGAGCTGGGAAGACAGGTGGGTGGTTTATAGTGTGTGATTCCTGAAATGGATGGTTTACAGTTATTAGCAATAAATTCAGGGTCTGGGCTGAGTGTGAAAGACAAGATCATTGGAGAAGCTCTCAGGAATTGAGAGTCTTGGACCTTGGATCATGACCCACGATAATGAAGCCAATGAAATGAGCACAAACTATGATAAGACAGTGGTCAGGATAGTGACGATGAGGCATGGCCTCAAGTCCTCAAGGAATGAGGAGAAATGCCTTTGGGCCTTGGGACATTGAGACAACGTGATCTAGTCGGATGATGTAAATTTCTAAGCAGTGGCAGTTTATGACGGAGGGAGTGAGAATGGTTTGAGTGTGCCAGTGAGGCACAAGGAGGTCACCCCCCCCCCATTCAGGCCCCCTGGTATGAGGGGAATAGAATAGAAAACAAATCCAAACTAAGGGGGAAAAAAATCCAGGGTAAGGAAGCTAGAGTGGAAGGACATTCTCAGAAAGGAGCCAGGTTTTAGGTAAAGGGAAAACAAGAAGAGAATACTGAAAGAGATTGATAGTATAAGTTCAGTCTCTGTGCCATTCAGCTGGGTGTGGAGACAGTGAACAAAAGTGTAAAATATCCTGTCCTCATCGACTTTCTGTTCCACCTGGGGAGACAGAGTAAACAAGATTGAAAAAGTCAAATACACAGTCTATTAGTGCTTAATATTAGAAGAAAAAAATAAAGCAGTGGAGAGAGAGTACAGTGTCAGTAATTGGGAATTGAAATGATAAAGGCCCCCTGAGAAGGTGACATTGAGTAATGACTTGAAAGATATGGAAAGCTGACCAGATATCTGCGAACAAGAAGAACAACAAGTGCAAAGGCCCTGAGGTAGGAGTATACCCAGAATGTCTGAGGTAAACAAAGAGGCCAGTGTGGTGGGAGCAAGTGGAGGGATGGGGGTATCACGCTGGTGGATGAGATCAAGACGGAAACAGAGAAGTGGGCCAATCATATAGAGCCCTGTGGGTATCAGTAGAACTTGGCCTCTACTCAGAGGAGATGGGGAGCCACTGAAGACCTTGGGAAGAGGAGAAATGCACTTTGACGAGAAGATTCTGGCTGTTATGTGGAGGGCAAAGTGGTGGGGTAAGGGCTGATGTAAAGAGACCAGTTGAGAAACTTTGGCAAAATCCCACCAAGAGTTGATGGTGGCTTGAACCCGGGGCAGTAATTGGGCCATGGCCTCAGGAGTCCAGACAACCAGTACATCCTTACTAAGAGCGAGCAGGTAGGGAGAGGGTGGGGGCACAGGAGCAGTAAGAGGGGGCACAGGTGTGTTGTAGAAGCACCTCCGGTTTCTTCTGGTTCATAGTGAATAAGGAAGCAAACTGCATATGAGGTGGAAGAGGAAGTATCAGGCGTTTGCAGGAAGGGAAAGTATAGTCATCGAGGAGGCGGGAGAGAAGACGGACCAGAGCATTGGTTCTCAGACCTGAGCAGCTGCGCATGTCAGCCTCACCTGGACGGCGGCTAATGAAGACCGCTGCCCTGGCCCCCAGCGTTTCTGATTCAGTAGGTCTGGTCTGGGGCCTGAGACTCGCATTTCTTCCAAGCTCCCAAGTAATCCTGATGCTGCCGTCCAGGAACCACCTTTGAGAACCACCTGACAGGTGGTACAGCCAGCTTGCCCCGCAGAAGGGAGCACTCACTTGGGCTTAATGACCGTGACTTCACTGAAGGCCATCAGCATGGCTCCATTCTTGTCCAGTCACGCTCAGCTGGCCCAGAGCAGCCAGGTGGGTTTCACCGGGTTTGAAATTTAGCCAAAAGGATGCTACAGATCATGAGAAAGGCGACTGGGTTGTGGGTAAATGCAAAGCAGTGGTGTGACTGATCGACCTTGGAACTAAATGCAGACAAGGTGAGAGGGATGTGAGACCGTGGAGAGGTGACAGGATCCAGGACTTTGAGGCACTGGGGTCTGAGTCCTAGCAGGAGTGAACTGGAAGTTGAGGTTAGGGATGGGGTGAGATCCTGGCAAGGGGTGGCCAAGGTGGGCTGGATGACGGGGTAAATGGAGGATGGGGGGCTCATGGGAAGTACATCAGTCTTCTTGGGCTTTGAAAACACCAAGACTTAAAAGAGGACCTGGTTAGAGAGAGTGACAGTGAGCCAGGGGCCAAGGTCCTCAAGCAACGAGGTGCTAACCTGGGGGCCGAGAAGTGGCCACAATAAGGAGTGGTGGCAAGAGCTGTACTCTGATGACAGGAGGTCCAAAGCCAGAAGGTTTTACAAATGACAGAGGAGGAAGGTCTGGCATGGGGGAACAAGGAGGAGCCCCCCCCCCACTCCGGGGCCCCCAGAGCAGAGGCAGGAATGGCAGCGCCGTAACAGGGAGCAGCTGAGTACGCTGAGCCAGAGTCTATGTCCTTGTCCTCGAGGCACACATTAGAAACAGCTGGGGACTCAGGAGACCATACCCGTGCCTGGACACCACCCCCCCATGTAAGATTTTAATGTTAATAGTCTGGTGAAGTGCCTGAACTTTGGAGGGTTTTCAAGCCCGGGAAGAGATTTGAATGTACAGCCTAAGAATGACAGCAAGATGGGGCAGGGGACACTGAGGAGTCTGAGGATGTGGGGGCTTTGCCTGGGATGGGGGTGGGGCACCCTGCCAGAGATGGAGAGAGGATTGGGTAAGAGCTGGCTTGAGGATCTGAGTCTGGGGGACGGAGTGGAGGCCTGGGCTGGAGGGGGCTCGAGTCCCTGATGTGGTCTCAAGACAGATCATGATGGTGGTGGGGCTCTGACTGTCGGGGAGAGGGAGAGATGGGATCTTGCCTGGAGCACAGAGAGGTCAGTGGTCCCCTCTTCACCAGCAGTGGGGGCCTGGAGGCTGGAGGGACTGGCAGTCCTAACAGAAGGCCTGGGGCTTTGGGGCCTGCTTCCCTCCAAGTTTCCTCCTCCCCACATCCGATCCTTCAGTGGGCTCTAGTGAGGCAGACAAAGTACCAGGTAGAGCCTAGCTTGTGGAGTCAGAGGGTTTTGGTTCAAATCTCTGGTCTAGGTGACCTTAGACGAGTTACTCAATCTTTCTGTGTCTCAGTTTTCCAATCTGTAAAATGGGGCTAAGAATAGGACCCATCTGCCTAGGATTTTGAGAACATTGAATTAATTTACAGATGGTTGCTCGAAGAGTGTCTGGCAAACAGTAGGCCCTATTTATGTTTACCATTGTTCTTTGTAAAACATACCCCAAATCTTCTCCCTTTATCCATCCCCATTATGACGACTCTCGTCTAGACCACTGTCGGCACCCGCCATCATGGCTGGGAGTCCTGTTTTCACGCCCTCCCTGCAGAACCACAAAACTCCAAATCAATCCATGCCACTCCTTTGCTTAAGTCCTCCTATGGCCTCCCATCCGTGGCATTTAGAATAATGCTCCTGGATTATGATGTCCCTCACCATCTGGCCTCCTCTCCACCTCATTTCCTCCCCCACTAAATTCCTAATTCACTCACCTTCTTCTTCGGTAACAGGCCACGCACTCTCCTGCTTTGGACCTCTGCACCCTCCTTCCATCCCACATCATTCCTTCCCCTAGACCACGCATGGCTGGATTCTTCTTCCCCCTCAGGTCTCAGCTGAGGCTTTCCATGACCCCAGTGTTGTGTGACCTCTGGTTATTCATTCTTTTCATGACCATTTAAATCCCGCTACATGGTACTGGCTACCCTCTTGTATTTTTTTCTTTCTTCTTTTTTGAAAATGTCTGTGCTACTTTGAATTTCCCTGAAAACAGAGACTAAGACAAGGCTCTGAGTGTGGATGTGCTCTTTGGAAGATGTTACCAGAAGCAGTGGGTGAGGATGCAGGGAGAGTACATGGGCTGCCTCAGAGAGAGGAAGGTGTGAAGTCAGCATCAGCCTGTTAGCCTTACTGCTGAGGGGGAGGGGTGGCATCTCACCAGGGCGTCCGGGAAGCATGTGGAATACCTCACAGACTTGTTCCGCTGAGGGACGGGAGGCTGAAGCCTTGAGCCCATCAAGGGGTTGATGGGCTGCCATCCCCCGTTGGCTGAGGGCTGCCTTTGGGGCATTATTTCCCTGACTTCCCGGTTGTGCTAACCTGAGGGTCAGTCTAATTCTGGCAGCCAGAGGCCCAGCAGCCCTTCCCAACACAGCTGTGGCTGAACTCAGAGACTGGCTATGCCACAGGCTCTGGGGTCTGCTGCCTGATGCATTTTGCCCTCTAGAGTGTAAGTTGTTAGTGAGTGGAGAAATCTTGTGTCCCAAGAGCCCAGCACAGTGTCAGACAGATAATCAGTATTAGTAAATACTAGTTGAAGGAATTTAATTCACCCTTTCTTCCATCTACAGGTAGTTACTATTGTTATCTGCATTTTTACATTTTTTAAAGCTTTTTTTAAATTTATTTATTTGAGAGAGCATGCAAAAGCAAGGGGAGGGGCAGAGGGAGACGGACAAGCACACTCCCCACTGAGCAGAGCCATATTAGGGTCAATCGCAGGACCTAGAGATCATGACCTGAGCCGAAGTCAGATGCTTAACTGACTGAGCCACCCAGGTTCCCCTTAAAAATTTTTTAAGTAATCTCTATGCCCACCAGAGGGCTTGGGCTTATCAACCTTACAACCCTGACATCAAATGTCACAATTTCTAGCTCTAAATCTGGAATCATAGAATGCCAAAGCTGGGCGTGAGCTCAGAGGTCTAACCACATCTGCCCCCACCATGGACTCAAATTCCCATTGACAGATGGGGAAGCTGTGATCTGAGAGGAGATGTTACCTGCCTATGGTCAGTCACACAACAAGCTAGGGCAGAGGCTGGCCTGTGCTTGAGTTCCCAGGGCCTTTGAACATGTATGCCAATGGGTTCTGGAAGTCTATCTCGAAGGAAGAGAAAAGAGGTTTGACTATATATGTCCTGTAAATTATAAAAGCCCAACATAAAACATAAAGACAGTAGGAAAAATATGTGCAATAAATTCAACAGACTAATTTTTGTTAGTTTTAGTATGTAGTCAGCTCTTCCGTTAGCAAAACCTCCAAAGAGAGATCAAGGACAGTTTGCAGAAAAAATGCAAATGACAGATAATCACATTTTTACATTCCAGTCTCAATGAAGAGCAAAGAAATGTGAACTAAAACAATGTGTTTGATTTCATAATCAGTTTGGGGGAAAATCTAATATACTTTTCTCTCCTTATTTTGTTTGGTGAATGCTGACTTCATTTTGGTGAGGGATCAGGGAAGCAGTCACTTTTCTGACATTGTATTGACAGGAATGTGTTTTGGTAGAATCTTCCTGGAGCTTGATTTATCATCTTATTTCAGAAGCCATAAAACTGTTCATACCCTTTCTCACAGCAATTTCCCTTCTAGGAGGGTCTCCTCAAGATATGATTGGAGAGTGTAAAAAAAGTATGTTTTTAGGATTTTTAACTCATTGTTGTCTATAATACACAGAGAAAAACCAGAAACAATGTAAGATTTACCAATAGCCCTTAGTCATAGTTTAAAATATTCAACAATAAAAGATTGGTTCGATACATAATGATTTATCCATCTGATAGGGACTTAATGAGATCAGGAAGGCAAGGTTTAAGGGAAAGAAGCTTGCTGGGGAGAAGAAAAGTCTCACAGCTCTTCTGGTCTACCTTCTGATATTTCTGATAGCATACTACACAGCCATTACAGATATTTTTGAAAGATATTTTTTCAAGGTATCTGATGAAAAATGCTCCTAAGATACTCTGGGGCTTAGAAAGAGCAGGACACAAAACGATGTATACATGTGATTACAACTTAATGGCGACATGGTAATTTTGGCTCACACCTATCCAGTGCCCTGTAAACACCAGGTATTATCCCACTTGATCTTCATATAACTCTCTACGGGAGGGGCTGTTCTCATCCCCATTTTGCCAGTGAGGAACCTGGGGTTAAGTCACTAGCTGAGAGTAGCAACGAGAAAGAAGCAAGGCCAAGACTGAAGGCTGAGGCAGTATCACTGAGAGAGAACCTGGTCTTACCCACTGAGCTGTCGGAGGCAGAAAGACCAGGGTGGGGGAAGGGCAGTACCTCAGAAATAGGGTTAAGGTCCTTGTATCAGTAGATAAACACTTCAGTCTTCAGGTGCTCGGAACGAAAATTTTGGAGGTCTTCCTGATTCCCCTCTTTCACACCCTACATCTGGTCCCTCAGCAGGGCCTCCTACTAGCCTTAACTTCAAAATATGCTCCGAATCTGGCCCCTTCTCACCTCCTCCACCAGGGCCACCTGGAGCCTCTGACCTAGTTTTCCTTGCCCCCATTGTCTCTGTGCACCCTGCCCCCCATACCAAGAATACCATGTGATATAACACAGTTGCCTGGTGCTGGTAGGAGGGTGGGGTTGTTTAGAATCTCAATAATATTTTTGTCGTGCTTAGGAGGAGAGTGATACTTGTGTCATCAAAAAAATTTTTAAATAGAAGACTGCCCAGCCTCCCCTCCCCCTCTCTGGCCTCAGAATCCCCAGGTGGGTGGCTGCTACCCTAATTCCCAGCCCTTCACCCTCAGGTCTCTGCCCACTTGGAAGCTTTGGAAGCACCTCACAGAAGGTGACCTATTGGCGCCCTACTGCAGGCCATCAGGACCTTCCCATCTTGAAGGCCCCACCTGCAGGCCCCAACAAGCTTGTCTGGTTGCTGTTTACTGTCCCGGTCTCAGTTTCCTTCCTGTTCATTGTCTGTCAGAGGAGGGGGTCTGGCAGGCTCAGGGGCTTTGAAGTTAATGGCTGCTTTTATTTCCTCCTCCCCGAGTCTGGGTCTTTCTTAGGGTCTTGCGCCATTGTTCCCCACAGACTCCTAGTCAGTCTGGAAGGCTCCTTACCACACACCTATTCCAGAGCTCACAAACTAGGGCTGATGTGCAGTGTGGCCACATGGCATTTTTTTTCTTAAAGCCAGTGTTTTAAAAGTTAAGGGGTACCTCAATTTCTTCTTTTGTTTGAAAAATTTTACGGTCTGGCGGTACCAGGCCCAAATTCTGGAGCTGGAAGAATCAGAGAGTGTTGAAAGGGCCTCTTCCTTTGGATGTGCCAGGCTCTGGCTTCACAACAGCCCCCCCCCCACCCCCATATTGCTTCCCTTCACCTACCTGGTTCCTCCGCCCTTCACCCTCACAGAGAGAAATACTTCTCTATCTCCCTCTCTTTTTCCAAGTGTGTCAGGGGTTGAGGGTCAGGGAAGGTAGACCAGGAGAGCTGGGAGACTTTTCTTCTCCTCAGCAAGCTTCTCTCCCTTAAACGTTGTCTTCCTGATCTCATTACATCCCTATCAGATGGATAAATCATTATGTATCGAACCAATCTTTTATTGTTGGATATTTTAAACCATGACTAAAAGCCACCCAGGTGCCCAACCACCTCCTTTAAATCAGGCACTGTGCTTGTTGTCTTCAAGGAGCTGACACTGTGTGAGGGTAAGTAATAATATTGGTGGGGAAAAAGAGAAAAGTTTCCCCCAGGTGTTACCCAGGGAGGAGGAGGGGTGAGCTCAGATTAAGTGATAGGGCATAGAATGTCTTTGGGAGGAAACATTCGTGGGTGTCTTAGTCCACTTGGGGTGCGATAATACAATACCGCAGTCTGGGTCACTTACAAATGACAGGAATTTCTCACAAGTTCTGGAGGCTGGGAACACAGATCAAGATGGTCCCAGTATGGTCATGTTCTGTTGAGAGCCTTCTTCCTGATTCACAGCCAGCACTTCTTGCTGTGTCTTCACAAGATGGAAGGGGCTAGAGATCTCCCTGGGGTCTCTAATCCCCTTCATGAGGGCTCTACCCTCATGACCTAATCACCGAAGGCCCCGCCTCCTAATACCATGGCTGGTGGGGTTAGGATTTCAACATACGAATTTGGCAGGGAGGGGGCGGGTTATATGTTGGGGGACACGAGCATTCAGACCATAGCTGTGGATTGTCCTCAAGGAGGACAGAGGCAGGGGCTGGGTCAGCGACACGATTTGCAGGACCCCGTGCAAAATGAAAATGGGGCTTTGGGTCATAACGCAGGAAAATGTGCTGTTGAGGGTAGTAGACTATGAAGGTTTCTCCTTTCTCCTGCCATCTCTCAACTTGCCATGGATTTTCCTAGTTTCTAGTTAATGTTCTAAATAAAAAAACTTAAAATATTAGCATGGAGGTTTTTTGTTTTTGTTTTTTTAGGATTTTATTTATTTGACAGAGAGAGGAGCAAGAGAGGGAACACAAGCAGGGGGAGTGGGAGAGGTAGAAGCAGGCTTCCTGCTGAGCAGGAGGAGCCTGATGTGGGGCTCGATCCCGGCACCCTGGAATCATGACCTGAGCAGAAGGTAGACGCTAAACGATTGAGCCACCCAGAGGCCCCAAAATATTAGCATGAGTTGTACTGTTCATCTTTATATTATGCAATGTCACTTTTCAATACAAAAATAAGAGTATTTAACTCCTATGTAGAATCCCAGAAGTTACACAATTCATGTTTCATAGCTCATATGTGCACATGTATTTAGTTTGTACAATAATGGTAGAAATGCTGCAAAAAGTTAACTTAATCATTCTTAATTTCACTTCTTTTTGTTTATTTTCTTTTTTGTTCTGCTTTGTTTTTGTTTTTAATAAAAATTGTATTTAAGGTGTACAACATGATACATATATATATATATATATACACACACACACACACACACACACACAAACACATAGTGAAATGATTACTGCAAGTCAAACTAATTAACATATCTCCTCACATAATTACCTTTTTTTTCTTGTGATGGTGAGAACACCTGAGATCTATTCTCTTACCAAATTTCCAGTATACACTGCCGTGACTATTGACTACAATCACTGTCCTATACTTTAGATCTCTAGAACTTACCTATTCTACATAGCTGCAACTTTGTACACTTTGAGCAACATCTTCCCTTTCCCCCCACCTCCCTGACCCCAGTAACCACTATTCTATTCTCTGCTTCTACGAATTGGACGTTTTTAGATTGCACATATAAATTATACCACATAGTTACTTTTCACTCTGTAACTGGCTCACTTCACTTTGCATTATGCCCTCTGGGTTTATCCGTTTTATCTATACGACAGCATCTCCTTTTTTAAGGCTGAATAATATTCCATTGTATGTGCGTATTCTCTATTCATTCATCCGTCCATAGACATGTAGGTTGTTCCCATGTCTTGACTATTGTAATGCTGCAATGAACTTCTTGAGATGTGCACATCTTATCAATACTCTACCTTTGGCTAACTGATGGCTAAGGAAGGGCAAAAAGGAAGAGGAACAATCGGTCGTCCCATCTTTTCCTTTTCTTTGGTGTCACAGATGTGGTTGCCCAATACAAGGAAACAGCACCAATAAGAAAGGAAAAGAGAGGGATCCTTGGTCATTCATGTGTCTTAGAACACTATTGCCTTCTGTTATAGGTTGAATTGTGTCCCTCCAACTAAAGATGTTGAAATCTTAACACCCAGGATGCCAGAATGTGACCTTATTTGGAAATAGGGTTATTCCAATGGAGTTAAGATGAGACCAGACTGGAGTAGGGTCTCAACCCTGTGTCCCTGACTGGTGTCCTCTAAGAAAACTGTGAAGGTGGAGGCAGAGATCGCATTTAGGCGGCTGCAGAACAAGTGACATGAAGGACTGACGGCCACCACCAGAAGGCACCAGGAAGCATGGCCTCTTGGGATGCCTCCGGGAACGCCCATGTCTAATAGGTCTAATAGGTCCACTGAAATTCTGTGCTCATGAGACATGGAGAATATCATATGGGAAGGGTGGCAAGGAACAGCAGACAGTCTCCTCGGCCCACGTGCCCGCTCCACTGTCCCCTCAGACTTCATTTACAAACACCATTTTGAAAATAAAACTCCAGAATTTCCGGCAGTGAGGGTAGGGTATTAAACCAAGTACAAGGCCCTTCTGAGCACTGGTCTGTGCAACCATAGGTTACACACGTGTGAACTGGCCCCCAGTGGGGAGGGAGATTTATTTGTCTACTTTTTGATCTTCTACCTTTTTTTTTGTTTAAAGATTTTGTTTATTTTACAGAGATACACAGAGAGAGGGGGAACTCAGCAGAGGGAGTGGCAGAGTTAGAAGCAGGATTCCCGCGAAGCAGGGAGCCTGATGTGGGACTCGATCCCAGGACTCCGGGATCATGACCTAAGCTGAAGGCAGCACTTAACTACTGAGCCACCCAGGTGCCCCTACCTTTCTCTTTTAATTAAAAAAGTAATATGGGCCAGCTTTCCAAATGTCCTAGGTTTTGAGCTCTGTTTGCAAAATACTGTCTTTTTATTCTTCCTGCCTGGTTCTCAGAGATAATCTATAGAGTTGTATCTCAAGAATTTCTGGCCAAGGATCATAAAGGATTTGGCCAACGTTCTTCTGATTATGTACAGCATACTTCTAGAAACAGTTTGAGAGCGTTGGCTTGGTTTCTGGTTAAAGACCAAAGGGGTAAGTAAACAAGGCTTATGTCTTTAGGTTTATGGTCCAGATGTCTTCCTTCTGTCCCTATAAACAGAGCCAGCCTTCATGAGTCGAGTTCTAAATGAAGAAATGCAAACCATTAAGACCCAAAAGAAACACTGCTCACAGTATATGCTTATCTTCCCCTGAAAAGCCGAGTGCCTGAAGAATTTTTATCACTGACCCCCTTGACCCTGCAGGGTGGTCATGCCAGCAAAAGGCTGGAAACAACCTAAATGTCCAGCAGAAGGAGACTGCTTACATGTCTCATGATGGATCCATTCGCTGGGACACGGGATAATGCGCGTCTCTGCAGCCACAGGTGTGGGACCAGGAGGAAGTAATAAGGTGCAGAGGGATGTGGACCGTAGACTGTCGTTCATGTGCAAGGAAAAAGGCAGGGATGTCTAAATTATTAAATGCACAGATCACTTCTGGAAGGAAACATAAGGCGCCAGTTTTCCTCGGGGAGGAGAACGAGTCCTGGGACCAGAGTGAGAAGACAAACATTTCGCCCTACATATTTTAATGTGAGAGCTTGTATCCCATGAAAAAATGAGAGAAAAAGAAAAATTAAAGTGAGCATCTGGTAATACTAGATTGACTTGTCCACTGAAGAAGAGGGGAAAGGCCAGAGAAATTTTCTTTTTCCTTATTTTATACAGAATATATAAAATTTATATAGGTAGGTAGGATGGTCTTGCCCTGAACCTTTGATAGGTAGGATGGTCTTGCCCTGAACCTTTGATAGGTAGGATGGTCTTGCCCTGAACCTTTGGCTTCCAACCTGTGGGCTTCAGAGACTGGGGGTGGGCAGGTGTTAAGTGGCTCACAGTGAGCCCTTGAGAAAGGTTTGGTTTTGAATGAATGACTGAGTGAACCAACAAATACTTCTTGGCTTGGGTGGGATGTAGTGGCGGGAGAGTAACTAATTGTGTAGTTCCGGGTTGGTGGCCGGAAACCTCTCCTGCTAGGAGCACCGACGTCATTTCTCCCTGTGGACAGGGACTGACCACCCAGACCATCCGTGCATTGCATATTTGTTCTTCAGAGATACCAGGAAAAAGAGAGTCTCCTGTGAATGATACGCAAAGGACAGCAGAGTACCCATGACTTCCTGAATCGTCTTAAAATCGCTCCTGGAGAAAAGCCAAGAATCTGCCTCCCTGCGCCATACGACAGAACTCCCAATAAGGAGAGCGGACATTCTGGAAAAGAGGAGTCCAAGTTAGTAAATCATCAAGGCCTTTCTTCATTTGGTGGACCCTGCATAGAGAGATGATAATGCAGCTATGAGGAAGGAACAACAGCAACACCGACAAAAAGCCAAATCATACCGTGACTTGTTATTCAGTGGAAGGCCCTACCAGTGAGCAAGGACATCATGTCATTTAAAAAAAAAAACAAAAAACATTAATGGGGCACCTGAGTGGCTCAGTTGGTTACACGTCTGCCTTCGGCTCAGGCCGTGATCTTGGGGTCCTGGGACTGAGTCCTTCATGGGGCTCCCCGCTCAGCAGGGAGTCTGCTTCTCCCTCTCTCTCCCTCTCCCTTGCTCAGTCTTTCCCTCTAAACAAATAAAATCCTTTTTTAAAAATTGGCTTTTTTTCTGATTATAAAAGTAATACATGTTTCTTGTAGAAAAGCTAGAAAATACAGGTGTCGGGGCACCTGGGTGGCTCAGTGGGTTAAGCCTCTGCCTTCAGCTCAGGTCATGGTCCTGGGATCGAGCCCCACATCGGGCTCTCTGCTCAGCAGGGAATCTGCTTCCTCCTCTCTCTCTGCCTCTCTTCCTGCTTGTGATCTCTGTCAAATAAATAAATAAAATCTTAAAAAAAAAAAAAAAGAAAATACAGATGTCCTAGAATAAAAAGCAAAAGAAAATTTCCCATAATCCCACCACTCTGATTATAGTTAATATTTTTACAGATATTCTTCAGTTTCTTTTGTGTATGTGTTTCACCAGTCCCTGTTCTAATAGTTTGGTACAATAGAAAAAAATGTGATAAAACTCCCTGTAAAGAAACCTTTGTACTCATCTGCTTCTTTCTTTTTAAATAAATTTCCAGGGATGCCTGGGTGGCTCAGTTGGTCAAGCTTCTCCTTCAGCTCAGGTCATGATCCCACAGTCCTGACATCGAGTCCTGCATTGGACTCCTTGCTCCGTGGGGAGCCTGGTTCTCCCTCTGCCTGCTGCTCCCCAACTTGTGCGTTCTATATCAGTCAAATAAATACAATCTTTAAATTAATTATTAAAATAAATTTCCAGAAGTGGAATAGTTAGGTCAAAGGATACATTTAAATTTTTTTGAGTTTTATCTTTTAGTAAGAGGGTGTTAATTTATATTCCCAACAACACTTACATTTGTCAAATTTACACGTTGTGTTTCTAAAAATCCTCAACAAGGATGTACCACACTGTTTCTTAAAAAAAATTTTTTTTTAAGATTTTATTTATTTATTTGAGAGAGGGTGTGACTGGGGAAGAGGCAGAGGGAGGGAGAAGCAGATTTTCTGCTGAGCAGAGAGCCCAATGTGGGCTCCATCCCAGGACCCTAGGATCATAACCTGAGCCGAAAGCAGATGCTTAACCAACTGAGCCGCCCTAAAAAAATTTTTTGTAGTGTCTTTGCTAGTGAGTATGAACATTTTCAAAATGATACTAATCCATTTGAATTTCTTCTTTCACGGCGTGCCTGTTCATCCATTTCTGAATTTTGGTGTTAGTGTTTCACGTAGTACTGATTTACAAGAGGTCCAAATAGTAGTAAGACAAACTTAAGTCACGTTTGTTAAAAACATTTTCTCCAATTTGTCATTTGCCTTTTCAGTGATACTCGACATGTCTACGTCTTGCACACTCATTCAAATAGATATACTCATCCTTTGGTTTCTTCCTGTGCTTTGTATCTGGGCTTTCTCCTCTGAAATAATTCACCTATGTTTTCTCTTAATTGTCTTGTGATTTTGTTGTTGTTTGCTTGTAGTACTTTGGGCTTGATAAAGCTAATTTATAGGTAGGGACCCATAAATTGGAGGCTACCCTAGTGACCTGTTCCACATCACAAACCCAAACCTAAGTCAGACTGCACTCTTCCGGAAACACCTGGCAGGGAAGCCTACATACACCAATCATGAATCTCCAAATTAGCTTTAGCTAGTTTACCTTACCTTAGAAAATTCCAGGACCAGCTAGCCTTCTAAGGAAATCCCCATCCTCCTACTGAGCCAATCATACCCTGCTTCTGTATTGCCTTTTCTAACATCCTGGAAAACTTGTTCTTGCCCCAGATCCCTTCAGAAGACAGCTCCGCTGCTGATGAGGCACTGTCTTCCCACCCCGCCCCCCACCCATGGACTGTCTTCCCTTGAATAAAGGACATCAAACTTGTCACTAAATTTTTTTAGTCATTTGACAGGTTCTTATATTTACCTTGGAGATGGTTTAAATAAATCTCTATAGTTACTAATTTCCCCAGCCTAATTTATTGAAGAATTTATCCTTTTCCCCACAAAAGTGAAATGCCACACTTATTTAAGGATGATACTTAAATATCTTGTATACGCATCTTGACTTCAATTATTCCACTGATGCTTACCTGCCCATTGTTGTACCAACACCACACTATTACAATTGCAGCTTGGCAATATGCTCTAAGATTCTTAGTTTTTCTTCACAGATATTCTTCCCTTTGAGTCTTAGAAAAAGTGTTATGTGTCCTCCCTCACCCACCGCTATCTATCTGTAATCATTAGAATTTTATTAAAAGAACTAACTTGACGGGCATCTGAGTTGCTCAGTTGGTTGAGCATCAGACTCTTGATTTCAGCTCAGGCTTTCAGCTCAGGACTCTGAGTTCAAGGCCCAGGGTGGCCCCACGCTGGGCACACAGCCCACTTAAAAAAAAAAAAAAAAAAAAAAAAGTTAATTTGAGTCAAGTCGGTATTTTCACCTCCTTCTATTTCTCCAAACCTTTCTAATTATGTTTCAACTTTTATAATTTTTTCATTAACAGCCTGCACTTAACAGTAAATTTATTCCTAGGTATCTTATACTTTCACAAGAGCATATATATATATATATATCATATATATACATACACATATATGTATATATATACATACACACATATATATTACATATATATTATACTACAATAAATATATGTGTTACATTAAAACTGCTCTTTAAGCTCCAGTTGAAGCTTATCAATGCTGACTTAAAAATTTTTTTCCAGGTAGGTTATGTGCTTGCGGGAAATCAGAAACTAAAGGTTCTTTAGGCATGCCTATTTTTGTTGTTGTTGTTGTTGTTGTTCTTTTTTTTTTTTTTTTAAAGATTTTATTTATTTATCAGAGAGAGAGAGCGAGCACAGGCAGACAGAATGGCAGACAGAGGCAGAGGGAGAAGCAGGCTCCCTGCTGAGCAAGGAGCCCGATGTGGGACTCAATCCCAGGACGCTGGGATCATGACCTGAGCCAAAGGCAGCTGCTTAACCAACTGAGCCACCCAGGCGTCCCTGTTGTTCGTTTTTTTATACTTGTCATGGCCATTATCCTTTTACACGAATTATCTTATGTGATAATACATTATCTCCAGCAGGCTGGTGCAATTTTTATTCCCATTTTACAGAAGAAGGTTCCCAGCCTCAGAGTGTGTGAGGAACTTGGCAAAAAACATACACTTTGTAGGTGTATTTGAAACACATCTGTAACTCTCCAAAAGTAACACACACACACACACACACACACACACAAGTCAGCCAACAGGACAGCTCACAGATGAGCCAATAGATCAGCTGATTCATGGGAGTGCCTTTCCGAAAACAATCAGCTGAATTAAAATAACAATGCTTTCCATCCACCGTACCCTTCCAAAAGACAGGTTTTCCTCCAACCTAAGACGAGATCTACACTCTGCAGGAACATGATAAATACCAGTTGGTATACTGATCCTCCTTTAGAATTAAGGACTCGTGGATAACCAAGAGTGGCTTTTCTCGAGCTTTCGTGGGAACTGTCCGTTTGGGAATCTACCTCCGGATAGCAGGACAAGTTTAGGGGAAAAAAAGAAAAAAAACCGTAAAGAAAAAACAGGTGAAACCTACGTAAGGCTGGCTACAGAGAAGCACGCGGGAGACAGAACTTTCTGGGGGCATCCTGCCCGCGCGTTTCACGCGTGGTGCGCGCAGGTGGCGCTGCGGTCCCTGCGCTCCGCGTGCAAGCCCACGAGGCGCCCGGGAAGCCACCCAGAGACTCCGCGAAGGTGAGAGGAAGCTTTCCACCCAGGCAGGGGAGGAGGGCGGGCAGGAAGCGGAGCCAGCCCTGGCGAAAGAAAAGACTCCAATTCCCAGCCCCCCGCCCCGCGGGGGTGCGGGCCGGCGGCGCATGCGCGACGCCCGGCCCCCAATTCCCCCAGCGAGGGAGGGAGGCCCCCGGCGGCCGGGAGGCTGCGAGCCGCGGCGGGACCCGAGCGCACACAGGGGCGCGGCGGCGGGGGCGAGCGGGGCTGCGGAAGCGGCGGCGGAGAGCGTGGAGCGCCCCGCTCGTCCGCCCTGACGCGTGCAGGCACCCGAGGGCACCGCCGGCTCGGCCCTGATAGGGGCCTGGCGCCCGCAGCCCCCCACGGCCGAAGAGGGATGCGTGAGTTTCGCCCCGGCTCTAGGGCAGGATGTGGGAGCAGGACAAAGGCTGGGCGGCGGGGGAGGAGTGGGGGACGGCGAGCCGGTGGCCGCTGCCGGAGCCCCAGCCTCGGGCGACCTACCGGAGCCGACAACTTTCTCTGCAACTTTTGCAAAAAGGAAGATAAAAATTCTGCCAGTTGTTGCACAGCTCCAGGTCGCTCCGGCTCCCGCGAGCAGAGGGCAGAGGGGCACCGTACCCTCGCCGGGACCGGAGGCGACCACCAGCTCCGCCGAGCGGGGCAGGAATGGGCGCCCGTTCGGGCCGCAGCTGGGGACGAGCTAGGGTAGGGGTGCCGGGGGTCGGAGCCGGGGAAGGGGGCGTGCTGCGGCTGCTCGAGTTGCCGTGTCCACACAGGGTGCGCCCTGAGGGCCCGGTAGCGTCGGATCGCTGCGCTGCAAACCCGATGATGGACGAGCCGTGGTGGGAAGGGCGCGTCGCCTCGGACGTCCACTGCACCCTGCGCGAGAAGGTCAGTTCCTCCCCGCCGCGGTCGTGGGGCTGGGCATTTAATGGGGTCTCGATTCGATGTCCTCACGTCGTCCCGCGTAGGTGCTCAAACTCCCGGTGCCTTGCCTTCGTCCTGCCCTTCCCCTTCTCCCGGAGTGTCGTGGGGGGAGACATTCGAGATTTGGAGAGTTTTAACTGGTCTTACTTATTAAGAACCCAGACGGCTCAACGGAGATAGTCACTAAACTCCTTAAAGCTGCGTTTCCCATAGTATTGACAGCTGAGGTAATTTTAAACAGTGCGTTAAAAAAAAAAAAAAAGGCTGTGTATTTATTTTAATGTGAAATTTAAAAATGTATATCTAGCAAGTTCTGCATAGGCTAGATGGTAATGATTCCCATTGATTGTAACGATGTAGCAGTTTAAGATAGAAAAAGTTGTGACTCGATGTAAAGAAATGATAGGTAAATGAAAGTACGTGGTATATATAGTTATGCCCCCCTCAAAAAAAAAAAAATCTCTGGGATGGGACTGAATAAAATTGAAGAAACACTAGTCTAAAAGAGAGGTTGCAGAACTGGGAGAATGTGGGGAGAAAACAGACACTCCCCTCCCCCTGCCAGTTTGCCTCTGGGGGCAGCTGAAATGTGATCCCTACACTCACTCCCCTCACCTTAAAGGGAGAAGTGCTGATGGGCACGGAGAAGTTAGAACTTCCGAGGTTGGTGGCATGGTCTGTGTGTCTTACCTCCTGTTTCTGGGCTGAGACTGGAAAGGGTGGTGTGGGGAACAGGTGTGAAATAGAGGAGTGTGTTGGTTTTCTTTCTTTCTGTCTTTTTTGAGATTTTATCTATTTATTTGACAGAGAGAGAGAGCGCGCGCATGAGCAGGGGAGAGAGGAAAGGCAGACTCCCCAGTGAACAGGGAACCTGATGATGGGCTCCATGTAGGACCCTGAGATCATGACCTGAGTCACGCAGGTGCCCCCTGTGTATTGGTTTTCTAGGGCTGCTGTGACAAGGGGACTTAAAACAACAGAACTGTGTTCTCTCACAATTCTGGAGTCTAGGAATCCAAAATCAAGATGTTGGTGGGGCCATCCTAATCCTTGGAGTTCCTTGGCTTGCAGATTTGGCTGTCACAGGGCATTCTGTTTATGTGTCTGTCTGTTTTCTCTCCTTGTAAGAACACTACTCATTGGAATAGAGTCCACTTTAATCCAGTAAGACCTCATCTTAATTAATTACGTCTGAAAAGACCCTCTTTCCAAATAGGACCACCTACAGAGATTATAGGTAGACATGAATTTGGGGACATAGGTAGATACTATTCAGCCCAATATAGGGAGGGAGAGGTCTTTCTTGTGGGGTACCTGGGTCCCTACACAGATAGGTCCCACAACCAGTGCATTTGTATCCATTGTCTATGGAGTTCTGCTTAAAAAGTCACCAGCTGTTGGGGCACCGGGGTGGCTCAGTGGATTAAGCCTCTGCCTTCTGCTCAGGTCATGATCTCAGGGTCCTGGGATCGAGCCCCACCTTCGGTTCTCTGCTCAGCAGGGAGCCTGCTTGTCCCTCTCTCTCTGCCTGCCTCTCTGCGTGGTTGTGATCTCTCTGTCAAATAAATAAATAAAATCTTAAAAAAAAAAAAGTCACCAGCTGTTGAGGGTTTTTTTCCCTCAAGGGGGGAGTGGCTGTTTTCCATTATTATTATTACTAACTTTTTTTCCTGTACCTATTAATCTACCTCTGTCTGACCTTGGTTCCCCAGGCTGTAGTTTTTTTCTGCTTCCTTTGGTGCTCTTTTGGGAGAGCAGAATGGCCAGGGTGCAGCCCATTCTGGTCATCTGGAGAAGGAATCCGGGTCTTGGTGGTCAGGTAGAAAGCAGGGATAGCCGTTGGTGTACCAGGCAGTCTAGTCTTGGTTCTTTCCCAGAGCTGGTGGCTAAGTGAAGTAGTGAGAACTGCCATGGAAACTGGGCTTCCTTGTTTCCCATAGGCTTGAGTGTAGTCAGTTCTGCTCAGATCTTGGGAGCAATGACTGTCCTTGATTTGTCCCTTTGATGCAGGAAGGCTTTCTGTGAGCAGCATCAACTGAACTAGCTCAGTTACCTGAGAACCCCCCCCCCATCTTTCATACAAGCCTTCCAGCCGCTCAGAGGAGCAGGGGCTGACAGTCCCCTGTTAACTGTGCCTCAGCCACACTGTGGTGCCATGGTAATTTCTTACGGGCTACCCACCTCAGCAAGGACACATATGTCCAGATTTTACAGGTTAGAAATAGAAGCCTCACCCAGGGGTTGATGCCCGGGGTCTTTTAAGGGCAAATCCCACGTTCCTTTGGGTATGGTGTCCTACCTCCTCAATATATTAACTATTTTTCTCCTTTATTTCTTCTCTCTGCTCAAAGAAACAGACGTCCCTCGAGACAATTTGGCTTTATGGAGAGTTTGCAGAGAAAAGTGAGGACTAGGGGGAACCCACACCAGCCTCTCACCTTTCTTAAGGAATGAGGGCTGGCCTTTAATTTTCCCCAGAGTAATTTTTTGGTAGGCGTCTTTCCCAGTAATACGTTTCTAATGCTGTAGGACAACTTCGCAAGTGTCCGGCACTTAGTCGACCCTTGTTATTTGTCACATGTTGCCAGGTGAACACAGAGCACGTTTGCTCGTGTGCTGTTGAATTGTCAGTCATTGAACCAGGCGCGGTTCTGCTCCCTGACAGATGTAGGAAGCAAGGCTGATCACATAGATAATGGCAGCCCCACTTTGTCAGATGTGCGATTCCAGAATAACATTGTACTATCGCGTGCAAAATGTGACCCTGTGGAAATGAACTGTGGTGTTGGATGCGAACTAGTTACCATGGTCAGACTCTGAGCCACTTGTTTAACTTCTCAAAACTTGGAACCTGGCCCCATTGTTCATTCTCCCCACTACCACCAGAACTTAGATGGTGTTGGTTCCCTGCTTAAAGACCTCCACTGTCATCCTGTTGCACTCACAGTGACCTCTGCCTGTAGTACCTGACACGTTGGGCCCTGGCCCGCTCTCCGACCTTGTCTCCTCCTCCTTCGCATACTGACCTCCTTTCTCCTCCTTGAATGAGTCCAGCTTTTTCAGCGTCTCCGGGCCTTTGCACACTGGCTGTTCCCTATACTTGAAGTCTGTATTCCTCTTTTACTGTTCTCTGTGTCTCTCCATCAAATCATCCTGATTTCTTTCCTTTAGAGTATTTGCCAGTACCTGGATTTATTTTCTGTTGATTATCTTCTCCCCTGCACTAGAATGTATGTTCTGCAGGAATTGGCCTGTGTCTGTCTTGTTCAGTGCCAGTGTCAGTATCCAGAATAGAGTCTCCCTGATCTGAGCAGAGTGGCAAGAAGAATGAATCTCCTTTGGGATTTTTTAAAAAAAGATTTTATTTATTTAATTGTCAGAGAGACAGGCAGAGCGAGAGAGGGAACACAAGCGGGGGAGTGAGAGAGGGAGAAGCAGGCTTCCCGCAGAGCAAGCAGCCTGATGTGGGGCTCGATCCCAGGACACTGGGACCATGACCTGAGCTGAAGGCAGACGCTGAACGACTGAACCACCCAGGCGCCCCTCCTTTGGGATATTTCATAGGAATGTTAGGAGCGAGTGAGGACCTGAGAACTTGGGAGATAGGTCACATGACAGGCACTGTGTCTTTCCACTTAATGATTGTTAAATGTGAAGCTCAATGTGAAACGGATCATTGCTTTCACGTAGTGTGTGGTCAGAGTAAGGCCTGGGGCTTGTGACCACCCTCGGAAGGCTTCACAAGTGTGACAGGTAATCCTTATGAAGAAAGGCATCATTATCCCATTGGGCTTTTGGGTGGCAGGGGGTTGAGGCTGGGAAAGCCTTCAGCTTGCCAAAAGTCACATCCTTGGGACCTGGCAGCTAGACACCATCAGCAAAATCTAAGCAGTTAGCCTAAAGCATCCTGACCATATGGGGGAGAATGGAACCCTCCTCCCGCCCACATCCCTCTGGAGAAATGTCTCCCTCTCTAGCTACTTTATTCCCATGCTCAGCCTTAAATTCCTCCCTTTGTCATCCTTCCTGGCTCTATTGCTTCTGCTGGAACCGACCTAGAACCCCTTTCTCCAGCTCCTTCCTGCTGGGGGTTGGGCTGCCAGCCGGTACCGGGGTGGGGGCGGCAGTGGTGGTCAGGTTTCTTTCTTGTAACACCTGTGCCCTTGAACTTCAGTGAGCACGAGGCAGGGAACAGATCCTCACTTTTAAAGCATCACATCCTTTAATGTGTCTCTTTCATTGTCCGTGGTGGTTTTTTTCTTCCACTCATTCTTCTCCCTTAATTCCTTAAACTTCCCCACTGCAAGGCCAATGGTGACAGTGAGGCTGTTGGTGATGTTTCCCCATAACCCAGTGTATATATCCCCATGAGTATTCAGTTTAAAGCTGAGAGCCCATTAAAACGTGGGGCGCCTGGGTGGCTCAGTCAGTTAGCATCTGCCTTTGGGTCAGGTCATGATCCCTGGGTCCTGGGATCAAGCCTCACATCGGGTTCCCTACCCAGCAGGGAGCCTTCTGCTCTCCCCTGCTTGTGGTTTCTTGCTCTTGCTCATTCTCTCGAATAAAATATTAAAAAAAAAAAACTGAGAGCCACCTTTTCTTTTTTCCCCAAAAGAGGAACCCACCTTAAGTTTAAAATTTAAGACCCCCACCCTCCCAAAGCCATGTGGACAAGCCCTACCTGGCATAATCTCATAGCTTTATCTTCGGGACCCTGGGGAACCTGTGTGCCAGAGGCTCCCTCCATCCTTTACACCTCCTAGGGTCGGGGTCATGTGATATCTTGGGGGTCTTCTTGGCCTGCCCCAGACCTCCAGTCAGCCTACTTCCTGAAGCTTGCCTCATTGTGTCCTTAGAGAACTTTACCTGTCTGAGACACGTTTCGTGAGCCAGTAGACTGACAGAGGACACTTTTACTGATCTGTGACTGAATTTATACAAAGCTCTTCCTATACACCATCAAGAAAAATGATGTTTAGTGATGATAATCTTGGCGGCTACTGTCTGTTGAACACTCACTGTTTCCGGTGGTGTGCCGAGCGTGCTCTGCTCCCCAAGCATTGACCCCGAGCGCTGGCATTGACCTTGTTTTTACAGATGGGTAACTACCACACTCAGAGGGTGTGAGTAATTGTTGAGAGCAAACAGATCATTGTATCAAAGCTTGTGCATTTACAAAATCATCCATTTTAACAAAGATTGGAAATCCATGGCACAAGACCATCCAGGCTCTGCCGTCCATGGCACCGTAGGCTTTGGGTTTCAGTCGGTGTGACGATGTCTCTCCACGTTGGGTTTTCTTTCAACCGTGCTGAGAAGCTAGCAGTCCTGGGCTTTGGCCTTGCCCTGGGCCTTGGAAGGGCTGATTGCCCGGCCGGCCAGGGCCTTCCTTATTTGGTCCTGGCCCCTCACCTGTGGGTGACGCGGTTTGGCCTCCGCTGTTCCGTGTCCCTGGGGTGGACATGGTGGTGTTCTGACTTGTCAGGGCAGGGGAGGAATGCCTCCAGGGCTCCTCTGACCTGAACTCTGACAGCTGGAGGTGGGAGAATCTCACCCCAGCTCCCCTGCCCCTGAGTTAAAGCCACATCGCTTTCTAGTGGCTTCTAAAGCATCACATCCTTTAATGTATCTCTTCCAATGTCCGTGGTTGTTTTTTTTCTTCCACTCATTCTTCTCCCTTAATTCCTTAAACTTCCCCACTGCAAGGCCGACATTTGACTTTTCATAGAAAGTGTTGATCCAAGTCCCTGCTCCGCAGTTTGACTGGGTCACGCCCTCATTGGTTTTTCTATTCCCCTCCCCTCCTTTGGGGCTTCTGCACACCCAGGAGTGAATTCTTCCCAAATCAGGAGCCCAGACTAGATCTACCAATACCAAAATGCTCTTGACACTGGCCCCAAGATGTGTCTGCCTAGCTTAGTTCCAGAAATGTGTCATTTAAGCCTGTCAGACCCCATTGGCTGGTTTGGATAAACCCTTACCTACTGACAGAGCTGCCTATGGTTGTGGACTTCAAGGGAGATCCTAAGCTGTTGGCCCTTAGGGCCCTTTCCTGGAGGGCGAGGTGAGGCTTTTAGTATAAACAGACTTCCCTGCAGCACTGTTGACAAGGGTGATTGGGCTTCCCCCACTCCCCCACCCCTGGGTTGTATAGAGAGGATGGAAGACAGATTGGGAAATGGCGTGCTCAGTGGGCCCACAACACTCACTTGAGGCTTGGTCTCACTGCACCTTACCTGTGGAAGAAGCACATTATTTTGGAGTCTTCCTTTCGCCTACCCGTCAGGATGGTGTGATCCCTGCCCCACCTGCCTCCCAGGTGTCCCAGAGAAAATACATGGATATGGGCGTACTCAATCAGCCTTTGGGGCCTCATGGATTTTGGGGTGGGGCAGGGGTTGGCAGGTGCCCCAGCTGACTGAGGAAGCCTGTGCCAAGTGAGGGAGGACGTTTCAGGCTTTGAGCTGGCCCTGTGCCTCTGCCCTTGACTTGTTCTTTGTCTTCCTAAACCACACACCCCCTTGGGTAAAGCGAGCGCAGCCAACGATTCTCTCGTATGTCTGAGCACCTGGCAGGTGACACTGTGGGTCTGCAGTTTTCTCTCTTTTTGTTTTTTTAAAGTTCTTAAACCGTGTACACACACACACACACACACACACACACAGTGGGGTGGGGTTTTTTTGCTTGTTTGTTTAGGAGACTGTAAAAACAAATAAAAGCAAGCAGAAGAAAGTCAAGTTCCTCCTCCAGTCCCAGTACTTGGAAGTAATCTCTGTTGAAACTTTGGGTTAGGTTCTTCTCTTCCTTTGTGTGGATGTCATCATCATGCATTTTATTTTGTTTTCTGTGTTTTGTTTTTTAGGTAAGGGGGGGGGGAGCTTGTCTCTAAACACTCTGTTCATTTCACAGTGTATCCTGCCCACATTTCTGTATCATTCTTCTGTACCCAATTCCTGGTTATTGGACACTAGCAAAAAAAAGTAGAAACAAGTGATTGTGCTTATTTAGAATAATTAATATGAGAACATGGTAACAAAAATTAAGCTACACAAAAGGGTAGATAGTGGGGCGCCTGGGTGGCTCAGTTGTGTGTTGAGCGGCTGCTCTGGGCTCAGGTCATGATCCTGGGGTCCTGGATTAGGACCCTTGCTTAGCAGGGAGTCTGCTTTTCTCTCCCTCTCCCCTCCTCCTACTCATGCTCTCTATCTCTCTCTCTCTCACACACACACACACACACTCCCTCTCTCAAATAAAATCTTGAAAAAAGAAAAGGGGGTAGATAGTGTATAGGCTTCTTTCCACCCTGTTCCGTTGCACTGGTCTCCCTTTCTAAAAGGTACCACTGATCCCAGCTTCTTGTGAATCCTTCCAGAGTTATTCTCTGCATAAACAAGAACACCTCTGTGTCTGTGTGTGTGTGTGTGTGTTTTCTAACACAGGTGTAGTAAAATTTACACTTCTTGTACCATTTGATTTTTTTAATGTATATTTTGTAATAATTCAGATTTTATCTGTGAAACCAGTGAACAGAATCTCCATGATGAGGACGGATTTTTTTTTCTGTCTTTTCTGCTCAGTTATATAATAGATACTAATACATTTTTATTGAATAAATGGCTGAGATATTTCTTTTTTGGTCATTTTTAATCTAAATATATATATTTCATCTTACAAAATGCACTGTAGGGATGCCCGAGTGGTTCAGTCAATTAAACATCTGCCTTTGCTCAGGTCATGATCCCAGAGCCCTCCATTTGGCTCCCTGCTTAGAGGGGAGCCTGCTTCTCCCTCTGTCCCTCTCCCCTGCTCATGATTTCTTTCTCTTTCAAATAAATAAAATCTTTAAAAATAAGCCATGGTATAATATATTTCTAGAACTTAATTTTTTTCTTTCTTAACTGTATACATTAAATAACTTTTTATGTCATTAACTATTTTTCTACGATGTCATGCATCGTGTTTTATTGTGTGGATACTCGGGGATTTGGTTGGCTCCTCTCCTTCTTGGATGTTTAGGTGGAGTTATTACTCATTTTGAGTTAAAACTGAGTTACAGTCTGCAGTAAGATGTACAGATCTTAAGAGTACATTCAGTTTACAGTGCACGGTGAGTTTGGGTAAATGTATGCAGTCATGTAACTACCACCATATTCAAGATACAGAACAATGCCGGAGCACCTAGCTGGCTCAGTTGGTAGAGTATGTGGTTCTTGATCTCTGGGTCATGAGTTCGAGCCCCACTTTGGCTATTAAGATTGTTTAAATAAATGAACTTGAAAAGAAAATCATTAAAGGGGCACCTGGGTGGCTCAGTGGGTTAAGCCTTTGCCTTTGGCTCAGGTCATGGTCTCAGGGTTCTGGGATCAAGCCCTGTATCGGGCTCTCTGCTCAGTGGGGAGCTTGCTTCTCCTCTCTCTCTCTGCCTGCCTCTCTACCTACTTGTGTTCACTCAGTGTCAAATAAACAAATAAAATCTTTTTTTAAAAAAATCCTTAAAAAAAAAAAAAAAAAGATACAAGCATTACCAAAAAGTACAGAGCATTGCCATCAACCTGGAAAGCTCCAGTGTGCTTCTTCTCAGTCAGTCACTCTCCATTCTGCTCCCCAGTCCCAGGCCATGGTCTGCTGTTTGTGGATTGTATTTGTCTTTCCTGGAGTTTCATGTAAATGTAGTTACCCGCATGGACTCTTTCCTGTCTGCCTTTTTCTATTTTGCATAATGTGTCTGAGGTCCATCCCTGTTGTTGTGTCTGTTAGGAGTTTATTTTTTTTCCTGCTGAGTAATACTCCATTTGTTTATGTGTATAACACAAGTCTTTGTTTGAGGCACTCCCTAGTGTACATTTGATTATAAATTGCACCGTGGTGGTGATCCTAGTCTGTCTGTGGGTATGGTCTTGGGAATAAATTCCTAAAATGAAATTGTTGGTGACAGGGTAAAATGTTAAGAAGGCACATTGCCCATTAATAAATTTCCTGAAAGAGTGTGTCTGTTTGCACTTCTACCAATGGTGTGAGAGAGTGCCTGCTTCCTAGCAGCTTTGCGAGACCTAAGTATTGGATTTTATTAAAAAAAAAAAAAAAATCAATGCCCTTTGGATAGGTCAGAGGGTGTCTCCTGGCTGTGTTTGAAAGGAATGGGAACCCAGAGTGGAAGAAGCTCTGGAGGGGAGTGAGAAGGGAACTCTAATAGATATTCCCAGGACCTGGGGAGCCCCGTCTGCAGAGGGAACCAGCCTGGGGCACGTGTCAGTCTGGGTGAGGGCTGTTGAGGTCCTCTCCTACCTTGGCTGGAAAACGCACTGTGCTCCTTCTTAGACCACTCCGTGTGTGGTGCCACTGGCCCCCAAGGAGCAGTTCCTTAGAAATTGAATCCTTCTTGAGGCCAAATTTGCATTGTCCTGAGGTTTGGCTCTCTTGGAGGTCACAGGAGCAGGCAGAGCCAGAGGCTGGGCATTCTTTGGGATAGAGACATCCACACTGTATCACGAGTTACCCAATCCAGAAATGACTGGGCAGTGACTTGGGTATGTGGGCTGAGGCTACAAGGATGGGCGGGGAGGGTCATTGAAAGAGAAGCATCAGAAACTAGATGCAGTGACTGTAAGGAAAAGTTGGAAAGAACCTAAATACCCATCAGAAAGGAATTGGTTTTACTGTGGTTGGTCTAGTACACTAAAATATGGGGGGCCCATGAGGTATGACATTATGGAAGACAGCTTGGCACATAAACACTGCTGGTTTTCTGATCACTGTGAAAAACCCTGACAACTCAGAGCATGTCTGACTCTGGAGTGTCCCTCTGTTTTAATTTTTTAGGATAGAGATTTTTAAAGATACACAAAAGTAGAGAACAGAGTAAAATGAATCCGCATGTACCCTCCACCAGGCTTAGTACTTGTTTAATCTCTGCTTCAGACAGCATGTCAGTTTACCCATAAATATCTGGTAACAGACTTTTTTTTTTTAATGCAGCAACCATGCCATTATCACACCTAACAAAATCAACGACAATCACTGATAATCCATTACTGTCCGGTCCGTATTTACCTTCTCTACGGGTCTCAAAAATGGCTTTAATCATTGGTTTATTCAAAACATTATCCAGATAAGGTCCACATATTACATTTCTTTAAAAAAATTAACTCTTGGGGTGCCAGGGTGGCTCAGTCTGTTGAGCGTCCGACTCTTGATTTTGGCTCAGGTCATACATAATCTTGGGGTTGTGGGATCAAGCCCCACAATGGGCTCTGCATTCAGTGATGGATCTACTTAGGATTCCCTCTCCCTCTGCCCCCCACCAATAAAAAAAGAATTTTTTTTTTAATTACTCCTAAGTTTTTTATTTGCTGTGGCCTCTCTGCCCACCCTCCCTGCCCAAGTCCCTTAAAAACATTTTTTTTTCCTGTAATGTTGACTTTTGGAGAAGCCAGGTCATTTGTTCTGATAAATGGCCCCTACCTTTGATTTGGCCTGTTACTTCCTCATGGTATCATTTAACTTGAGTTCATGGTTCATAGTTTGTTTCCTATACTTTCCTACTTTTGTGGGATTTGAGTATGTTGTAGCCTGCTTGCTGTCAAGCTGTCAGCTCAAACAGCACTTCTCAGAGAAGCCTTCTCTGACTCCCCGATGAGGTTGGGCCTGGGCCCCTTATTGCATTCTCAGACCACCCCGTGTTATTCCTTCATTGCTCAGCACGGTTTGCAATTACACAGTTCTTAAGGGGAATATTTGATTTAGAACCAGCTTCCCCCCATAAAGAGCAGGCCCGTCAGGGCAGTCTGGGGCTGTGTCTCTTCAGTTCCAAGCAGAGTGACTGTTGCACATCAGGGATGCTTATCTGGAGTCTCTGCCCTACAGCCTACCCATTGTCTTCCCGGACTTTACTGTTGAAACAGGCTTATGGGGTGGGTAGCATGGCTCCCAGTAACTCCATCCTGCTGGTAGAGAAGAGGCCTCTGAGAGCTTAAATGCTCAGCCAGGGTTTCCCTCTTAAGTGGGAGAGCTGGGACTTGAAAACCGTGGACATGCTGTCCGGAGTCTTAGGATGGCAGGAGAACGGCAGCCAGGCTTGAAGTCAGTGATGGCGTAACATGAACTTCCCTTCAAGCGATCTGAGAATGTGCGGGTTAGTGGCCTAAAGCCCTTGGCTCTGAGTTGATATCTCTTTTTTTTTTTTTTTTAAGATTTTATTTATTTATTTGACAGAGAGAGATCACAAACAGGCAGAGAGGCAGGCAGAGAGAGAGGAGTAAGCAGGCTCCCCGCTGAGCAGAGAGCGCGATGCAGGGCTCGATCCCAGGACCCTGGGATCATGACTGGAGCCGAAGGCAGAGGCTTTAACCCACTGAGCCACTCAGGTGCCCCTCTGAGTTGATATCTCTTGTTAGTATCTCCTTTGGAGCTCATTTTCTGTTTTGAAATAATACCAGACTTACAGAAGAGTTGCCAGCATGGTACAAAAATTGTGAACATTTTATTTAACATGTTTGCCTTACCCTTCTCTCCTTCCATCTTTATTCATTTTTTCTTCTAGAACCGAGTTGCATGGGGTGCTTGGGTGGCTCAGTGAGTTCTCTGCCTTCGCCTCAAGTCATGATCCCAGAGTCCTGGGATCAAGCCCCGAGTGGGGCTCTCTGCTCAGCAGGGAGTCGGCATCCTCCTCTCTCTCTGCCTGCCTCTCTGCCTACTTGTGATCTCTGTCTGTCAAATAAATAAATAAAATCTTAAAAAAAAAAAAAAAAAAGAACCGAGTTGTAGGCATCATACTCCATTATCCCTTAACTCTTTGGGGTTCATTTTGCATGGGATTGGCCATGAAGTGGTTTCTGGGGGGCATTTTTGTCAGGCTACTAGGGACATCTTCCTAGGTGTCAGGAACCTCCCTGGAGGCCTATTTGGGGAGGAAGGGATTTTAGCACTCTGGTGAGAAGGGAGAAAGCCTAGGGGCCACAGGTAACCTTTCTAGACCATGAGTCTGGGGAAGGCAGAATTCTGGCCGATTTCCTTGGGCCATCTCCATGACCTCATTGGCAGATAGCCTCTTTATTCAGCATTTACTGAGCCCCAAATACAGCCTGTAGACCTATAGGGGGCTCTGCCAGGGTAGTGTAGACTCAGCCATGTCCTGGGGACCCCCAACAGTAGTGTAACAATAGTGTAACAATAGTCCACATTTATGGGTGCTTGCTTGACAAATACTCCCTTCCACAACCCAAGTCCTCAGCAGCCCCCTCTAGTATGTACTATAATTATCCCTTTTTTACAGCTGAGACATCCTTAAGTGTAGCTAGTTAAATGACTTACCTAAGGCTGTACAGCTAAGAAGATGGCAGAGCTGGGATTGGAAGGTACACAGCCTGGCTCCAGAGCTGTACAGATGGTGATACCTTGTTGCCTAGAGATGTGTGAAAAGCTTCAAAGAGGAGGTGCGGTTTGGGCTGGGTTCAAAGAATAAGCAGAAGCTTGCTAGGGGGAGGGAGGTGGAGGGAGGTGGAGGAAGTTCATCTCCCAGAGCCCAGGGCAATGTGTGATGGCCACTCAGTGACCTGCGAAGGGCAGTCTAGTGAGTAGGGGAGGGGAGGGAGAGAGACCAGAAGCTTTGGCTCTGGGGAGGTGGGGCTCCCAAATGTGCAGATGTATCCCATGAGTGCTCAGAGTGCTAGGAGGAGGGGAGTGCTAGATCACTGGGAAATGGCCTTGGCCTTGGAGACCTGTGTCTTCATCGTTGGTGATGATCCAAAGAAATGGCATCTGAGCTAGGGCAGGAAGTGGGGAGACGAGAGTTTTAGGAAATAGAGTCAAAGGACCAGTTAGCAAAAGGAGGGAAGGGTTTCAAGTTTCTTACTAGTTGGAACAAAGTATTTTTCCATTGCTGTGCCTGATTGGCTTTTTTCACAGTGAACATGGTTCTTGGAAAGCTCTTTCTCTGGGAGTGCCTGGGTGGCTCAGTGGGTTAAAGCCTCTGCCTTCGGCTCAGGTCATGATCTCAGGGTCCTGGAATCGAGCCCCACATCGGCCTCTCTGGTCAGCAAGGAGCCTGCTTCCCCCTCTCTCTCTGCCTGCCTCTGCCTACTTGTGATCTCTGTCTGTCAAATAAATAAATAAAATCTTTAAAAGAAAAAAAAGAAAAGAAAAGAAAAGAAAGCTCCTCCTAGCGTGTGCTAATTTCGGTTTCCTCTTTAAAGACTTACTTTAGTTAAGGGAGTTGATGTGTTTTGGGTGCTTGTGATAGGCCAGATGCTGTTAAATGCTTAGTGCACATTCTCTCATTGATTATTAATGTTGCTTTAAAAAAAGACCAGTTGGGATGCCTGGGTGGCTCAGGTGAGTAAGCGTCTGTCTTCAGCTCAGGTCATGATCCCAGGGTCCTGGGGTCAAGCCCCACATCGGGCTCCCTGCTCAGCAGAAAGCCTGCTTCTCCTTCTGCCTATCTTGTGTTCATTCTTGGATTCAACATACATTGTTTAAAAGCTGATGAGATGCCAAGCAGTACCATCTCCTGGGAATAGAAGTGGTGAACACAACTATGTTCTCTACCTTCACGGAGCTTGTAGTCAAGCATCAGGCTCACACGAAGCGCATGTAGAGGCCAGGTGGGTGTCCAGCTATGTCCCTGGGAAATCTGAGACAACGGTAAGTCTGGAAATGGGGAATGTACTAGACCACTAGGCTGCCTCAGGCTGGGTGGTGGAAAGCAGTAGAATTTTATTCTCTCACAGTTCTGGAGGCTAGAAGTTCAAAATCAAGGTGTCTGCAGGACTGTGCTCCTACCAGAGATTCTCAGGGAGGATCCTTCCTTGCCTCTTGGTGCTCCTTGGCTTATCGCTGTGTTTGTGCATTCTTGGTCTTCATCTTCACCTGGTCTTCTCCTGCATCTCTCACTGCCCAGTCTTTCTCTGTATGTCTATGTGTCTCCGTTTTCTGTTCTCATGAGGAAACCAGTCATTGTGAGCCCACTCTAATCTAGTACAACCTTGTTGTAACTGGGTCAAGACCCTATTTCCCAAAAAAGGTCACATTCTGAGGTTGTGGGTAGATAGGGATTTTGGGGAGAGATTACCCAACTTAGTACAGGGGGAAGCCTTAATTTTTCTGTGAATTCTCAGAAGAGTCCAGTACCTGTGATCAGCTGACCACAGTGGCAAAAATCCTGAGCGGTACGTCAGCAGGGGAAGCTGGAGAGACTCAGGGGTCGTGGTCATGCTTACCCTCTTAACCTGTTTTGGGCTCCGTGGTTGGGTCAGGGTGCCAGAGGATCCATTAGAAGGAGTCTGAAAATTGAGGAAGGGACCTGAAAGTGTCATGTGACGAGCTATTGAGGCCACCACTTAGGAATGGAGACCCAGGAGGGAAGATCGATCCAGGGTTGGACCTGTTATAGAGAACCACCCATGCACCTAAATAAAGGAGGGTGTGGGAGAATGAGGGGCACCCCCAGTTGAGAAGGTGTGAGGGATGTGGTCATATCAAGAAGCTGCCGAAGTGAAGAACTTGGAGGATGTTTTATAAAAGGCCCATGAGTGTTGTCTGTGGAGGCGTTGGGAGGTCTTCGGAGGGGAGCAGAGTGGGAGAGGGACTGCAGAAAGGCAGGTGCACCTGTGTTTGGCCACGGCTGGATAGCCAGCCACTGTTGCGGGGCCTGTCACCAAATGTGCTTTGGAGGGTAGAGGCTCTGGTTTCTGGGAATAAGGTGTGTCTGGAGCTGGCCCACTCCTGAGTTCAGGGGGCCCGTGATCCATGTGGTGGCTTGTGGAGACCTTTCTGTCCACTGGAGGTACACTACCGGCCAGAGGTCAGCAGGAGGGAATGTCACTGGCATTGTGGGCTCCATGTGCCACAGGCCACCCTCTCGAGAGTGTTGAAATGGTTTTCTCGCAGAGATGTTGGTTCTTTACCGAAAATACCCCCTAGGGCTTTATGAAGCAATTGGGGCGGATAGGGGAAGGAAGGTGAGCCTCGGGCCTCGCAGGGCCTCCTAGGTCAGTAGCGTGCGCTCCTGAGGCCTCTGAAGAACCAATCTACCCCCCTCCCCTTTCTTTTTCCCTTTCAATTTGCAAGTCTCCACTTCCTGTTGGTCACCTTGGTTACACATGGTGTTTCTTCATGTCTTGCTACTCTTTGTTCTCAGGCAGACATGATCCCTCAAGCTGTTTCCCAACCAGCTGGCCCTGTGCCTGGAGGCCCAGCCTCCCTAGGGAGGCAGCAGTTGGCAGCACTGAGACGAGAGCATGGCGGGAAGCACAGAGGAGACCAGTGTGGTTTTCCCTCAGTGGCTGGTGTGGGAGAGCAGCTCAGCCCCATGCTGCCTCTTGGGCCATTTATGAAGTGGTGGTCACACACAACACAGCATCACACGCCAGGTCCCTGGGCCAGTTCCTCTGATGTCCCAGTCCAAGCTTTGCCACTAACCTGCAGGGTGGCCTCCGTTTTCTGGGTACCCGACCGATCCTGGTGGTGGTACCACTAACTGGGCCCACCTCAGCAGGATGAGTGCCGGGATGGAGAGCCCAGAAGTAACAGTTGTCTGTAGGTGAGTGAGAGGAGTGGGGGCATGCGTGTGTAGAGAACCAGCTCTGTGTACATGCTCATGCTTACCTCTCAGTGCTGCGATTGCTGGTGAATCTAATTTTCTTTGTATTGATATATGTGTTTCCTAAAATTTCTGTAGTAATGAGTTATTTTGTAATTGGTTGAAGATAACATTACTTTGGAAGGAAAACACAAACCTAAACTATCCCGTGGAAGCCACAAAACCATGTTACAAGCATGGAGTCAAAAGACCAGATTCAGAGCCATCACTTACGACCTTAAGCAAGTTCCATAGCCTCTCTGAGCTGTCCTTGTCTGGAATACCAGGATGTGGAGAATCCTCACCTCACCGGCTTGTTGGAGGATGAGAGGACTGAATGCATGGGACACAGTATCTGGCAAATGAGATACATATGTATTTGAGATGATGTGTGCAACACATGTATATAAAATGGAAGCTTGTCTAGAACTATTCATCACAATGGGTGATTCCAGATACTTGTGAAGACCAGAGAGGAGTTATAAAAGCCTGGGGATACTGAATTCTAGGGGAAAGAGAAAGCTCTGTCCTTGCCTTGGGGTGGCATATGCCTCAGTCTACCCAATAGGAGACGATTTCCAAGGAAGAATCAGTTGTGGCTTTCCAAGGAGGATTGAGAGTTGAGTTTCTATAGAATATATAGAAAAGATATGTGTACATAATATATGAGGTGGGGCAGTTGGCAGGTCGAGGGCGGCATTTAATTTGGACCCAAGACCCTAGACATGGGGCAGGGCACTCAGCCCTTGGCTGCCTGGTGGCATCTGTAGCCTCTTGTGCTGGTCCTAGGCTCCTAATATCCATGGCTTTGTGGAAATTCTTACCAGGGCAATTCTGCAGGGAGAAGCAGTGGTTTTTGATCTCAGCGAGCTTTTCAGTAAATCTCTCGGCTTAGCATCATCGACTGATTGGGAGTTGAGCCAGGAATTTTCTCGGGAGTCTCACCTTGCAGATGCATTGGGGTTTAATTTCCCTGGCACACCCATGCCTAGCGGCCAGCATCCTGAAGCACCATCTCCCAGAACTCTGGGAGTTCTGGAGTTCTGGGAGTTCCCAAGCTCTCTGGGTTGTTGTTACTCTCCCTGCACCCCAAAAGGAAGGGTGATAAGGAAGATCTGTGGGTAACCAGATTTAATTGGGAGTGTCCTAAAACTGTGTTCAAGTTTTTTCCCAAACAAGTGTTTCAGGGCTTCTAGTGAGGTCATACATGATCCCTTTTAGGAAGGAACAAAGTAGGATGCAGTATAAAGTGTGGCCCACAGATCTCTGTTCTTCAGGGAGTGAACCTTGGGTCTGGAATGTGATGGAACACACATTAGGAAACATTGCCTTGGAAATGACTGAGTGCAGAGTGCATAATTTACCATTCTTGAAGTCCCCTGTAAAACACTACCTGCTTCCTCTGTGTTCACCCTCTGCTGCTGTTGTGTAGACTGAGGCACACACCACCCCAAGGCAAGGACAGAGCTTTCTCTTTCTCCTAGAATTCAGCATCCACAGGTTCTTACACCACCTCTCTGGTCTTCCTGAGTATTTGAAATTGCACATTATGATCGTTTCTTTCAAGCTAAGATCAGGAACAAATAATTTTTACTTATCTTTTCATTTCAAATATTTGCCTTTGTCCAAATTTGAATGTTTTGTTAATTATTAAGTGTCTTTTTTATGTCAAGTATTGGGGTTACAGAGCTGAACAAGATGAAACCATCCCTTTCCTCATGGTAATTACAGTTGAGGAGTAAAGAAAGACACTAAAAGTGGATGGAAGGATGAATGGATGGATGGATGGATGGATGGGTGGATGGATGGGTGGATGGATGGATGGAGAAAAGTTCTAGATGCTTGAGGAATATCTGACAGGGCATGACTAGGATATACTTTTCAGAGGTGACTTTTGAGCTGAGATCCAAAGGAAGAGTAGATTAATAATGAGAAGTAAAACCATAAGGCATTTAGAAACAACTCAGTGCAAGACACCAAGGGTTAAAATGAAGACTTCCCTTCCTCCCTTAATAGGAGAAACCAGGGGTGACTGGCTGAACGTTTATAGTGCATGTGACCTTCAAACTTCTCTGAGGTTAGCCTCAAAATGCCGCCAGAGCCTGTGTGTGAAGAACACAAGCTGACTTTTCTCCCCCATCTGTCCTGCAGCAATGACAGGCCAGGGTCCCTGCCCGGCTGTCCTGGCTGTGTGCTCGGGGCCTGTTTAACTAACTACATTTTAGCCTGGCCTCACCCGTTCTCCCAGGCACATTTGAGCCTAGCCCAGGTGTAGAATATTTGCCACCTCTGCCAAGGTCAGTGCCTCTGTGGGGGAGGGGAGAGCAGTGGCGGCGAGATCTATGCCTGGAATCTTCGGAAGCCCGTCCAGGGAGCCCTGCTCCCTCTGTGTGCATCCCAGTTTGGGCTTTGTAGGCCTTGTGATTCACTTGTCCGTGGCCTTTCTGGGAGCACTGTCCCTCTCAGATAATCCTCCTGCTTTGCAACCCGCAGACAGAGCTCTTCTTCAGCAGGCAGAGTACTTATTAAAGGACTCAGCCTTTTCTGGACATGTACCAGCTACCTTTCCCCCAGAATGGTGCCCCTAGTCACAGAAGTGTCCTGTACCATAGCAGTCCCCGCCTCTCCCTCATTGGTTACCCTAGTGAAGGATGCAGGGCTGTATAAGGGAAACTGTGGCAAGGCAGGGATGGCTACAGGCTGAAAAAGCATTCCCCCAGCTGGTGTTGGCTGAGGTCACTCCTGTGTTCATCACGAAACACTCTCTGTCCATTCATTCATTCAAACATTCATTCACTCATTCAGCAGACACTCATTAGCCCTTGCTATGTGCCAAGTCCCAGGGGCACGGCCAAGACATGGAGGGAAAAGTGACTCCCTCTCTCTCCCAGAGGTCACATTCTGCAGGATGGCGGGAAGAGGACAGTTACTAAGCAAGCAAACCCCTTGCTCGACAGCCACTGCGCAGTGTGGGAAGAAAGGGTCCTGTGGCATGGGAGGGAGGTCAGGGAAGACCTCTCTGATAAGTGACCAGCACAGACACCGCAAGGAGGAGAAATGGCCCAAACGTCCAGAAGGGGGTTCTGGTGAAGTCACGACACAACCTTATGGTGATAAAACGCTCGGCAGCTGCTGAAAACATGGTTTCTGGGGCTGTCTTGAAGGGAAATTGGGATACCCTTGTAGGTTATGATCCCCTTTTGTGGACATTTGCAGAGAGAAAACATCTGAAGAGTCCATGTAAAACTTAACAGGACTTCTCTGTGCACGAGGGATCAGAAGTGATATTGGTTACTTTTTTCTACTTTTGGAAATTTGTTGGCGAATATATGATTTATAACTAGTAAGGAGGAAAGAAAAAGAAAGATCACTGCTTCCGGGTTAGACTTGGGTGGGATCTTACGTCTTGTGTGGACGAAATAGGCTAGTTAGCACAGTGCTGGTATGGGGCACGGTCTTATGAAAGGGCTGATTTTCTCACAGTTAAGATGTGGGATTGCCAGGGAATCCTTGGAAATACATTTTGAGTGGGGCCTTAGTACAGTGGGTGTCTAGTCCCTGCCTCTTTTTCTTTTCAGATTGGAAACACAGTCATTGAAATTCAAACTGGTTACACATTGAATGGTTTTTTGTTGTTGTTTTTAATTTCAGTCATTCTTTTGGAAGTTATTTTTAAATTTGTTTTTAAGGTTTGTTGGACATACAGCGTTCTGTTAGTTCCAGCTTGTACAACACAGTCATTGGATAGTTCTATGCATTAAGCTATGCTCACCATCATAAGTATAGTTATGTCTGTCACCATATAACATTATTACAGTGTATTGACTGTATTCCCCATGCTGTACTTTTCATCCTCGAAATCATCTTTTTTTATTGACATTATAGTAGTTTCAGGTGTACGACATAAGGACCGAATATTTGTATATATTGGGAAATGATCACCACAGTAAGTATAGTGTTCATCACTTCACGTAGTTACATTTTTATCTTATAATGAGAACTTTTAAGATTGACTCTCTCAGCAACTTTCAGAAGTACGAGTCAGTATTACTAACTCTAGTAACCATACTGCACATTACATCCCCAGGATTTATTTACTTTGTACTTGTAAGTTTGTGTCTTTTGACCATCTTCACCCATTTCGCCCATCTCCTACCCCCTCGCCTGTGGCAACCACCAGTCTTTTCTGAGTTTGTTTGTTTGCTTGTTGGTGTGTTGTACTTCAAGTGTTTTTTAAGAATCCAGTGTTGAAAGCATGAAAATAAAAATCACACAAGATCTGAGCCCTCCAGAATACTGCTGTGAACATTTTTTGTCTAATAGTTTTTTCTTGTCCTTTGTTACAATTTTTTTTTTCATTATTACTATTTTGAAAAACCAAAATAAACTGCTTTGGTAACAGAAGGGGTTTTTCGTAAAGATGGATTCCGCCTCCCGCACCTGAGCTCCTCACTGTCCTCTGTCCCTCTGTCCCATCCTGCTCCTCTCTGAATAGGGAGGACGGTGTGCTCTCCTGTCGGACTCAGGTGATGACGGGCCAGGGGCTTGGGAGGCGGAGTTTCTGGAAGCCCCTGCCTGTCCTGGTGCCCTTCGTCATTGATGCCCTCCTGCCCCCACCCCCCGGACTTCCTGCTGGCCACAGAGATGTTGCCCCTGTGCTGCTGAGAGGAAGGTCATTCTGCCTGGCCGGGTTCCTGCCCCTTTCCGCCCACACTGGCTGCTGAGCGCCTGCCAAGTGCCTGCCTAATCCGGGAGGGCTTTACAGGCCTCCCCTCTCAGGCTGCTCTTTTGTTTCTGGAATCCAGGCCCCTCCGGAGGAGGGCCTGGCTTCGTGCACCCTGGCTGCTGGCGGCCAGGGCCTTAAGCTGCCTTAGGTCAAAAGTGCTGGGGGAGGAATGCGGATCTTTAAAGCAGAGCCCTTGCAATGAAGACCTTTCCCCCTCTAATTGGGTTAGGGAAGGAATCAGCTGCGCCCTCCAACTAAACCAGGGAGGCACGCTGGCATTTCGTTTGCCAAGGAATCACCCTTCTCTGCAGCAGAAACCCAGGCTCAGAGCCCCTGATTGCATCTGGCTTGGGGTTCTCTGGAAGACCTGGGGTGGGGGGTTGGTTTCCTCTCCCGTGGAGGCCCTTCGGCCCCCTAGCCCCCCAGGCCCCCTGTAAACTCTCAGGTAGGAAGCTTCATTCCACCGGCAGAAGCAGGTTCCTTTCAGAGTCCAAAGAGCTTTTCACAGAGGCAGATAAGCTCAGTTTATCTGAAGTTTGATTGCCCCGCTCGAGGAAAAGGCCACTAAAGCTTGCTGATTGCCCTTAAGTGCCATGTCCTTTACAGTTGTGGCAGCGTGACACTCATTTTTTCCGATGATGGTGCCGGGGCTCAGAACTCACCAGGTTAATCAAAAGTGGGGTTGGGACCCCCCAAGCTGCCTGACTTCACAGTCTGTGCTGGGCTGTTCCCCAGTGAGTGGGGACGGGAGTGGACTGGGTGCAGGGAGGTGCATAACTGATTCATCCTTGTTCTTGTTTTTTTAAGACTATTTTTTGGGGCAGTGTGAGGTTTGCAGCATTACTGAGCAGAGGATACAGAGGTATTCTGTACCCCACAGCTGCCTCCGCTTCCACATGCCCCACGAGGCAGTACCTAGTACCTTTGTTCCAGTCACTGAGCTCAGTGACACAGTGTCGTCACTTAAAGTTTTCGGTCTGCTTCAGGGTTCTGTCTTGGCAGTGCACGTCCTGTGGGTTTGGACAAATATATGATGATGTGTGTCCGCCATCATAGTAGGTTACAGTCATTTCGTTGACCTGAAAATCCTCTGTGCTTGGCCTCTTCTGTCTGTCACCACCCCCGCAGTCCCCAGCAGCCACTGCTCTTTTTACCCTCTCCATAGTTTTGTCTTTTCCAGAATGTCATATAGTTGGAATCCTGTTAATATGTAGCCTTTTCAGATCATCCTCTTTCCCATCGTAATGTGCATTTGAGTTTCCTCCTGCCTTTTCCTGACTGTCCTTTTTTACTCATGCCCGTGGTTCTGGACCAGCTGCCTCGGTGCCGGGCACACACCAGACTCTGGGACCGTGGTATAGGCCACACGGCCCTGGCCCCCATCCTGGGGAGCGAGAGCTTAGCTGGAGGACACGTAAATAAGTAAACTTTGGCCATGAAGAGTAGCATGCTCTGAGAACCAGGGGGACCTGATTTGGAATGGTCAGAGGCCAGAGAAAACATCTCTTAGGAAAGGATATGTTACCTGTCAGAGAGAGAGAGCACAAGCTGATAGAGGGGTGGCAGGCAGAGGGAGAGGGGGGAGCAGGTCCCCACTGAGCAGAGAAGCTCCAGGGGGATTGGATCCCAGGACCCCAGGATCATGACCTGAACCGAAGGCAGGCATTTAACCGAGTGAGCCACCCAGGTGCCCCAGGAAAGGACATTTAAACCCGGACACGGGGAAGGAGCAGAAATGGGTTGAAGAGCCTCCCAGGGCAGCTGTTGTAGGTTTCAGAATCCTGCCCACTTTTGGCACCAGCTGTCTGCTAACTCCTTGATGTGTATTGTTGCCCGTTCCAGAGGTCCATAAGTCTATAACTTTCTCTTTCTTTTTCTTTTTCTTTTTCTTTTTTTTTTTCTTTTATGCACAAATGGCTTCCTTTGAGAATCTGCTCAAGCCACTGGACCCTTCCCCAGAAAGGATACCGAGGGAAGACCTACAGTGTGTTGCTCTGAGCTCTGTTCTGCCAATTCATCCAAGAGAAAAGTCCAGAAGCTGTTAAGTTTGGCTGAGTTGAGTGGGGAGGGAAGTCCGGACTTTGCATGTCTTCCTTGCTGTGTGGTGGGACTTTGACCTGCCTTGATGAGGGCTGTGCAGACTGGGCCGAAGGTCAGTCGTCTGATGTTCTGTAACCAAGGATCTGTGAGTGTGGTTGCTTCTTGTCGGGAGCCTCCGAGCTCTTGGCCGAGAGGAAATAGCCACAGAGCCTGCAGGTTTGTAGGGGCTGCTGGAGGGTAGAGAGGGAGACTGCTGTTGGAGCTATGGTCCCCCATTGGCTGCTGCTCTCAGCCGTCTGGCCGTGGTCCTGGAGGGGCCCGGGTCTTCACACATCGTCATCCTGCCGGTCTTGATGCCCTGCTCAGAACCATGGCTCTCTGGTGCCCTCAGGACAGGCTAGATATTTTAGCAGGGCACATAAGATGGGACTGTGCCCACCATCCCTGCCCGCTCTGTCCAGGCACACCCTGCCTGTCTCTCTGTTCCAAGTGCTTTGGATTCCCTGGGAAGAACACCTGTGTAGCTTTGCAAGTGCTGTTTTTCCTACGTCTTCAGCAGGTCAGTCCCTAGACATCCTTCAAAATCTTGGCCGGATACATCTCTCCTCCTTGAAGTCACCACTGACTGCTCCTTTGTACCGAGAGGCTCAGGGCATTTGCTGCTCTAATTCAGTCCCTCATTCCTCCCTAGCTCTCCCCGTCCCTGCCTTCATTCCTTCCACAACTGAGGATTGGGCACCTGACAGTGTTCCCCAGTCACCTCAGGGTGGTGACTGAACGGTGAGGAGCCAAAGCAGACCCAAACCCTGCCCTCAGGGGGTTTGAAATCCCATGTTGGCCTCATAAATTCATCATAAATTCATCAGTGAAGATGAATAATACACAAGTCAAGTCTTTCCTTTAAAGAAGTTAAACTGATGATAAAAGGGCATCTCCATTATTTAAACAAAAAGAAAGATGGGGGAGCCTGGCTGGCTGGGGTGGTGGAGCTCTGAACTCTTGATGTCCAGGCTGTGAGTTCAAGTCCCACATTGGGCATGGAGATTACTTAAAATGAAGGGTTGAGAAAAAAGATACATTGAAAGTCTTGTGGTCTCAGATCTGGTGCAGATTAAGTAAAGCCTGGGGTCTCAGGACTTTTTCAACCTCTGTTTCTTTATGTGTAAACATAAGGGAGAGGCAGTAATTTATTCACTTGGGAGCACCTTCGGTGAGCGGAGCTCCAGGGTTCCCGGGTTCTGTGGGGGAACGCGCCAGAGGAGAAGAGGTCCCAGCGTGCAGGCTCATGTCAGGCTTCCCTTCACTGGGAAGGCCTTGCTCCCTCAAAGGTGTGCAAGGCAGTCACTGCCCCTGGCTTTCCTTTGTAGTATGGGTCACAGTTTGAACTTGTGTAATTGCCTTATCATTTGATTTCTAGCTCTCGCTTACTGGGCCATAAACCTCGTGAGAATGGGTGATGTGTCCATCTTATTCTTTTTACACAGCTGTATTGAGATATAATTCATATGCCATAAAAGTCACCGTTTTCAAGTAAACAGTTCAGTTGCTTTTAGTGCATGCAGAATTGTGCAACCATCAACACTATCTAATTTCAGAATCTCTCATGATCCCGAAGAGAAACCCCATATCCACTAGCAGTCACACTCCCCACTCCCCATTAACCTCTACGCACCCCTAGCTCCCAGCAACCAGTGATGGACTTCATGTTTATATGGATTTGCCTATATTGGGTATTTCATATAAATAGGACCACAATATGTGGTCTTTTATGACTGGCTTTTCTCTACATAGCATGTTTTTAAGGGTCATGTTCATGTTCTTTCTTGTGGCCAAATAATATTGCACAGTGTGGATATCCTGTGTGTTGTGTACCCATTCATCAGCTGGTGCACGTTCAGGTTGTTTCCATTTGGAAGCTACTGCCACTGCCGGCTGGTTGGGTTCCACAGACCCCCCCCCACCCCCCCCACCCCCCGCAAAGTGGGTCCTTAGCTTCTCACAGGAGAGATATCCGACGTGAGACAAGAGGAAGTGAGAGCAGTTTGGTGGAGACCTAGAGCAGATAAAGAGTGTCTGGGAGACTCAAAGGAAAGAAGAGTGAGTCTCATCTTCGCCTGTAGTCTGGGTTTTTATTGAGGATGGTGGTCTGGTGCAGTGTCTTCTCAGGCATCCAGGAACAAAGAGAAGTGTTTAGGTGTCTGCCAGAAGGCTCTTACGCCCTGGAGCCAGGAGTCTCGGTGACTCATCGGTCTTGGAAAACCGTTCAGGATGACCCTATCTCTTCACTCTTTAGATGTTATCTGTTGTGCTGAAAGACTCAAGAAATCATTAACTCTTTGACCTTTACAAGGAGGACAGCCATTATCTGTACCGTAAGGTGTGTGTGTGTGGTGGGGCGGTAGGTCCTCACAAGAGTAGAGGCAACAAAAAAGTAGTCTTTCTTAGGGTCCTTCTAGTTTCCCTAGCTCATGTTGGCTAATGCTGCTAGAAGCATTACTGTGCAAGTTTTTGTGTGGCTGTAGGTTTTTAGTTTGTTCACATCCTCACCAACACGTGTTTCTTTTCTGATTTTTGTTTTTACAGTGGCCATTGTGGTGGATGTGAGGTGCACTCTCAGGGTGATTTTGATTTGCATTTCCCTAGTGACTAAGTGTTGCATATTTTCTCATGAGCTTATTGACCATTGCTGTGTCTTTGCAGAAATATCTATTCCGCCCTTAGCCCATTTTTAAATTGGGTTTTCTTTTTATTGTTGAGTTGTAGAAATTCTTTATATATTCTGGATACAGCCTCCTACTGATACACGATTTCCAAACATTTTCTCCTATTCTGTGGGTTGTCTTTTCACTTTCTTGATGTTATCTTCTGAAGCATGAGAGTTTTAAATTTCAAAGTCCAATTTAGATCTTTTTTTTTTTGTTGCTTCTGCTTTTGGTGTCCCTATCAAAGAAACTGTTGTTGAAGTCCTAAAGATTTGCTTCTGTTTTCTTTTAAGAGTCTTACGATTTTAATCTTAAGTTTAGGTGCATGTCTGTCTTATTCTAGATTATATCCCCAGTGCCTGGAATAATGTCCGATATATAGAAGGTACTCAATACTTACTGAGTCAGATGAAGGAATTAATTTATCTTGGATGAAGGTGCCTGGGTGGCTCAGTCAGTTCAGCATCTGCCTTTAGCTCAGGTCATGATCCCAGAGTCATGGGATCAAGTCTGGCTCTCTTCTCAGTGCGGAGCCTGCTTCTCCCTCTGCCTCTCTCTCTCTCTCTCTTTCTCTCAGAAATAAAATCTTTAAAAAAAAAAAAAGTTAAAAAAAAAATATCTTGAATGAATGAATGAACAGATATCTCTTGTCCCAGAACTGTTGCTCCCTATGAGAAGCCCTAGGGCTAGGCAAGCTGCATTGCACAGGTGAGGAGCTTTGGTTTGTTTTAATCTTGCCCCCAAGGAACCAGCTGTGCGTGAGCTCCCTCGGTTCCTTTTCTGCCAGCTCTTCCTTGCCCATTTTCCCTCCGTGTTGTTTCTCTTTAGTTTCTCTACTGGACAAGATATACTACAGCATTTCCTCAGTAAATCGTGTCTGGCCTACTTTGGTTAAATTGCAGATAGGGTAGGTATATAAGGAAATTTTTCCTGTCCTAAAAATCTTGGTTGGTTTGATATTTCTTTTGTTGGCTTTTCTGGTGTTAGAGAAATATGTTCAGATAACACGGCAGTGTCCAAATTACAAAGTAAAAGTTGCCTCCTGGCGGGGAAGTATGTTTGGAATTTACATGTGGGGAAAAAAGTGTATGTACAAGCGGAGAGCATGAAGGTAAAATGAAAACTAAGGAATCTGGGCGAAGGGTATTTTAGGAGTGCTTTGTACTCTTATTTTAACAGCTTTCTTTGTACATTAAATATTTTTTTAAAAGTTCTCTCTCACAGTCCCACCCAGAGAGGGAATTAAGCCGGGGGACCCTTAGAGGGTCCTGTGTTTACATTCACTTTTCTTTCTTTTTTTTTTTTAAAGATTTTATTTATTTATTTGACAGAGAGAGATCACAAGTAGGCAGAGAGGCAGGCAGAGAGAGAGGAGGAAGCAGGCTCCCTGCTGAGCAGAGAGCCCGATGCGGGACTCGATCCCAGGACCCTGAGATCATGACCTGAGCCGAAGGCAGCGGCTCAACCCACTGAGCCACCCAGGCGCCCCCTTACATTCACTTTTCATCTGCTCCTCAGCTGTTGAGGAGGTGACAAAGATGAAGGTCGGTGACCGAGCAGGCACAACTTGGTGAAGTAGTACAGCCAGAATTTGGGTGCTGGTCCCCGAGCCCCAGGCCTGTACATACTCATCTTTTCCCCAGAATGACTGTCTTCGGGGCCTGTTATCTCCATCACCTGCCTCTGTCATCATATTCTTGGCACGTCACGGGCCTGTGCTCACTGAGGGCAGATGGGAGGTGGTCCAGGGGTTTCTGGAATGCGGGGGGTATGGCTGCCATCCTGGGACTTGAAAACAGATGAGTTATGGAGGGAATTGGTGCCCCCTAACCAGCCAGCAGGCAGACCCTCATGTCTCGCTTTCCCTGGGCATCCGAAGCGCTCAGGAGGCAGCCCTGACCACCCCATCCCCATCCTGCCTGTCCTGCAGGAGCTGAAGCTGCCCGCCTTTCGAGCCCACTCCCCACTCTTGAAGAGCCGCCGATTCTTTGTCGACATCTTGACCCTGCTGAGCAGCCACTGCCAGCTGTGCCCCGCAGCCCGGCACCTGGCCGTCTACCTGCTGGACCACTTCCTCGATCGCTATCACATCACCACCTCCAAGCAGCTGTACGCCGTGGCGGTCTCCTGCCTCCTGCTCGCAAGTATGTGCACTCGCGGCTTCCCACCGTCCCCCTCCTTGGAGCCCGGGTGCTCCCGAGTCATTTTACATTTCTGAGGTCTTTGCATGTCTTCTGTGTCTGTCCTTTGCTGAGTGCAATCTGTAGTCATAATAATCACCATTTTCTTCAGCATCAGTAATATCCTGGACTAAGCCATGAGGATTTTCGTAGCAGATCTTAATGAATCTGCACAGTGACCTTGGAAGACAGATACTTGTAGTACCCCCCCATATTACCGAGGTACAGAGAGATTAAGAAGCTTGCCTTGGGTCATCTAGCTTAGTAGATAGCAGCCAAGATTTGAGCCCAGAATGGCATGATGACAGACCTGTTCTCTGAAGTCTGTGTCCCCTGCTTCCTGGCATAGGGGCTCTGAATATGCTGGAAGGGAAACCTGAGCAACCGCTCTTCTTAGAGATGTGACTGCCAGCGGGACCCGTTGTGTGGTCACTAGGCCTGGGCACTGGCCGCCTAGGATTTGCATCTTCGAGCAAGGCCTCACAAAATACGCAGTGTGGTTTTGACCTCTGTCTGTCTGCCTTGGTGGAGATGACCACGTGGCTGTGCTGCTTGGGTCATGCACTTAAAACACTGTTTTGTCCTGCCATCCTGCCCTGGTTTACCAGCAGTCTGAGGAGAGGGATCAGCTGTCCAGGTCCTGTCTGTCTGACCTCGTGCATCTCCGGCCAAGCCCCCTGCTGTCGTAGAACTTTGCACACAGCACACACTGTCTCTTCTGTCTGGAGAGCTTCCCCTACACCACAAACCCGGCCCACCTGTGTGGTCCTCATTAAATGTCACTGGGCCCTGCATCCCTGAGAAACCAACCCCCACTGCCCTCATGAGATAGCCCTGGTACATGTTTCCCTGCATCGAGTACATTTCATTAACACCCACCTCCCCTGAGAAAGAGCTTCAGGGAAGGTAGGGAGCTGAGTACATCACAGGGCCTCCAAAAAAAAAAAAATGTTGGTGGAGTAAAGGAGTGAGTGGAGCTAGGGGTTCCTTTTGTGCTAGGTCCTGCGCTTCTCTAAGGTGGCCATCTGTGGTCATCACTCTTCCTTGACATCTAGTGTTTTCTCCATAGAAATCAGTTAGATTTGACATTCTCCTCCATGATACGTAATCGTCCTGTTTTATTACATCAGCCGTTCCCGAATCCTTGAGTCGCACGGGTGCCGCAAGAAGATGGTACCCGTTTTCTCCTGTGGCTTTGTCTGCTCTTGGCCCACTGCCATGAACCTCTCCAGGCGTGATCACCCAGTTCTGGAAGCATGGCTTTCGAGTTTTAAACACTCTCATTTCCCGCCACGGCACCGTTCACTTGCCGTTACTTGTCACCAGTCCCTTTCGTGACTTGCAGTTTACAGCCGTCCCTGTTTGTGATTTGCTTTCCCTTGGGCCAGCTGCATTGGCTGTGTTCTGCAGAGAGGGCAGCCTTGCGGGGTGGGAATCTGGCCTGCCTGTTCCTTCCAAGTCCCAGATCAACATGTCGCTCTCTTCCATCCTGGGCTTACAAGGCATCCCCGCTAGCCTCAGCCTAGGGCAGAACGGGCATCACGTTTCAGGCGGCCCGGGAGGAGTCTGCACCGTGGCCTTTGGCCTGCTGCTGTCTGTGATCTGTGGGCTGCATCCAGGCCCCATGGGGGCAGGGGACTTAGATTTCCACGGGGCCGTGCAGGCTGTCCCCCAGCGTCTGTCTGGGGAGCTGGGACGTGAGGCACACACTGGAGACTCCTTTGTGCTGCTGCCGCCATGGTGGAGGGAAGGGGGCCTTTCAGACGGAGAGGCAGACGCCAGCCCCCTCCCCTGCTCCCCATGTCTGAGGGGAGCAGCCAGCCTGGAGCAGCAAGAACGGATTTCGTAGGACACCTGCCATATGCTCAGAGGCCTCCGGAAAGAAAAGTTTCCATGACAGCCTGAAACCCTATTCATTGCTTCCTCCCCTCTGCCCAGGCTGACTGTCAGCCACAAGAGGGGGGTCACCTTGCCTCAGGAAGCTTGGAGTTCTGCTAATTCAGTACCAAATTATTCTCAAGAAGAGGTGTGGTTCCTGTCCCTGACTTTCAGTTCTTTGGGTTTTAGAGCTGCTTCCAGATAAGGGCCTTGGCACAGATGGAACCTTCTCACCTACATACATTCCCTCTGCCCTCATAAATGGGGTCGGTCAAGGGGTCCATGTCCACAGGCCGATGGAAGGAGATGGGAAAAGCAAGAGCCTATAGGTGGTTTCATGGCGGACAAGTGGCAGAGCCACCCCTTGGTCTTCCTGTGCCTGAGTTAACTGCATTCCCTATACAGGAGAGCACCCCACTCTAATTATAGTCTGGCTATAAGTGTAAATCGGGTAGAGACGATCTCTCCACTTTCTCCATCTTATACAGCTTCCCATCCCCTCTGTCTTTTTGTTGGTGTTGCTGTAGTTGCTTAATTAAAAGGATAATTGGACATCCTGGAGACCCCACAACTTCCAGGTGAGTTGGCTTTGACAGGACTCCTTCACTGTCGTCCCAGAGGCAACAAGCTTTGTTGTTTACCCCTCCCTTTCTGTGCGCCCAGGCCTGGGCCAAGCAGGGAACCATCTTCCCAGCCAGCTTACGTGGTTGTGCCATCATCTGCCCATTCTTGAGGTTCAGAGAGGCTGAGTAACTTGCTGAGGGTCACACAGCTCAGAGTTTTGTTTATTCTTTTTTTTTTTTTTAAGATTTTATTTATTTGTTTGACAGAGATCACAAGAAGGCAGCGAGGCAGGCAGAGAGAGAGAGAGAGGAAAGCAGTCTCCCTGCTGAGCAGAGAGCCCTATGTGGTGCTTAATCCCAGGACCCTGGGATCATGACCTGAGCTGAAGGCAGAGGCTTTAACCCACTGATCCACCCATGCACCCAGAGTTTTGTTTATTCTTAATTGGGGTAAAATATATAACAGCATGAAATTTACCATCTTAACCGGTATAAAGCATACTGCTTCATGCTGTTTAATACGTTCACATTGTGGTGCAACTGTCCGTCCCCTCTCTTTATTCCAGAACATTTTCATCACCTTGAAAGGCACCCTTGGATCCACCAAGTGGCTGCTTCCCACTCCTTCCCACTCTCAGCCCCTCATCTGTTTTCCGTCTCTCTGGATTTGCCTCTTCTGGATACTTCCTCTGAAAGAGTCACACAGTCTGTGAGCTTTTAAGTCTGGTTTCTTTCCCTTTATCTCACTTTTCAGGGTTCATCCAAGTTGTAGCACACATCAGTGTTTCATTCCTTGTTGCGGCCGAATAACGTTCTGTCGTAGGACGTACCACCGCTTACCCTTTCATCTGCTGATGGACATTTGCATTGTTTCTGCATTTCGGCTGCTATGACCAGTGCTGCTGTGGACATTCACTACCAGCTTTGTTTGAACACCTGTTTTCAGTTCTTTTAGGTGTAAATTCAAGAGTGGAATTGCTGATTAGAATTGGCTCTTCAATGTTGAACTTTTTAAGGAAACTCAAGAGTTTTGCTTTTGCCTGGCTCAGAGGTGACTGGGGGTTGAGTCCTTGGCCCCGGGCATGGAGCAGCCTGAGGTAGGAGAGAGGATGGGAGGAGCGCCTGGGTGGCTCAGTGGGTTAAGTGGCTGACTCTTGATTTCAGCTCAGGTCATGATCTCAGGGTCCTGGGATGGAGCCCTGCCCCAAGCATGGAACTCGTTTAAGATTCTCTTTCCCTCTGCTCCCTTCCCCCTTGCATGTGTGCTCTCTCTCTCCCTGAAAAAATTGAAGAAAGGGGAGAGGGTGGGAAAGAAAATCAGAAGAGCCAGAGACATGACCAGGGTGGCCTTTTTGCTAGGACAGTATGACCTTAAATATAAGACATTATTATGATGATTAAAAAAATCGTGGCGCCTGGGTGGCTCAGTAGGTTAAAGCCTCTGCCGTCGGCTCAGGTCATGATCTCAGGGTCCTGGGATCGAGCCCTGCATCGGGCTCTCTCTGCTCAGCAGGGAGCCTGCTTCCTCCTCTCTCTCTCTCTCTCTCTCTCTCTCTCTGCCTGCCTCTCTGCCTACTTGTGATCTCTGTCAAATAAATAAAATCTTTAAAAAAAAAAAAAAAGTATGAGATACATTTTTATAAAAAATCCAGGTAAGTAGCACTTGTATAAAAAAATTCGTTTCCCCCAAACCTGTTGTCCTGTTGCCATAGTTTGCTGTGTATACTTCCAGACCCAGACTTACTTGTGTTTTTTTATAATTAGGAAAATAAATCTATTTTTATTCACAAGGAGGAAAAATGAATCCTAGACTATGCCCATATGAACTGCCCAGTAAACAAACGTTTTAAGATTCCCCCTTTGTCCCTTCTTTTTCTTTTCTCTCTCTCTGTAACCCTAGTTCCATCATACTTTCTCTTCTGGACCGTGAGCTCCATCCTGCCCCTTGCTGACTACTTCTAGGAAAAGCTAAGGGTGACACGTCTGTTTCTTGGGGTAAAGTTCTGACTTCTAGGATTTTGTAGGTGAAGCCGAATCCTCTGCTACCCTTCATCTCAGCTGTCCTCCTCCCCAGGAGAGGGAGGCATCAAGCAAGAGGGTGGTCACGTGCCCTTTTTGCAAGACACTGGTCCCCCTATGGAGCAGGGTCCTTGAGCCCAGAGTGAATCTGCCATGCTGTGCTACGTGTACCCAGAGAAAGGCTCCTTTTCCTACTGTACATTTTTATTTATTTTTATTTTTTTAAAGATTTTATTATTTATTTGAGAGAGAGGGCATGTGCACAGGAGCAGAGGGAGAGGGAGAGACAGGCTCCAGCAGACTTCACATGCTGAGCTCAGAACTCAAGACGGGGCTGCATCCCATGACCCTGAGATCATGACCCAAGCTGAAACCAAGAGTCAGATGCTTAACTTTCTGAGCCACCCAGGTGCCCCTTTCCTGTAGATTTTTTAAATTAGAAATGGTATATTTACTGGGGCAGTGAGATCCAGAGAATAAAGTAAAAAACATGTTGCCCATCCCACTTGCCAAAGATAGCTTCGTGGTAGTTTCTTCTGTCTTTTCCAAAACCGAGCTGGTGTATTTTTCAGAAAAGTTGTGTGCATGTACAGGCACATGGTTCTCATGATTCAAAGATTCTGTACTTGAGAATTTTCCTATTCCCTAAAATTTATTTGTAACCTCAAAAATCTGTGTGTACAGAACTTGGGCGGTCATTTGAGGACACGGGCAGTGACCCCATACACCCTGTGCATGTTCGCAACTGAGGTCAAATAACGCAAGGCTCTGGCTTCTTGTTTTCAGCTCTTGGACCTACAAACGAGGGTCCTTTTCTCTGTTTAGTGCCACACTTCCTCGTTTTTGTGCTTGTTGGTGGTTTTACTGTCCTCAAGGGACGCCTTGGTGGCTCAGTCACTTACGCGTCTGCCTTTGGATGCGTCTGCCTTTGGCTCCGGTCATTAACGCAGCGTCCTGGGATGGAGTCCTGCTTGTGGGATCCCTGCTCAGTGGAGAACCTACTTCTCCCTCTTCCTTTGCCTGCTGCTATACCTGCTTCCGTGCTGGCTGTCAAATAAATGAATAAATCTTTAAAAACTTAAAAAATAATACAGCCCTTAAGGAGCTCCTGGCTGGCTCAGTCATCTGAGGGTCTGATTTCAGCTCATTTCAGCTCAGGTCCTGATATCACGGTTGTGGGATCGAGCCCTGCCTCGGCTCCATGCTCAGCGAGGAGTCATCTCTCCTCTCTTTGTCTACCCTCCCCACAAGCACATGTGCTCACGTGCTCTTACCCCCCCCCGCCATAAAATAAGTAATTGGATCTTTTTATAAACAAACAAACAAATAAATAAATGGGCCCCAAGCATCACGCTGTCTATCATTCCTGAGCACAAGGCTGTGATGTGTCATACAAAGAAAACAATGTGCTGGATCAGGTTTGTGCGGGCGTGAGTTCTCATGCTGCCAGCTATGGGTTCGGTGATAATGAATCAGCAGTCTATTGACCAGAAATACACCGGTTCGGCATTGATCGATGGATGAAAACATGACAGAGGCTCAGAGGAGCCTAAGGCTGTATGTGCCCTGGGAATGTGGTTCTGTGTTCGTTGGTACAGTGTCCCCAGGGCCTTGATAGAACACAGCTTCTGTGAATAAGCAGAATGAGCTGTGTCCTTACGCAAGGGGGTTAGTACCAAAAACGCGTTCTTTGTAGTCCATCAGGGAGCGTCTTTCCTGTCGGTCTGCAGGGTTTACCTTACTCTCGATCGATCGCAGAATTCTCTGTGTTATAAACACTGCCGTCTGTGGGATGACTCCTGTCGGTGGACATTTCAATTGCTGTCCAGTTTTTTCGCTACTATAAATAAACAGTATGACAGCAGCACTCCTTTTGCCTGTAACTCTGCCAGTGTAAGTAAGTATGTCTGTGAGAAGACTGCCCCACGGTGCCGTTGCTTTGGTCAGAGGTGTGTGCACTCTGTGCATTTCAGATTCGGTTGGGTAGTCCTAAATTGCTTTGCAGAGGCTTTAACTAACAGATGATGAGATCCCTTTTTTCTTAAATTGAGCTTAATGTTTGGGAGCCTTTGGAACCACGCTTCTCCACCCCTCCCCTTTGCTGGCCCCTCACAGGTGTCTACTTGTGGCTTTTCTTCTGTGCTCCCAGCAAGGGGTGCATTCATGTCCCACCTGTCTGCCTGTCCTGTCCAGCATGCCCAGATGAGACATGAGCTCCCCAGACCCAGTGGATTTTAAGACTCCTTAAGCCAGAAATCAATTACCTCATCTCTTAGCAAAGGTCCAGATAGAAGCCATTGCCTGTCTAGGGCTTATGCTCTGGACCTCAGGAAATTCTAGGAGAGGCCCTTATCTCTCCCAGTCAAACACCTTCACTCCCCCTCAGTCACCCCTGCTTTGATTACTTAGCAACTCTTGCTTCTTCCAAGCAGCTTCTTTGACAGCAGGGCAAGGCGGGTGGGATGGGGTCTCTGTTGGAGATCTGGAAACTTGAAAGCAGTGTTAATCCCTCCTGGTAGACAGGAGTGAAGGAAGGCCTGAGGAGGTTAAGCACACAGCTCTTCCCCCAAACTGGGAATGCTTGAGATGCCTCTAGGGCACTGATTGTAGCCAGCAGATGCAAAGGGGGCCATTTTCCCAGGTGTCCTTTTTTTTAGGTGTACTTTAGACAAAGCTTAAGATTTATTTACAGGATTAAACCTTTGGAAGGAAAGAAATATGGCTGCCTCCCTTGGCAGGAGGTAATTCGTGTAAGGGTGGTTAGTAGCAGGGGTGCCTAGGTGGTTCAGTTGGTTAAGCATCTGCCTTCAGCTTAGGTCATGATCTTGGGGTCCTGAGATCGAGTCCCACGTCAGGCTCCCTGCTCAGCAAAGAGCCTCCTTCTCCTTCTGCTGCTTCCTCTGCTTACTAGCTCTCTCGCAAATAAATAAATAAAATCTTTTTAAAAATACAAAATAAATTGAAAAAAAAAAAAACTTTGAAAAGAAAGGTGGCTAGGAGGAGTACTAGCATTTCCTCCCTGCCATGGCCTTACATTTCAGGAATGGGGATGGCTTTGACATTCCACATGTGCATTTCATGTGACAGCCATCAGTTATTTCCTCCAGAAAGCTACAGCAACATCGATGTGCATCTCCTAATCAGTGGCATTTCGCTGGCAGCCACACAGCATGGGGACGCACTGGAAAAAATGGCCTGTCTCATGAGGGTCACACCAAGTACATCCGGGCCCACGGCTCTGATGTTGCAGGGAAGTGAGTGAGGACATGGTGACTTTTTCCATTTCCTGTTCCCATCTCTGCAGGCTGGCAGGCTTATTTAGAACTATTTTCAGGGAAAGGATTCTGGGTGATGTGTCTGTCAGAAAGCCGACTGGGCCAGAAACTCAGAAATGTTGTTTGCTTTATAGCAGGTTTAGTGCTCAGGCCTGTTGGTCCAGGGCCTGAGGTTCTGGGATCCAAGTGGGGTTTTGGGGCGGGGGGTTGTGTGTGTGTGTGTTTGGGGAGAATAAGAGAGGAATCTTAAGATGCATGTGTTAGTTGAAAATGGGAGTGTTAGGAGCCCTTGACCCCCAACATGGGCAAGTCGCTCAAAAAACATTTATTTGACTCTGCTGTATACCAGAAGTTGTGTATCTGGGGAGGCGGTGGCCCTTGTCACTGAAGATAACTCAATCCACACACTTGATACCTACTATGCTCTGAGCCTGGGGTACTGTGGGGCACAAAGCAGATCAAGTCCCCGTCCTCATGTTGCTTAGGATCTGAAGGCATCTCCCAGAGAAGCAGCCTTCAAGCCAGGGATTACCAGCAGGGCTCTGGGCACCTGCCCAGCCCAAGCCAGTGGCCCTTCTAAGAAGATCTAAGTGTCTTTACTTTCAGGAGAATAGCCTGGCCTACGTCTTAGAGGGGAAAAGGACCAAGATTGACGTCAGGTGCCTGTCTGATCTTCCACATTTACCTGCAGCTTGGCTGCTGGGAGCTGAGTGTCTTTCTTCTCGTTTACTTTAAACTTCAACCCTCTCTGGACGTGTCTTACCATACCTTGTCGCCTGTTACATCCAGGATTGCATTTACATATTCTCCTGTTAATGCTGAAGTGAAGAGGCAGACCTATGGGGTTCTTACTCATTGGGCTGCTCCCCACTGGTAGAGCCACCGCTGAGTTTCCAGAGCGTTTGCTCTGCTGGTCCCAGCAGCCTGCGCTTTGCTGGGAACCCCCACCACCACCACCACCTAGTCAGCGTGACTCAGAGTCCTACTAGCAGGGCAACGTCCACTTGTTTTAAAACTTTCAGACCCAGTCCATTATACCCTTGGGTGGGGCGATTAGAGATGATTTTTTTCTTAAGATTTTATTTATTTATTTGACAGACAGAGATCACAAGTAGGCAGAGAGGCAGAGAGAGAGGAAGAGAAGCAGGCTTCCTGCTGAGCAGAGAGCCTGATGCGGGGCTCGATCCCAGGACCCTGGGATCATGACCTGAGTCGAAGGCTGACACTTAACTGATTGAGCCCCCCAGGTGTCCCAAGGTGATTTTTATGTTAGTTGTGTTTGCCTGGATTTTCAAGATTGTCTTAAAGAAGTATCTGTTGCCTCTTCCTCCTGAGTGTTTAATTACAGGCATGTCAGTGTCTAGACAGGAAAAGTGTCTTCTTTGTCACCGACATGTTGGGGTTCCTGGAACTCTTCTAGGAAACTGTGGGCATTTGTAAAGCAGATTCACACTGAGATAGTCTTGGACTAAGGCAGAATCATGTTCTGGAACCTTCTTTGGCAGTTATTCTGCTGCTTCTGGCTTCTATGGTCCCATCAGTGGCATCCTCTGAGAATTTTAAACTTTTTTTTTTTTTCCAGTGGGAGAGTGATATTTCTTCTTTGTAGAAAATTAGAAAATAGTGAAAACGATCAAGATTAAAATAAGGGGCTGGCTAAGTTGGTGGAGCTTGCAACTGTTGATCTGAGTCGTGAGTCTGAGCCCCGTGTTGGGTGTGGAGCCTACTTAATTAAAAAAATAATAATAAAATAAATTACTTGCAAATTCACTACATTATTTTTTTCTGTAATCAAAATTTGGGGGTGGAGGGCAGATCCTGGCCCCAGTGATCAGGAAAGGGTAATACTTGTTTATATGCCAGGCAGGGTTTTGAGTTCTTTGCACGGGTTTACTCATTTGATCCTCAGAACAATCTTATAAAATAGACCGTTGGTGGTTAGGTGACTTGCCCGAGGGTACGGGCATCTCCCCGAGTCCTTGCTTTCAGCCACCACACACAACAGCCGCCTTTGTCCTATAGCTAGCTGGATGGCTCCCTTCCATGGCCGCCCCCGGGAAGACAGGCCAGCAGGTGGCGAGGTTTGCTAGGAGACTCCTGGCTCTCTTTGTGGAGCCTGCGGACCCACGTGTTGGCTGACCAGGGTGAACTCCTCGGTCTTCAGGACCAGGTCTCTTGGCTGGAAGCCGCTCCCCTTCTAGCCTGGAGAGACGTGGCCGACGTGGCCTCCCCTCCTCCTTTCCCCTGCTCCAGCGGAGGTGCCAGGACCCCTGATGTCCACACCTCTAGCCCTGCAGGCCAGGAGGACTCGCTCCTGGCTCTCCCTGCAGCCACAGCGCCATCAGGCCTGGTCCCGATCGGCCCCCTGCGAGCTGGTGGGGTGCATTCCGCGGAGCAGCGACCTCTGTTACTGGAGAGAAGAGAACGCCGTCCCTCTGCAGGAAGCCCTTGCTCAGCCGCGGCCCCAGTTGCCAGTTGTGTCCCTGACAAGGGGCCTCTCCCCCTGCCACCCCGGCTCTTAAGTAGTCAGGGAAATAATTCGTGAACCAGAGTGCAAAGGAGCCCAGGAATTGCCAGAGCCACTGTGTGACACCGTTGTACCCGTGGCTCCGTTCTGAGACAGGGAAGTCCTCGCAGCCTGACAGGAAGCCGGTGTGTGACCCAGCTGGCCACATGCCACCTCTGACCTGGGAGGCCCTTTTTACGATTTCCTCCTGAAGAGAACAACCACCCACAACCTCCCCTCTTGTCTCTGGTTCCAAAGTAGGACTCGGGAATTGCCTCAGCCGGTCAGAAATGTGCTGTCATTCCTTCCTTGGTTTGCTCATTCATTCATCCTGCCGGTATTTGAGCCCTGCTCTGTGCAGACTGGAGATGCAGCCGTGGGTGGAGCAGTCTGCTCTGGGGGAGGAGGGAGACAGGTGCTGAGAGGAGGGACACAATGTAAAGCAGCTTGTGGACGGGGCCAGGTCTGTTGTTTGCTCCATTGTCTCTGAGGCTCGGTGCCTGGGACACATATCCGTGTGGAATGAGTCCTCTTCAGGGACAGGGACTGTAGACATTGCTGCTACTCACAGTCTCCCTGGGGCTGTCAGCCACTGTAAGGATCTTTCTTTGCCTCCTGAGCAAGGATGAAACTCACCCAAGCCTGGTCCCAGGTGCGCCTTCATGCCAGGTCTCCCCAGCTGGCCCCAGAGACCAGAGGGTTTTTCTCCAGGACATTTCCTAACCTCCAGATCTCTGCAGCAGGTCAAGGGGGAGGGGACGCTCCCTGCTGCCCGCCCCTGCTGTCGGCTTCACAGATGCCTCCCTTTAGCTGGAGGGTTTTTCTGCTCCGTCCCTGGCTTTTTCTCCCCCCTTTATCAGACCCTGTCCAGAAACCAACCTGTCATTGTCCCTGTGACTACAATTGCACAGTTGGCCCCGAATCGACAGAAGTGCACCGATAGCAAGGACCGGTGTTGGTGGGGCGCCGGGCACCATTCCAGAACACTGAGCTCTCACGTCAGTTATGCCCGTCACAGGGGCCAAGATGTTGAGACTTTGCGAGTGGCTGGGCCTCTGTAGAAGCCGGGGAAGTCACCATAAGAGTCATCATCGTGCCCTCTCTGCTGCTCCGCCAAGCAAAACAGCCTTTGAGAGGGATCTGTCCTCAGAGCAGTTTCATGGCTTCTCCATCAGTCACTTTGCTCAAAGTCTGTCTCCCGTGGCTCCTGAGAAAGACGGTGCCTGCCGGACCTATGAACGGTGTCCCTGAGGGAGACAAGTATGAAGCCCCCTTCTGGCCTCCAGTAACTACAGAAAGCCAAGGAATTTTTTTAGTGGAAAAGCTGGTTTGGGTGGTTGGGTCGGGGTATGGTCCCTTATTACAGAAAGTGTCCCCCGCAGAGATGTGCTCTTCCGCATCAGTCCTGTCATTGGAAGAGGAGAGTGGGTCCTGTGGAGCGTACACATCTTCCATGGAAAGGCTCTGGGATCGGAGTGCTAACTAAAGCAGAGGGGGATGAGGACGAGAGTGGGTGTGCAAACAGGGCCTTTAGCTGGGGAGAGGGCAGGGCACAGCTGGCCTCCTGCCCGCATCCACCATGCACCCAGACAGCCGTGGAGACTTCCTGGGATAGCGGGGACCCCGTGACTGCGAGATGCTCTGGACTGTGGAGCCATTTATTCATTATTTAAGGAAATAAATTTGGGGGCACCCAGATGGCTCAGTCATTAAGCATCTGCCTTCGGCTCAGGTCATGATCCCAGGGTCTTGTGGTCAAACCCCACATCAGGCTCTCTGCTTGGCAGGAAGCCTGCTTCTCTCTCCCACTCCGCCTGGTTGTGTTCCCTTTCTCACTGTCTCTCTCTGTCAAATAAATAAATAAAACCTTTTTTAAAAACTAAAAAATAAATAAATAAATCTGTATTAAGTTTCTGCGGGATGCTGTGCTGGGTGAAGGGGCGCTGTGATGTTCTTAGGAGACTCACAGGAGCCCTGCCCTCCTGGATCAGATAACCAGATTTCCAATTTTCCTCTGTCGCTGACCAGCTGGGTGGTGGGAACAATGGACTCGGTCCTTCTGAGTTCCTGATTCCAAGTGGAAGACACTCCCAGCCCCCAGGCTTACTACTGGAATGCACTGGGAGACTGGCCCTCCCCAGCGGCTGCTTGTGTTTCTTGATGTGGTGGAACCAGGCTTACAGCAGAGAACCAAACGCGGCAGTCCCTGTGCTCCCGGAGCTCAGACCCTGGTGCGTGCGCATTCTGCCTCTTGCTGGCCAGCTCAGTGACTGGGAATTCCTGCCCCTGTAGGGAGGACCCATCTGGGAAAGGCTGTGGGCCCCAGAGTCCCCTTTGCCTCCCTCTCTGAACCTTGGAACTTCCAGCCCCAGAGTGGAGTTCAAGGTCACAGTCCAGGGGAAAGAGGCTGGAGCCAATCTACGTCCAGCACAGCTGGGCCAGTGGTATCGGCAGCCGGGGTGGTGGAGGGTTGTTGGAGGGGACCTTTTATTGAGTTTATTTTTCCCCTTTCTCAGAGCCTGTAAGAATATGGCTTGGGGCACCTGTGTGGCTCAGTCGTTAAGCATCTGCCTTTGGCTCAGGTCATGATCCCAGAGTCCTGGGATCAAACCCAGCATTGGTCTCCCTGCTCAGTGGGGAGCCTGCTTTTCCCTCTGCCACTCCCCCTTCTTGTGTTCCCTCTTTCACTGTCTCTGTCAAAAAAAAAAAAAAAAAAAAAATCTTAAAAAGAAAAAAGAAAATATCTTGTAGCGCTGCCTACCAAATTTGGTTCATCTATACCTTTCAGGACTTTAGAAGAAGATTGCAGATTTGGGGTGCAAAGGATGAATACCATGTTCTGTAACTTACAGAGCAGCAGCTGCTGCCATTTATGGGTACTGTCTATGCCCGAGGCCTAGAGCCGGTCACCGTGCCCGTGCTGTCCCAAGCCTCCCTACTACCACTGTTGGTGGTCTGGGTTTCCTGATGATCACACCAGTTGTATCTGTATTATGGGGGCAAGGATGGAAAACTGGCACCTGAGCCTGAACTTAGGAGACTTTTAGGGAGGGCATTCCCAACCTGTTTTCAGTCAGGGCCTTCTTCAAAACCTGGGCTCTCTCTGGTCACAGCATTCTCTGCTTTCATTAAATATTCTCAGCTCACATTAAATATTCTCAGCTCACATTAAATATTTGCCCCTTCTGGTGGCCACTTCTTTGCCCTCATAGGAAGGAAGAATCTGTGGAAGAAAGAACTAACAGCCAAAAGGGCTGCATTCAGCTTGGTCCTGCCCGGGAACTCATGGCCTGTGCTTCTACCCCTGGGTACCGGGGAAAGCTTCCCCTTGGGCTTCTGCTACCTCTACTGCCCAGCCCTTCCCAGTCACCTCCGAAGCTGTTGGGCCCACCCAGAGGGCCAGGTGAGACTGGGAAGCCTCTGGAGTGGCTCTTTATCCCTTAACGTTAGCACCCTACAGAGTAGGACAGAGGGCTTCTGAGGGGTGTGGGATAGCCATGGGGGTCTCATTTCCTAACCCGATTTTGTTCTCGTTCTCAGATGACAAGGTGGGGGGGGCTTTAAAATAGGAGAGTGGCCCTTCTTGGGGAATAGTAGCTTTGCCTGTTTTTAAAAGCATGCAGTTTAGGGTGTCAGGGTGCTTCAGTCCTTTATGGGTTTGAATCTTGATCTCAGCTCAGGTCTTGATCTCAGGGTCGTGAGTTCAAGCCCTCCTTTGGGCTCCATGCCAGGTGTGAAGCCTATTTTTAAAAATATTTTTAGGGGCACCTGGGTGGCTCGGTTGTTGAGGGTCTGCCTTTGGCTCAAGTCGTGATCCTGGGATCCTGCCCCACTAGGCGGGGAGCCCACTGTTCCAAACTCTACCCTCCCCTGCTTGTCTGCACTCTCTCTGTCAAATAAATAAAATCTTTAAAAAAAGAGAGAGAGAAGAACTGCATTTCTTTAGGTAGGAAGGGGGTCCAGCTGTTTAAAACCTGGTTCTCCTTAGCCAAGAACTGGCCTCAGATTGGAACCTAGGTCTAGCTCCTAAATGAGTCTGTAGACAGGCATCTTTTTTTTTTTTTTTTTTTAAAGATCTTATTTATTTGACACAGAGAGAGAGATCACAAGTAGGCAGAGAGGCAGGCAGAGGGGAAGGGGGAAGCAGAGAGCCTGATGGAGAGCTGGAGCCCAATGCAGGCAGGGCTCAATACCAGGATCATGACCTGAGCCAAAGGCAGAGGCTTATCCCACTGAGCCATCCAGGCGCTACTGTAGACCGGCATCTTGCTGGACCTGAAGGACTGACTGGGGTGGGACGGGAGGTTCACAGGGAGCAATGTGTAAAGCCACCTGCTTAGTCATGGATGAGCGGCCCTATGTCTGGATATCACAGATGGCGCCCCACTGACTTTTTACAGAATTCTACTCTGCACGTGCACTGTTTCATATTGGAATTTTTCTAAAGGGCGTCGAAATGTTGATGATTGTTGGAGGTAGGTAACATCTTCTTGGGGGTTCATTATAACATTTCTCTCTTTTTGGTATATTTAAAATTTTCCTAAATAAAACATTCTTTCAGCTATTAAAAATACTGTGTCTCTTGGCCCTCATTCAGAAAAGTCAGGAATTCTGTTTGCCCTGCTTGAGGCTTGTTTGCTAGGACCTTGGGTGGAAGAAGAAAAGCCAGGCTTTGGAGGAGTCAGTTCGTAGAGACAGAAAATAGAATGGTGGTTACCAGGGGAGGGGGGAGCAGGGACAGTGAGTTACTGTTTCATGGGGATACAGTTTCAGTTTTGCAAGATGAAAGGCGTTCTGGTGATTGGTTGCACAACAGTGTGAATGTCTGGAAGACTGCTGAACTGTGATGGTTAAAATGGTAAATTTTATGTTATGTGCATTTTAACACAACAAGCAAAAATGCTATTAAAAAAAAAGGATGGGACGCCTGGGTGGTTCATTCAGTTAAGCCACTGCCTTCGCTTAGGTCATGATCCCAGAGTCCTGGGATCAAGTTCCCATGTCGGGCTCCTTGCTCAGCAGGGAGCCTGCTTCTCTCTCTGCCTCTGCCTTCTTGTGCTCCCTCTCTCTCTTTGACAAATAAATAAAACAAAATCTTTTTTTAAAAAGGGGGGGGGCATGAAAAGCTGGCCTGTGAGGGTCCCTTTGGAGGCTTGCTGAATTGACAGCTGTCTTGCCTCTGTGGTTGATTAGGCCACTTGGCTAGACTCACTGTGGTCAGCACGGTAATTGTGTGACCTGCGTGGAATGGCTGCAGCCTTCCAGGTTGTGCACCAGCCCCGGGAGAAGCGGGAGGAACTGTCAGCCAGGTGTGCAGAGGGCTCTCAACAGCATTCTTTGCAGGTTCCTCTGCACTGAGGGCTCACGTACTTCTCTGCCTGAGCTCCAGACCCAGGGTGAGTACTTGGGGAATTTTAGGATTTAAAAAAAAAAAGAAGTCTTTAAAAGTGTCGATAAGGTTCCCCCGGCTCAAATTTGGGCGGTGTGACCATCCAAAAAGAAAAATGTAGATGGGGCGTCTGGGTGGCTCAGTCATCAGGCATCTGCCTTCAGCTTGGGTCATGATCCCAGAGTCCTGGGATTGAGCTCGGGCCTCCATCAGGCTACCTCTCGCACCCCCCGTGCCTGTTTTCCCTCTCTCTGTCCAATAAATAAACAGATAAAATCTTTTTTTTAAAAAAAGAAAGAAAGTAAAATGTAGATAGAGTGATAGAATTGTTAAAAATTCTTTTTCGGGGGTATTGGGGTGGCTCAGTCCTAAAGCTTCTGCCTTCTGCTCAGGTCATGATCCCAGGCTTCCTTCCTGGGGGAGATGTGCTTCTCCCTCTCCTCCTCTCCCTGCTTGTGTTTCCTCTCTCGCTCACTCTCTGTCAAATAAATAAAATCTTTTGTTAAAAAATACTTTTTCAACCCCAATGTAATTATTTGTTCAGGAAAGACTCATTTGTGGATGCCAAAGCATTGAGTTAGGTTGTTGGAGGACAGGATATTCACGGAGTCTGATGGTGCCACCTCACAGATTCCTTACTAATTTCACAGGAAAATGGTACCTTTAAAATGGAGAGATCTGGTGTCCCCACCACCTTAACCAAGTGATCTAATGTGGCATCGCTATTGCTGGGACAAACTGACATGATGTAACTCCTGATGGGATCCGGTAAGAAGCAACAGAACATAGCCTCTGTAGTTTCCTTACCCAACCTGTTGGGTGCTGAGGAGACAGTCCAGAATATGGGGCGTAATTTTTCTTTTTTCTTTCTTTCTTTCTTTTTTTTTTTTTTTTTAAAGTAAGCTCTAGGCCCGACGCAGAGCTTGAACTCAACTCTGGGGTCAAGACTTGCGGGCTCCACCACTGAGCCAGGCAGGCATCCCCAGAACGTGGACATTTGAGAAGAAAATGGGTGCAGATTCACCCAGAGTCAGTGTCCTGAAGAGCAAAGGATGGAACTAAACAGATGTAACAGGCACCATGTGTGAGCCTTGTCGAATCTGGATCCAGAAAAACAAAAAGTTCCAAAAGGCATTTTGGGGACTGTTGGGGGAAAGTCAGATGTGGATCGAATATGAGAAAATGCTGTTGCAGAGGCACCTGGCTACTCAGCCAGGAGCCTGCAACTCTCGGTGGAGGATGGTGCGTTTCAGCTCCCTGTTGGGTGTGGGGCCTACTTCAAAAAAAAAAAAAAAAGAGAGAGAGAGAAAGGAAAGAAAATGTTACTGCATTAATGCTGATGTTTGTAGGGTTGGTAATAACGTTATGATTATGTAGGAAAATGACGTCAGGCATGGATGCTGTCCAGGGGTGGCATGTCACGTCTGCAGCTTGGCTAGAAATGGTCCCTCCCGCAAAACCAGTGTGTGTGTATACACACACACACACACACACACCCCTCAAATGTGACTCAGAGTCAGCACTTGGTAAATCTGGCTAAAGGGCCATTTGTGTTCATTGTTAACATCATTTCATCTTTCCTGTGGATTTGAACGTTTTCTAAATACAACGCACGTTGAAGGAGTCATAGTCTGTGAGTGTGTGGCTCTGATCTGACTTGGAAAGACTCAGACGTTTGTCCCTCACACGTCCCGTGGGACCTGCCTGAAGAGTTCCAGGCATTTGGTGTCAATGCATTTTGTCGATAAGGAGCAAGCGGCTGAGTGGTCGCGCTCGGTGGCCGAGTCACCCGGGACAAAGGGCTGGCGCGCTCTTGCGCTCTCGTCGTGGGAGGAGGGGAGGCAGTGTCCGCCAGGCACGTGCGGCACCAGGAAACTCATAAAATCTTTTCTGGCCACGAACTGTCTCCTGTTGGGGAGTAGCTGCTCAGCTGGGGTCTGCCGGCCAGCCGCGAAGAGCAGGAACTACGAGGTCACTGCTAGATGTGCAGCGAAGTTCTCTGAGTTTTTGCTCTGACAAATGTCAGGTCCAGAGCAAACTCACTGAGGATTCAGACCCCGCTCTGCCTGGCCCTGGCCTGCAGCAGCTTCTCCAGCCTGGGGAGCAGGTGAATTCAGATGCCTTAGTAATCCATGGCCCCTTCCACTGGAGGGTAATCCTTTAGGGCCTGGTGACAAGGGAAAAGGCAGAGCTCTGAAAGGTTTGAAAAGCTCTGAAGGCAGGCAGGAAACTAATCTCATTGAGCACAGCTGCCGGTCAGAGCAGATTGCTGGGCGAGGGTCTTAGCACCACCCCCAGGTTGATACACGCTTTTGCTGGGGCTATGACCTTCACGGTGCCACCCTCTGCTCTGGGGAAGAAATGAGTCCTTGTATTCCCTGAGTGACTGTGAACAGAGTTGGCTTAGTTCAGCACAAGGTTCAGGGAAAACATCACAATTTTGCAAAAATATTTTCTCTTTCTTTTTAAATTACACAAAGATAGGCTCATTGGAGAAAAAAAATTAGGGGATGCAGGTAATCTGAGAGAATCAGAGGACAATTAAGATGGCCTAAAATTCAGCTATTAAGAGAATACCATTCATCTTTTCAACAAATATTCATGGGGCAGTTACTACGTACCAGGCAGTGTGCTGGGACCTGGGGGCAAACTGCAGATGGGTCACACGAGATTCTTGTCCTCACGGGCTTCAACCTATTTAATGACCTATTGGTTAGGTGCTAGTCATTAATATTAATAGTTGATACTAAGTAGTCTGAGCATGAGCCTTGATGACATCCGGTGGCCTCGGAGCCAGAGAACGCATGATAGGGTGAGTGAGGGGTGAGTACTCCCAGCTGGAGGAAGGGTCCCCTGCTTAGGGAGGGTGTAGGGGGCTGTAGGGGGCTGGCAAGGCCTCGTCAGCCAGGCCCCACCCCAGGATTTCCAGCCATACAAGAGGCTCTTGCCCCTTGGGCAGCATTAACCTTGCTGTTCCTTCTTGAGTTGCCCTTGTGTGCAGGACAGGGGAAGGTGTGCGCCCTGAAGGTGGCACCCCGCCAGGCTTGGGTCCTGATGGTAGAGCTCCGGAAGGAGAAGGTCTGGGCTTGCGGTCAGCTGTGGAGGGGCCGCTCTGCCGTCTCTGCTCCTGCCCGGCAGAAACCAGGCTTTGTGTCACACCGTCTTTGCCTGCGTAGTGGCCTCCTTACGGCTCGCTGAGAAGACAGAGATGCTTGCTTCCCAGAGGCCGTGTTTCATTTCTCAGGGACATTTTTTGAGGCCTGCCTGAGATATGCATTATATCTGCTGTAAGGCAGCCTGAAGTGGTTCTTCGCTTCTCTCTCCTGAGAAGGGTGGAAATCTGATGGGAACTGGGTCACGAGGAGCTCACTGTGGTGCACAGGTGTGTAGATGGTTTGTTGTGCTTTTAATCGGCGCAGACAGACGCGTGCTTTCTGAGCTCAGCAGGCTGTCCCATCTCTCCTGACACTCACTCAGCTGTTCTGTCTGCAGTCAGCTTGGGCTCAGAGGCCACAGGCGACCACGCTGAGGCCAGGCTCGGGAGTCACTGTGTTGTGAGGGTCAGGTGGGACGGGGACTGTGGTCAGGAAAGGCTTCCAAGGGACAGGGATGTGGGTGAAGGATAGGGAGAGAGGTTGGCAGAGCGAAGAGGGGAAGGGGAAGAGTGCCCCAGGCAGGGGGCTGTGTAGATGAAGGCTGGTGGGCCACCGGGGTTGGGGGTGGGGGGTGCTTCAGAGAAGGGCACGGACGGAGCCACAGCCAGGTGTGTGTGGTTTCTGCAGGGCCGGATGGGTTAAGGCTGGGAGGCCCGTGGCGGCCCCACCTGCAGAGCCTCCCACCGTGCAGGTCGCCCCTGGAGCTCCCCGCCCCTGCAGAGTGCCAGGATTGCTGTGTAAACACTTCGGTTCCCTTGAATGGGGTCACTGAGGCTTGTGTTTAATGTGTGTTTGTGTCTAGCCCCATGCAGCTCTGCTTCATGCCGTTTGTTTCCAGGACCTTCCGGTATTTATTCATGGTTCCTTCGGTTCCTTCAGTACCTTCTGAGCTGTGTGACGTGCCTGTGGGGGGGGGGGGGGAGTTCACATCTTTTTGCCGCTGCCATTTGATAGGAATATATCGCAGTTATCTGTTCCTGCCAAACAGATCGTGCCCACACTCGGCGATCTACACAGCAGTGATGTGGGTTGCATGCCTGGCGTTTCCTCTGCCAGTTTCATCCGCGCTCGTTCATCCAGCCCCGGAGGGACGCGGCTGGAAGGGCTCATTTGTGTGTCTGAGAGGTGGTACTGCCTGTTGCCTGGGTACCTTTGTTCTCCTCGTGGTCTCCCCACCTCCAGCAGGCTAGACCTGCACTCCTAGCATGGCACTCCAAGGGAGGAAGGAGGAAGTCCGCAATGTCACACCCACACCCATTTTCTCTAAGATACAATTGACATTTAACGTTATATTAGTCTAGTATATGTGCTGCTGAAGCGAGCACATCGTTGTATTATTACACAGTTATTATTACACAGTTTCACACGTGTAAAAACCAATTGATCTATGTATGTATTGTGCAGTGATCCCCAAAGTAAGTTTAGTTAACATCTGTCACCTCACATACAGTTTTTTTTCCTAGTGATGAGAATTTTTTTAAAAAAGATTTTACTTATTTGAGAGAGAGAACATGTGCGAGAGAGCACAAGCCCCGGGAGCAGCAGAGGGAGAGGGGAAAGCAGGCCTTCCCACCGAGCAGGGAGCCTGATGCGGGGCTCCGTCCCAGGACCCTGAGATCATGATCTGACCTGAAGGCAGAGGCTTACCTGACTGAGCCACCCAGGTGCCCCTGGAAGTTTTTGCCTTTGGACCACCTTCACAAGTTTCCCCCACCCCTGCCTCTGGTAATCACCAGTCTCTTCTTTGTGATTATGGTCTAGCTGTTTGAGATTCCACATATAAGTGAGATCATACATTATTTGTCTTTCTCTTCCTGGTTTCTTTCACTTAGCGTAATACCCTCAAGGTTTATCCGTGTTGTTGCAAATGGCAGGATTTCCTTCTTCATAAGGCTGCATATTATTCTGTTGTATATAAAGACCAAATCTTTATCTGCTCATCTGTCAGTGGACACTTGGGTCATTTCCCTGTCATGGCTATTGTAGTCCGTGCTGCAGTGAAGGTGGGGGTATGGATAACTTCAAGATAATGTTCCCTTTTTGCCTTTCCTCCCTTTCTTGTCTTCTCCCACATTCCCCACCTACCCGTCTTTCCTAGGCTCACCTCCGAAGCAAACCGTTTCTGAGGGAATCCAAGCTAAAAACCTGTTGACAGGGCTTAAACCCAGGGCTGAGGGGATGGGGAGCCATTGTTGGGCTTTTCTACATGGGGGGGGGGGGGAGGGGGGACAGGGTCAGATTTGTAAGGTCATTCTGACTCTGGCTGTCTGACTCCTGACCAGTCCTGAGATTGAACTAGTGAGGGCCAGCCGGGATTGGAGAGAGGGCTCCCTTATTTCCCAGGCCCTGGCTACTGTCGCTAACGGCCACTGAGCACCTCCTGTGTTCCACGTGCTGGCCTGAACATGTGGTGTGCACATCTTCATTGTCCCTGACAAGCTTTATGAGGTTTAGTTTCCATTTTACAGAGGAGGCAGCTGAGGCACGGAAAGGGTGAGACACCTGGGCACGATCACGCAGCTGGAAGTGATGGCTAGGGGAGCCAAGCCCTAGTGTGTCAGATCCAGAATCTGTGTTCTTGGTCCCTTGGCAGTAGGTAGCTTTCTGTCCTTCCTGCCTGCACTGTCCAGGCACTTGAAGGTGGGTCTTTACCTCTTGGGGCAGGCAAGTGCCGTCTTCCAGTAACCTCTGCTTCTCTCGCAGGTAAGTTTGAGGATAGGGAAGACCACGTCCCCAAGCTGGAGCAGATAAACAGTACAAGGGTCCTGAGCGGCCAGAACTTCACCCTCACCAAGAAGGAGCTGCTCAACACGGAGCTGCTGCTCCTGGAGGCCTTCAGTTGGAACCTCTGCCTGCCCACGCCTGCCCATTTTCTGGACTACTACCTCCTGGCCTCCGTCAGCCAGAAGGATCAACACTGCCACAGCTGGCCTGCCACGTGCCCCCACAAGACCAAAGAGTGCCTCAAGGAGTACGCCCACTATTTCCTAGAGGTCACCCTGCAAGGTGAGGCCCGACGGCCGGACCTGTTCCCCTTCCCCAACCACACAGAGGCATGTCCACGCACGGAGTCCTTACTGAGCAGAGCCCATCCACCCAGAACTCTCCTACTTCACAGGGGTCCACAAGGGGCGGGCAGTGGGTCTTCCAGCATTACTGATACTGTGTAACGATAAATAGCAGCTTGGATACCGGCGGCTGGCACCCTACTGATGTACTGATCACCTGCTAATTTTTCTTATGATCATTAGGTCTTAGGTCATTCCAGAAGAGCTGTCATTGTACAGGTAGGGTGGGGGAGGGGTAAGTTTTAGTAATAATGTTTAACAATAAAGTTACCCTGTTTGGGGACATTATTTGAATTGACTCGTCCCACTGTCTTAAAATCCAAGTATCTTGGTATCTTAAAATACCAGGTCAGAAATACTGTTGATACAATCACCCCCGATAACCCGCCCCACACCAAAATGGTTCCGAGTAACAAGATCAACAATTAGGATATCAAGCATTAGTGGAGCATATACTGTGAACCAGGCCACTTATTTTAGTGCTTTGGGTTATATGATGTCATTGGAATTTCCCAGTGACTCTGCATGAAAATCACTCTGTTATTCTTGTTTTACAAATCTGTTTCCTCCATGGGTGCTCAAGAGGTGAAGTAACTTACCCAAGGTCATTGCTAAGATTTGAATTGAAGGAGTCTGGCTCTGTGCCGGCTCCTGTCACCTTAATGCCACCTGCTTAACTCTGACTTTGACAGGCCGACGCCGAAGTCATCAGAAATGATAAGCAGTGTAAGAACGAGGACACACTCGTCCCCAGTGCCCTTCGTGAAAATCCTGGGCCTCTGAGGAGTTGGCCTTTGCACATGAGAAGGGCCGGCTTCCCCGTGGTGCCAGACATGTTAGTAGGACACTAAGATTCATTTCACGCCGTATCCGTGTACCAAAACAGCTCATGGATTCCTTACATACGTGTAGTTTTGATTGGCCAGTCATAGGTCCGTCGAGCTGAGGGGGGAGAAGGTTCCTCAGTAAATGGAAGTCGGGTGCTAGTTTTAGTTCTGAGTATCAGATGCTTATGGCTGTTCACTCATTCAGCAGGTTTTTATTGAGGCCCTGGGAGTCCAGAGCGAGGTTCTGTATGCTGACTGCCATGGTTCTCTTTCAGATCATATTTTCTACAAATTCCCGCCCTCTGTGGTTGCTGCGGCCTGCGTTGGGGCTGCCAGGATCTGCCTTCAGCTTTCTCCCTACTGGACCAGAGACCTACAGAGGATCTCAAATTACACCCTAGAACATCTCAGCACGTGCATTGAAATCCTCCTGGTGTAAGTTCACCCCTGATCTTTCCGTGTTTCTGGAACATCCAGGCACTTGCTCTCGAGACCCACGTTCACAGTTTCTCAGAGTCAGAGGGTTGTGGTGGCTCCCCTAGGCAGTGTCTCCCGTAAAGTGAGCCATGGTGACAACTGATAGAATTGAGGTTTGCAGAGGTGAACCTTCCTGTTTTGGGTAGCTCTGGGTTTGCAATGTTAAGGTCAAGGGATGGGGGAGAAGAGAAGCTGTGTGTGCATACCCTTCTGAGTGTCTGGGCTGTGTGCTCTGAGCCCCGGTACATCAGTCAGCCTTATGGATGGTTACACTGAATGATTACACTTGTGATAAGCTACTTTCCTTAGACGTGGCCACAAAGCTGACCTCTTAGCCAGCTAAGCTCAGAGGGGCTTAACATAAGAGGCCTCAGTGGGCATACTGGGGAGGACATACTGAATGTGTCAGAGAAGGTGCGTAAGGGCAGCATAGATCCATCACTATGAAACTGGTATTGAAGGAGGAAGCGTTCAGTGGTGACCTCAGGGAGGAGACAGAGAGAACTGAGAAGTCCCCTGAGCTGCACCCCTTTCCTCTTTCGCCCAACAGGTGGCAGCATTTGCTAGATGCTGGCCCCACTCACCAAGGGGCCAGGCCCCCTCCCCCACCCAGAGCTGCCTCCCAGCCTCCTGGTGAAGGAAGCTTTGCTGGTAGCTGGCTGCCTTTGTGTTGTTGTTCCAAGCCGTCCACCCTGCTCCCTGGACCTTGTTTTAAAATCTGTGTTTGTCGAAGGTGCTCAGAGCCAGAGCATATCTTCTGGTCTGAATGCAGATAGGTGCCCCCAGATTTGCAGCCACCAGCCCTGCCTCTTCACCGTGGTGGTGGCTTCTGGGATGCCCAGCTTCTCAGATCCGAGGCCTCCCTGTGCTCCAGTCTTAACCTGAGTCTCTGTTAGATTAATGGAATTGTTATTTCAAGAAGCTTTATGGGAAGCTTTTTTTAAAGATGGAAATAAACCTGTTGATCCCCTTTTCAGAAGGTGAAACGTAGGCCCCAAGGGTGGCTGGCTTGAGATCTGTTCGGGGGTGCCTCAAAGGCAGAGGTTTTTCTCATCAGCTGCCGGGCTATCCCTCCTGGAGCTTGCGCTCAGCAAGGGGCCGGATGGTACCCCGGAATTTATCATCTGGGGGGTTGACTGCTGAGATGGACCAGTGTAGTAGCTTAGAGGACAGGAAGCTAGTCTCCAGGGGCCAGAAGGGGTTTCGGTAGGAAGCAGATCCGGGCTTGGTCTGAGGTCTGAGTTTTGTCAGAGAAGAGCGGTGACGGCCCTGCGGGCAGTGAACATGGGCTGGACACGGCCGTGGGGTCACAGCACACAGATCTCGAATTCCACTTAGGGGCTCACTCAGGGGTCTGCTGCTATGGCTTTTGACCTCAGGTCTCACCCAGGTCCTCTCCTTTCAGAGCCTATGACAACGTCTTCAAGGACGCTGTTGCAGTCAAGAGCCAGGCCTTGGCAGTGGTGCCCAGCACAGCCCCCGCCCCCACCCAAGTGCTGTTCCAGCCCCCCGCCTACCCCACCCTCAGCCAGCCAGCGACACCGGGCCTGGCCTCGTTCCAGACCCCTGTGCAGGACCTCTGCTTGGCCTATCGGGACTCGCTGCAGGCCCACCGCTCCGGGAGTCTGCTCTCTGGGGGATCCGGCTCGTCCCTCCACACCCTGTACCCCACCCTCCAGCCCCTGGATGTGTGCCCTGTGTCCCTCCCCGCGCCCCTCCGCGTGCAGATGGCCATCACAGCGGAGCCCAGGCACTGCCTCACCACCAGCTACGGAAGCAGCTACTTCAGCGGAAGCCACGCGTTCCCCACAGGCTGTTTCGACAGATAGGGCACCTTTGGTCCACACAGGGAGGCCTTGGAAACTCACCTGGGCAGAGGAGGAGGACACAGTTCAGGGGAGCTCAGCTGAGTGAGGCAACGGGGAAGCCGTCCCCACAGAGCCTCGCTGACTTCGAACACAGAGGGTTCATGTTCTTTTTAATGAAAGCCAACAAAAGAGCAAAATAGTCAATGCCATCCCTCCCCCTAGTGAATTCCTCTGGAAAACGTCTTCCACATGTGCAGCTGGGGTGCAGGGGGACGGCTCAGCCACAGTCCTCTGGAGGAGGGACCTGGTGGAGTGAGAAAGACCTGGTAAGAGGCCAGGAGACTGGACACCGGTCAGTCCACGAGCATGTCTGGTGTCTGGCATCAAAGACTTTATTCCTTGCCGGCATCGGTGACACTGAACAAGGAAGGACTGCCTGATGTGTTCTCAGGACCCCCGGCAGATGCCGAATTCGGTGCTCTTTCCCTGGCTCCGTACAGAGGAGCCTGCGTGTGTTTTTGCCTGAGCGTCTGCCTTCTAAGGCACGGTGGGTGGTTGTCTTGCTTTTGTTGTTAAATCTAAAACCTTATTTGGCTTTTTAGATATTTCACCCGCTGCTGCTTCCCGAAGTGACCTAGCTTTCTGTTCAGTAAGATATCTTGTTTACATACTGTATCAGGGATTTTATGATACTTGAAAATTCCTTAGGAGAAGAAAAAGGTAGATTGCCACACTGCCTGTCGCACGCAAGCTGTAGGTTCGAACCCAGCTTGTAACAGCAGAAAATGCGTTTTCAGAAGCATGTGGTTGGGGAAAGCCAGTTTCCAGGCTCTCACTTCCAGAAGATTCCACGTCTTGGATGCTGTGTTCACCTGTAGAACTTCAACAACCACCCAGAGGAAAAAAGTGATTGAAGGGTAGACAAGGGTTTACCAGTAACAACCCCCACCTCCCTCCACCATGGGCTTAATGGTGCACGAGGTTAAACCCAGCTGTGGCTTTGAGTTTGGCTAATAGGGAAGGATAAAAATGTGGAATATTTGCTTCATGCCAGCTGACTTGGGGAGTGGGCTCGTGCATGGGTATATATGTCACAACCACTGAAAGGCAAGCGATTGGTTGGATCGAAAGCCAGTATTTTGGGTCCCCGCCGCAATTGGGCTCTCAGGAAGACTCCTGTAACCATGTGCAATATGTTTCTATTCTGACTCATGGCTTGTGCTCATTGTTTTGTTTGTTTGTGTTTTTGCTTTTTTTTGGTTGGTTTGGGGTCAGGGGGACACAGTGTTCACCCATCAGAACTGGGAGGCGCAAAGAACCACAGAAGCAGTTTTTGTTTGTTTGTTTGAAGAAGAACCCATCTCGGTTTTCTTGGCTTACGAGCCAGTCCAGGAGACTGGCTCAGGGCCTGCCAGGGAGGCAGCTACATGCTGCTGAGTTGGATCCGAAGGTGATTTCCAGAGTGAGTGGAAGCTTCCACGTAGAAGCAGAATAAGAAGAGGTGACATGGATAAGGGCGCTGCTGCCCCTTTGTCACTCGAGTGTGGGATAACTACACGTTCGTTTGTTGCTTTTCTCTTTTTCGTTTGCCAACCTCCTTCTATTTATGTGAAACTGGTTTGGATTCCAAGTTAATATGTCCATCTGTTCTGGGACTGGGGCTCGTGAGGGGCCCCCCAGTAGAGCTCCCAGCCAGCCCAGCAGCAGCAGAAGGCATCCTGCAATAAACATGTCACCTGCTCTTGGTCTCTGTTCTCTTCCTGCCCTTGTCCTCTCCGCCAGCCCCCGGGGGTGTCTTCCCTCCTGCTGGGAAGTTGACGGGGGGTCAGGGGGATGGGGTAGGTGTGGGCAACATGAGACTGGCCGCCGTGGAGCTGGGTGCTGCCCCCCGAGTTGGAGCTGGGCCTCCTTGGGGATACCCGTGGCGGAAGTTAAGGTTGGACACCCCAGCTCTACCAGTACTGGTCACAGTTCTCTCTCCACAGAAACGGAACCTGTGATATATGTAGCCAGAGGGATGCGTTGTAAGGAATTGGCTCACCCAGCTGGAGCTGACAGGTCAGGAACCGTGGAGGACAGGCCAGGAGGCTGGGGTCCAAAGTGTGTGGGGCAAGCCAGAAACTCAAGACTTCTGCCACAGTCTCTGGGGGAGAACTCCTTCTCCAGGGGACCTGTTTTTGCTCTACAGCCCTCACCTGACAGCATAAGCACACACACACACCCGCCATGCGCACACACGGAGAGTAGTCTCCCGTACTTAAGGCTTACTGATCGGAAGGGTCTCAGTCACATCTACAAAATGCCTTCCCAGCTGGACTGGGGTTTGACTAAACGGCCGCGCCCTGCAGCCTGGCCAGGCCACCACTTACGACTCACCACAGCCACTTGCTGGCTGTCGGGAGGCAGCTGCCCCCACAGCCCTGAGCCTCCATCTTCTCACCTTTTGAAGTGGGGGTGATAACACTCCCCCCGGAGGGTTCTCCTGAGGATTAGGCGACGTAATGCATGTCGGAACCAAACATGAAGTCCCCTTCAGGATGCACCATTGTCTTAGATGCCAATAAGAAGAATTAAAGGAAAACCTGCCAAGTAGACCAGGGCACCGTGTTTAAGACACTGCTGATGAAACACTGCTGTCAGGGGGTTACAAAGTAAAAATTTATGTACCATAGAGTCGATGATGGAATTTGCTGTCAACCCTTCTAGGGATGCGGTGTAAGCGTGGCGCTGAGTGGTTCTCACAAAGCACGGATGCCTTCAGTGAGGATGGGAGGTGTGGGGAAATACATGTTCAGGGCATGAGGCTGAGGTCCAGCCCCCATAGCTGTTTGGGAACCAGGCGTGTTGACAGGGCAGGGCAGGGCTTGGGGATAGGACTCCCTACCTGCTGTGTGCAGGCCAGGCGAGGCAGGAGGCTCTAGGTTCTGGGGATTCGACAATAAGGCAAGTCATGGCTCTACCAAGAGCACCCACTTCACTATTCCTCTGTCTTTAGGCCTCAGTTTCTCCACCAGTTACTTTAGAGCTGGTTGAGTAGTGTGGTTTTGAGGTCAAGAAGGGGACTGAGCCAAGAGGTCCTGGGCTCCTGCCCGCCTTTGCCCCGAGGGATCCTCTTGTACTTCTTCCACACATGGGCCGTCCGTGTTGGATTTGATTCGTGCCCATGCTGGGCAGTAGTTCAGAAAGCTTGAAAAAGCGCAGAGATGCATTGAAGGCCCCTCTGGGGCTGACCTGGTTCATTCCAGAGATTTTCAAACCCGAGCAACCTGCACACTGGCATGGGGCATTCTCCAAGAGGAGTGGGGTCTGGAGATCTGCATTTCTAGCTGGCTTCCAGGTGACTCAGACTCGTGTTTTCTCTGACATTCCAGCGGGGGACTTCACACAGGGCCTGCTTTCTGGCCCAAAAGACAGAGGAAGGAAACCGCATGCCTGTCTGAATTTCTGAGCCGCCTGAGTTCTTGACGTAGACCTTGTTCCATCCTTGTTTGTTCTATGCAGTTCTATGCAGTTCTTTCTTTGTTCTATGCAGTATTTCTTTTGCCAAGCCGTGTGGAGGCTTGGGACATGCAGATGCATTTTCCAAGGAGAACCTGCTTCCCTTTAGGTTTAACATCGTAAATGCCTGGATTAGTGTTGGGGTCAAGGTTCCACTTCCTCATGCCTTTGGGGTTCAAACTCCGTCCCCCCCCCCCCCGCTTCCTGTTCTGCCACCAGCATGCTCCTCTCCCTTCATCCTTTCCATCCGTGATTCTCAGCAGGGCCCATTCTTGGCCTCCTGGAGGACGTTTGGCAATGTCTGGAGATGTTCTGGATCATCACTAGTGGGGTGGAGGGTGGCAGGCATATAGCGGGTAGAGACCAGGGACCCTGCTGAACATCCTACAGCCCAGGATGGCCCCCACAAAAAAGAACAGTCGAGCCCAAAGTAACAACAGTAGCGAGGTTTAAGCCTCAGCATGTGTTACCTCCCAAAGAGGTCTGTAAGAACCCTAGTCACTCGTTACTCTTATTTTCTTCATAGCTGTTAAAGCCATCTGAAATGATCTTGTTAGTTGGCTTACTTGGTTTGATGGTGGTGCCCTCAGCTACCTTCCCCCAGTAGAACATGAAGAATATTACCACCTGGTGACGGTGGCATGAATCATAGCTGTTAGCATTTATTGAGCATTTACTGTGTACAAAGTGCAATGCTAAGGAATTTGCTCCTCTTGTTGATAATCATCCTAGTAACCCTACAAGGTAGGAACTATTATTAACCATATTTTACAGATCAGAGAATGGGGGCACGGAGAAGTTATTTGCAGTGAGGAAGGCAGGAGTCACAGTTCACACCCTGGCAGTTTGAATCTGTTCTGCCGCCTTGTAGTACCTCATTCAAGGGCTTTAGATGAGTAAAAGGCTCTGTAACGGTCCCAGCTCGCCACTGCACTCACCTGGTGGGGAAGATAGGACAGGATAAGGGATATGGGTTCATAAAAGAAAAGGGTTGCCAGCCGTTTGTTCTCCTGATGGACGACGTGGCAGGCAAGCTCAGCAACAGAAATACAGAAATGGCTTCTTGCACATCTGCCCTAGGCTAATGTGATTTATGGCTCCAGCTGTCCTCCCCCAGCAGGCTTTGATCTGGGAGGGTCCCCGAACCCCATGTGAAGGTGGAGAGCTGGGACCAGGCTGGGCCTTTCCCAGAGCATCCCCTGGGAAGAACCCTGCCTCTGGACTGGCTCTGCCCATCCCTGGCACCACATGCCTAGGAAAGAATCTTACCAGCCCTCATTCACCTCGTTCTCTGTTTCTCAGGGAAAACCTCTGTGACTTGAATTTCCGCAGAAAGGCCATAGCATTTCGCAGGAGTCTCAAGTCCAGATGCCTACCAGGACCAGGCAGGAAACACAGTGAGTCCAGCTGGGTGACCGACACAGCATGATGCAATGGGTACTGCGGTGAAACTAGCGTCTCCCTAGAGGATGTGGCTTCTACTCTGCTCTGGTCAGTTAGTACCTTTCAGGTACATAAGCTCCACATTGCTGAACCGTCAGAGTTCCAGAGCCACTGGAATCTGTACTTTCTAGGAAACCTACTAATTTTTCATTTAATTTAAAATTAAATTTTAAAAATTCTTAACACAATAGAAGACCAGTAAAATACATTGTAAGTTAGAATAGTTCTTTGGCTGGAAGTGTGAAACTTCTAGTATATAGGTGAGAGCACTGGGCCTCAGAGGTGGAAAGTCGAGTTTGTCTGATCTTAACTAGATGACCTTGAAAAAAGCCACCACTCTGCTCTCTGTCTCCCCATTTCTAAGGTGGGAAGGCTATCAGCTTGGGCTTATGGTAACTAAGCATGGAATGTACAGTATCATTATTCAACAGTGAGTTCTATGAGATAGAGTGTAAATAATTGGGCCTCTCCCTTCTTTGGGAACTCAGGTGAGTTTCTGAGCTTCACTTCGGACCCAGCTCCAGCTTCTAAGGAAGAACTCGAGTGGTCTGGCTTCTGCTGGGCCAGCTCTGACCAGTATTTCAGGCTGCTGCCCTGGATGGACACAATGGGCAGGATACACAGGAAGTCATGCTTTCTGCAAACATGGGAGGCTTGGGACCCAGAAGAGTCTCCAAAGTCCTTTGCGGCTGGGGAGCACTGCACAGGGACAGTTCTCTAGTCTCCATCCTTAAGGGTACAGTTCAGGAGGACTGGCGTAGGGCCCAGCGGTCCTTTTAAGAGGACCCTCAGGAGATGCTCGGGCACAGCCAAGTTCGGACACTTTTTCTGCTCTAAATGCTCTGACCCTACCTGTTCCCATTCTCTCCAGTAGAACTGCAAGAGAGGCCCTTAGAGCTGTTTAATGAGCGCTTACAATGTTCCAGGGCCTGTATTTGACACTTCGCTCATGCTCTCTCTCAAGAGCTTGTATTATTACCACCGTTTTCCAGACCAAGACACTGGGGTTCAGGAATGCTCTAGGTCTCAGTATGGGTAAGTGGTAGGAATTGGTTTCAAATTTAGAAATGCCTGTCTGAGGAACCCAAATAGCCTCCAATGCCATGTCACCCGTAGATGACATAACACTCGGCCACCAAAACCCAATCACTTGGATCTCACTGCCCACCCTTCGCCCCGCCCCCCCCAACAGACACTCCCACCTTGTCCTCTTGGGGCGTCAGGTGGGTGGTGGAGCGCCACCTAGTGGTGGTCTGTGAAGATGGCTTTGAAAAGCCCCCGCTTCGCTGGATGAGCTTTCTGGGGGGGAAGCAGTTACCCACCCCGGAGTGAAAGAAATGACTCCCACGGGTCAGAATGAAAGTCATGAAGAGACTGGGATACGGGGCCCCCGAATTGAGGCCTGTGGAGTGGGGAGTCACTATAGTATCTTGGACAGTGCAGCAAAATGACGAAGCTCTTCTTTCTGGAAGCCCATGAACATGGGTTTTTACCCTAACTAAATCTTTGCAACTTCCCCATGACCCGGGAAGGAAAGGTCTTCTTGGTCCATGTTGCACACGGACAAGGTAAGACCCACAGAAAGCCAGCACCTTGTGCCTGTGCCTGGAGTCAAGTGAAGGAAGCAGCTAACCCTCTCATCATGCTGGTTGGGAATGGCGGTGGTGATGGTGGAGGTGATGGTGGCTGGTCATGGTGGCCACAGCTAACTATTTAGTGAGCTTGTAGCATGACAGCTCTACAGGTGAGCACAATTATTATCCCCATTTTTAGATGAGGAAACCGGCTCAGAGGAATGGGTGAACTTACCCCAAGGGGCAAAGCTTCTAGGCCATGGAGGAGGGTGAAATATTTCAAACCCTGTCAGTGTGTCCCCAGAGTCAAAGCTGTCAGCCTGAGAAAACCTCCCTGCCAAGATGCCGTCAGAGTGATGCTTTCCTCCAGCTCGCTTTATTCCATCTACCACCTACCCCCCGCCGCCCCTGCCCCCGAAGCTGGATTGAGAAACTGTAGCCTCCATCAGGTGGCAATACCCAAACCCACATTATTCTCAGAGACACTTGCTGTCATGTGACCGTAGGCAATTGTCTTCCCCTCTCTGAGCTGCTGTTTCCGTATCTGTGAAATAGAGTTTAAACTAGTTGAGCTCTGAGGTCTTGCTTTTCTATGCATGTGTCACTGCAACAATACTGGCTTAAGAATTTCTCCCCTGCTAACCATTTGAATTTGTCCTTGAATCAGTCGCCAAAGTAAGAACAGTCTCTCTCCTCTCCTCTCCCTCCTCCTCCTCCTCCCTCTCCCTGCCTCCCTCTCCGAACTCCTCCCTCCCCTCCCCCCTCCTCTTCCCTTCTCTCCTATTCTCCATCCTCTTCCTTCCTCCTCCTCCCTCTTTCTCTCAATCTCTCAATTTTCAGCCTAATTATGGTTAACTCTCTGTTATTTAGAGACTTATTATCCAAGCTCATTATGAGTAATTATTCAGTCTGGAGGGGAAACAGCAACACTGCTAGTTTAATTTAATGCTTACCTAGTTCACTTAATTAGCAATAAGTCTTGGCAAAACGATGGAATGCACGGGTACTGGCTTGGTGGGGGCTGGGGGGAGGCTGAGTGCTGTTCTTGGGAAGATAAACAAGTTTCAGGGCAGAATGTGGGAGGAGGCAGGAGGGAGCTGCCAGTAAGCTGGGCCATGTCACCAAGGATGGCCTGTGACAGTGAAAGGCTGTTCATGACAGAGGCTGGTAGCACTTATGAGGCACCTGCTGTGTGCTAAACCTTGTGCAAGGCACTAGCAAACCTAATTTCTAAGGCCCCATATCTGGGACTTGGACAATCGAGATAATTTAGATGATCAACTCTCATAGCGGGTACATTCTCTTTTCAGTAGCCTTGCAGTAATTTTGATTTCACCAAGGACAGTGTGGCTTACTTGATGCTGCTTTTCCTGTTACATCTGTCTTCACTTAGGAAGGCCTCAGGCTCGGGGCTCTAACGGGATGTAGCTGTTGTCCAGTTTTGGCCTTTTTTGATAGTTTTCATCAGTTTGTGGAAAATGATGTTAAAATGTAGAAGTGATGTGAAGTTTCTATTGTAGCAAAAATAAGTGAATTGTCATACAGAAAAATATAGGGTAAGAAGTCAAGGAGGGTCCTTGGGGGTCTAAGGAGGAAGGAGAATAGGAAAAGGACCATTCAGTGCTCTGGGTTAGGGATTCTCTGGTCAGGGCACAAGCCGCCCTTCCCCCCACCGTGCCCACTCCCATGCCCTGGACAGACAAAATCAAGCAGGGATGACCCAAAGCCTTCCTCAGAATCCTGGACTCAGCTCTAGGAACCCAGCAGGAGGTCAGACCACCTTCAGACCACCTTCCCCAGCCAGCTGAAGCCCCTCACAGTGTCTGCCAGGCACCGCTGTCCAAACTAGGACATCCCAGGTCCTTCTTGTCCCTCTTGGCACTCCCATGGCCCCCTTGCCATCTAATACTCTCTCGTTTCTCTTCAGTCCTTTATTGGTCCTCCTGGCCCCCTCGTGTGCCACTAGGTAAACTGAGGCCCAGAAGGATGCCTCCACAGCCAATGAACAGCAGAGCCACGGCCATGCCAGAACACCTTTCTGGCCAAGTGGTAGTGTCTTCCTCCTTCATCTGCCAGCCTTGGAGGCCAGCAGCAGGACCCTCTCCTGGAAGTGCCCCCCACCACCACCTGATACTCCTGCCCTGCGGCCCACATGAAGAGTCAGTGTGTTAAAGGAGCCCTGGGTCTCTACCCTCAGAGAAGTGGATGGCAAGGGTGCCAGGAAATGTGCCCACCCTGCTTCTCGAACAGCAGGGGGTCGGGAGTATTGCTGTCCACATTCAGGCCTTCCTCTGCCACACTGCTGAGCCCACAGGGGTCTCAGGGCCAAGGTTTGCCCTGTGTAGCCATCCTCCAGCCTTTCCCACCCTTACCCAGCTAGAAACTGCCCCACGACACCAGAAAACAAAAACAAAGACAAAGAGGTTCAGAGCAAACAGAATGTTTTCTTCTTCCAGCTTTCCTGGTGGCTTTGGGGCCCTGGCTGCTCAGGCCAGTCTCTTGCTCACACGCTCATAGGTCACACCTCCGATGGTGGAGATCTGAAAGAAGCAGCCAGAAAGAGGGAGTCATTGCAGGGGTCCCTAAGTGAGACGGAACACAGCTCGGGGAAGACAGGCCTCCAGTCCCAGCCGCGAGTAGAAGTGAGCAGGTCGCACCACTTCTCTGAGCCTCAGTTTCCCAATTTGTTACACGAGCTCCTGTGTAGACTCAGCGAGGCAAAAGTGCTAAACAGATGTGAGGGCTGATGGGGCTCTTTGTATTGTAACCTTCCATCTGTCCACTGAAGTTCCACCTACTCCAGGCACTTCCCTTGTGTTACCCCATTTAATTTTCCCAACAATGCTGTAGGATTGTACCCATTATAGAGGAGTGAATACTGAAGTCTGGAGGAGTCAAGTAACCCCTTTAAGATGGAGAGGCCACACTCAACTTCACCACACAGCATTTATGGGGCACCTAATCCATGTGCATGCCTGTGCCCTTGTGCGTGCGCGTGTGTGTGTGTGTGTGTGTTCATGACAACCCTGAACTCCGGGCACTGCTCACAGCACGCAGACTCCATAGTCAGGAGCCTCTCGGAAGCAGGAAACAGGTTTGTTCAGTTCTGGAAGATTGATCCTCGTCTTGGACACAACCTGCTTCTGGTTCTGCCGCTCTGGGTGCTCCCCACACACCTCACAAGCTGGGAGCTTTGCTTCTGGGAGTCAGAACCCACTGGCTGACATTTCATGTAACAATGTGTCCAAAGCATTTATAGATTTTCTAAGAGGTCAATTTCCATCCAGGAAAAAATGGAGAGTCACTTTTGTTCTTTTATATATATATTTTAAAATACTGTGCATCTCTTTAGTTGTAGATTTTATTTATTTGTTTGTTTGTTTGTTTGTTTAAATTAAAGGCCCACTAGCCTGGGGAGAGCTGGCAGAGAGCCTAGTCTAGAAGTCAGCCTTTGGGACCTGCCTCCACCACAAACTAGCTTTGTGGCTTTGAACAAGTTACTTGTTATCTCTGAGCCTCTGTGGCCTCTCTGTAAAAACAGAATAATGGGAGGTCATGGAGACTCTTCGGCTTCTAGCTGGGTTTGAGATGAAGGAAAAAGAATACGAGGGAGAAAAAGAGAAGAGAAGACGGGGGAAGGGGGTGGCAAACCCCACCTCCCGCATCACTTCCCTTCTGGAGAGTCTTGGGGAGGGCAGTCTGGACCCCAGGGAGCTCTGGCCCAGGACATGTGCTCCCAAGGGGAGAACGAAGTGTGGAAGAGCCTACCTTTGCTTTTAACTTCACATCCATTTCTTTCACCTAGGGAAAATTCTGGAACCCCAGGGGAAGAAACGGAAGTGAGGTGAAGGGAGAGCAGCCCCTCCAGGCCGTGCTGACAGAGCACCGGGCGTGGGAAGGGTCCAGCCACAGATGTGTGTGTTACCCCTGCCAGCATTTTTTCAAAGGTTTAATTCATTGCCAACGTTTAGTAGTCTGAAGGTTTCACAAAGAAGTGCAAAGTTCCAGCTTCTCTTAAAAAATCAGAAGATCTAGCAGGGAGGGCTTGAAGTCCCTTGGGGGAGTGGAGCAGCATGGTGGCTGCCCTTTTGGGGCTCACCCAGACTCCCCCCTTGGTTTAAACTCGGGGGAGGGTCCCATGGGCTTCCACGCTTGGGCCGCTGAGGCGGCAGAGTCACTGCCAAGCGTCAGTTCCCAGCACTGTCAGAGAAGCTAGGTGCCCTCCAGCTAACCACTCAGCTCCTAGCCCCTCAGTGCCCTCACCTGGAAGATACAGGGAAAACATCCCTACCTAACAGGGTATTGTGAAGGTTGAATGAGATGATGTCCCCCGGGCACTCTAGGGGCACATGGGAAATGCCCCTAGAGCCAGGACTGGAGGCAGAAGAATGTTCTCATCATCGTCCCAGGAACCAGCAGACACTCACCTCCACCAGCTTGTCACCCACAATCTCCGAGGTCTGGCGATAGTTGGGGAACTCCACCGTGATCTTCCCACCCTCCATGTGCACGGTGGCCTGGAAGAGAAGCATAACACGGAACCTGAGCTGGCAGAGGCCCCCAGATGTGGGCCAGTCCCCTCTGGGACTGGACTTGGCTCGGAGGTGCAGGACATAGACGACACACACAAGTCCCTCAACCTCGCTGTGCCTCAGCTTTCTCACCTCTGAAATGGGGGTAGTAACGGTACCTCCTCCAGAGTTCCTAAGAAGACTAGGATTTCATAGGACATATGGAAAGTGCTTAGAACAGTGCCCCACACGTAAGGAGCACTCCTTGTTAACTGTGGAGTCGGTTAGGATCCTTATTGTTAGGATAATGATGATGTCATCTCGGATGTGGATTGCAGCATTGTCATTGTAAGCAACCTAAACAGCCATCCGAGCTCTCCACCAGTGAATAACCTCAGTGTCTATCAATGAGGGCGTGTTAAAGGAAGGGTAGCATTACCATACTGTAAGATACTGTGTGAGCATTAAAAAGAATAAGGCAAATCGATCCGTGCTGACACAGAAGGACATCCTGAGAAATTAAAATCCACAAGTGCCAGAAGATGAACTTTAGGAGCACTCATTCTGTACCGTGGCAGCCATGGCTGGGGGCGATAGAGGGGACCCAGCATCGGTGGAAGATCTGCGGGATCGGGTTGGGTTAAGAGAGGACAGTCACCTTTTACTTCTTTCTTACGTAAGATTACAGTTTCGGACCCACGAGAGTCCGATTCTAGGGCTATGCATCTGTAGGCTACGCAGGAAGGCAGCCCGAGCAAATGGTTATGGTTTCTGAAGCCAGGCTGCCTGGGCGCGAAGGTCTGCCTGCGCTGTGACCAGGGCCACGTGACTGAACCCCAGGGCTTAGCCTAACTCCCTCCTCTGTAAAATGGGATAGTAACTGTTGCGACTTCGTAGGATTCACTGCATTAATGTGTGTGAAGTATTCAGCAGGTGTGTGGAATATACATTAAGTGCTTGGCAAGTGTTAGCAGTTTTTAACAGTTTTGTTAGTGTCTGTTAGAGGCCGAAGCATTAAGAACGGGGAGTGGCTAACTTGCTGAGTAACTCAAGCGCTTAAGGCTAGACTCGAGAACCGAGCCTCAGTTTGGGGTGGAGCCCCAGGGAACAGGCTTGAGACCAAGAAGTTAGCCAGAGGCTTAGGGAAAGAGGGAAGGGCAGCTAGTGGCTCTCTCACCTTGAACTTCTTGCCTCCCATGGTCTCCATGTCACACTCCTTGCCGATGGTGAACTTGTTGGTCATGGAGTGGCCGCCCGGGTAGTGCTGGGACCAGGTGAAGTTCTGCCCGTCCTGCTGCACCTCCGTGACAATCTTGAAGTTTCGGCCCTTTTCGATAGCATCACTGGGGAGTCCTGGACCAGGGATGAGCAGAACAGCATGTAAGAACTGCTGACAGCCTGTGGCTCTGGGGGAAGACTTTCCTCCCTGGTGCTGGCTAGCATGATGGTCAAAAGCACAAATCCCAGTTCTACCATGAACTAAGAGCTTGGATACCTTTCTGAGCCTCAGTGTTCCCATCAACAAAATGGGGGTAATAAGGCCCATTTCACAAGGCTGTTGCGAGGATGAAATTAAAGTGATTGTGTCTTGTAAAACTCCTGGCATATAATTGACAATAAATACTAGCTGCTCTTCTGACAACACTGTAACAAATAGAACAGATACTGCCACACTCCCAGGGTCTTAGATGAATGGGACCATCAAGACTGTCTTCTAACACTGGTGTTTCACAGATGAGGCAGTGAAGACCCAGAGCAGGAAACGGGCTTTCCAGCCTCTCCTCAGAGGCTAACAGCAGAGCCAGGTCTACCACTGAGACTGGCCCCATTGCAATTCTACATGAGGCTGTTGTAGGTGACACCAAGTCACCGTTCCTTCTGGGCCACTCCCAGTAACTGACTCAGAAGGGCTCTTGTCTCCCCAAGGCCCCAGAGCGCACGTGCCCTGCTCTCAGGGCCTCTCCCTTGGGGCCTCCCTCTGACTCTTGACAATGGCACTGCCTCGACTTAGAGAGTGCCCCAGGATTTCTGCAGGAGTGTCATGGCCACGGTCCCATGGGTTCCTCACAATGGGCGCTGCAAACGGAGCTGTGAAGGGGAGCAGTTTTCTAATCTCGGCCCACAGTTCCTAGCGCAGTAAGAGGCCCATGTTTGTTGAATGGCCAAATGAATGCATGGCTTGTCACACCTGGCCTCTGGGTCACCTCTTCCCCAGCACCACTCATCATCTCATCACTGGGTCCTGGGTGCTCATCATCTCTGCCCCTAACTGACAGCGTGACCTTGGGCATGTCATGCTGAGGCAGCCCATCAGGAACCCGGGCTGGCCCTCGCCTGTAGCAGGTCTTCAGTGTATGTATGAATGAAGGAGTAAAGCAGTCAAGTCTGCACCTCACCAACTACTGGCTGTGTGTCCTCAGACTAGTAACTCAGCTTCTCTGGGTCGCAAGGAGTTTGGGTTGGTGGCCCCAAGCTGGCTGTGACAAACTAACCCAGGGAAGGGGTCCTCATGCCCTCACTCACCGAGGCGCTTCATGAACTCGTCATAATTCTTGTCGCTCTCGAACTCGTACTTGCCACTGAAGGCCATGCTGCTGGGACAGCTGGAGGATGAGGAAGAAGGGTCGTGGTGCTGAGGGGCCCGGCACCCCAGCTTATAAATTGTCGTCACACGCTGGGGCTCAGCCCCTAAGTCACCCCACCTCTCCCTCCAGCCCTGACGAGGAAGCAATTGCTGTTTTACAACATGGGCAGGACCTAGCCCAGCAGAGCCTTGAGGTTGTTCACCTGGGGGAGTGCTCCCTCTGCCACTCCCAGCAAGGGCGATGGCAAGGCCAGAGCTTCCGAGGTCTCAGCCACCTCTGCCCTCCCTCCCTCCCTTCATCCTTCCCCTACCTTCTAGCCATGCTCTGCACACCCCTTACTTACTTGTTCAGCCCCTCATTCATCCACCAAAGCACAGGGAGCACCTACCGCTTGCAGGACAGGCACCGAGATGACACGGATGGACGAAACATATGCCCTCCCCCCAAAAACTTCCAGTCTGGTTCAGAGACAAAACACAGGACTGCGGAGGACCCTCATGCAGGCAGAATGTGACCAGTCCCTAGACAAACACCGATGTGTGGTCTGGGGCACAGGGAAGGAGCCAGCCGGCAGCTGGGGGGCGGGGAATCTTGGCTAGGAGATGGCATTTGATGCTGATCCAGAAGAAACCATAGGACTTGGATGTTTAGAGAAACAGAGGGTTGGAGAAGGTGGGAAATACAGGAGACAATACTCTAGGATGAGGGAACAGTGTGGTGGAGGTGGGAAGGGCCATGACGAAAGGAAAAATGAGTTTGACTGCAGCAAAGAGCCCTGCAAGGAGAGACAGAAGCAAGTGCTGGTAATGCCAGCAAGGTCAGGCAGCAGCCCAGGGGCCCAGGGAGCAGCTTGGAGCAGGAGCTGCCATGGTGCACCGAAGACCCGCCACATGCCAGCCACAGGCCAGGAGCTCGGTGGATTGTGTGTTGTTCGAAGCTCACAGCTGGCAGGGTGGGGCTTCAGACCCCAGACTTCCAGGTCCTGTCCCACCTGTCTTACAGGACTGCTCCCTAGATCCGACTGACTGTGCCTTCTCTGAGGACTTTCCTTTTCCTTATTATTAGATATGAAAATTTTTGCAAGTCGGTCTCCTTTTCCAGAATCAGCTCTGCGTGAATCCCCATCATTTCTTTCTTTCTTTTTTTTTTTTTTTCTTTTTGAATCCACATCATTTCTGTCTAAAGCAGACCTCACCACAGCTCTGGGACCCAGTGATTTCTGAGCAGGTGAAACCTACTTTGCCCCATTTTGCCAGTGTTCAGTCTCCAGTCTTGGAATTCCTTACTCCTGCCAGGGGCCTTATTTTTTAGAAGACCATAAACACACACACATACACACACCCACATCCTCATCATCTTTATCACTGTCACGGATTTTCTGATAAGTTACATATATTAACATTTCATAAGTCAGAACAAGTAACAGTCCCGTCGCTTGGCAGAGATGGTCCTTGATAATAGTTTGTATCTATCCTTCTGAACTTAAAACATACATATACTTCTTATGTAAATGAGACTATATTGTACCCGAGTTTGTTTGCTTTTTAAATTTTATTGATATGTTTTGAAAGAGGGCACAAGCAGGGGGAGCAGCAGGCAGAGGGAGAAGGTGAAGCAGGCTCTCCACTGAGCAAAGAGCCCAATGCGGGGCTCGATCTTAGGACCCTGGGATCATAACCTGAACTGAAGGCAGACACTTAACCCACTGAGCCCCCTGGGGGGCCCTGTAACCTCATTTTTTTTTAAAGATTTTATTTATTTATCAGAGAGAGAGGGGGGCAGAGAGCAAGCACAGGCAGACAGAATGGCAGGCAGAGGCAGAGGGAGAAGCAGGCTCCCTGCCGAGCAAGGAGCCCGATGTAGGACTGGATCCCAGGACGCTGGGATCATGACCTGAGCCGAAGGCAGCTGCTTAACCCACTGAGCCACCCAGGCGTCCCTGTAACCTCATTTTTATGTAATGATATGGGTCCATGTCTGTATCATGACATGAAGGTAAATCCTTTTAAACCCTTTGAGTTCATATTCTATTGTCTGTATGTTGTGATTTACATAGCTATTGCTGGATTTTCAGGTTATTTCTAAACTTTTTCTATAACAAATAACTCTGAGATAAAAATTTTTTCAGGGGCGCCTGGGTGGCTCAGTGGGTTAAGCCACTGCCTTCGGCTCGGGTCATGATCTCAGGGTCCTGGGATCGAGTCCTGCATCGGGCTCTCTGCTCAGCAGGGAGCCTGCTTCCCTCTCTCTCTCTCTCTCTCTGCCTGTCTCTCCATGTACTTGTGATTTCTCTCTGTCAAATAAATAAATAAAATCTTTAAAAAAAATTTTTTTTCAGTTTTATGCCCTTGACAGTCAGCAAATAGTTCTTATCTACATTAACTGTCTATAGATTTTCAAAAGTGGGGGTACCTGGGTGGCTCAGTGGGTTAAGCCTCTGCCTTCGGCTCAGGTCATGATCTCAGGGTTCTGGGATCGAGCCCCACATCAGGCTCTCTGCTCAGCAGGGAGCCTGCTTCCCCCTCTTTCTCTGTCTACCTGTGCTCTCTCTCTCTGTCAAATAAATAAATAAAATATTTTAAAAAAAAAAAGTGGTGGCAGGTACTCAGGCAACCAGCCTAGAGAGCTTGTTTGGTGATTCTTCATTCTCGTGGTGTTTTCTGGACAACCACACACCGAGACGGCATGGAACATTCCTTATTCCTTTGGCCCAGACAGCTTTGTTGAACGTGGCGTGAACGTGCGTTATCTGGAGTTCCCATCTCTTTCATGGCACTCTTTGAGTGCCCGAGGGGCGCGCTTCCTGAAACCCACTCTGTGGACGCTCCTGTGAATGGTGATGCTGTGTTCTCCGGTCACGACCCCCTGCCGCCCTTCTTTGCCGGAGCCGCTCTGCCGGGGCTCGGTTGGAAAGTTGAGATAAACGTTCTCTTTCACACCCTGGTATACATGTCAGATTATTTACTAAAGGATGAATTTCTAGATGGGAAATCCGTGGAACAAAGGGGTTTTGTATCTATGTTTATATCTGTTCCTCGGCTGCCTGCCGGAAAGCCTGGAGCCGTGTCCGCTCGCGCCTCGAGCATGTGAGGATTTCCCTTCTTCGATACTGATGACGACAGAGCAACGGCAATAATGGCTACATTTATCAGGTGTTTATTATGCACTGGGCACGCCGCTGAGTGTGTTACACAGATTATTACCTCATTCATTCTTCAAAGGGAGTTTATGAAGTCAGAGTCATTTTCCCCATTTTGCCAAGGAGGAAACAAGGCTTTAGAGCAGTAACTTGCCCAAAGCCACAGAGCCCCTGTGGAGAATGCCAGCAACTGTCAACAGCATCTAAAGACATTTCCAAAAATCCTCCATAACCCATCGCCCTGACTCAATAAGCGTTCCTTTTCTTCTGCTTTCTTCCTCCCTCTTTCGTGCTTCTGTCTCCTCTCTCATCCTTGTTTTCTTTATCACAGACCTCAATTATAGCAGATGAATAAGGGCTATAATCACTACATAAATGCAATATACCACTCTATTTTTCTTTGCTCAGCATTAGTTTGAAAACACAGTCCCATGTTTCCATGGAGCGGCCACGTTTATTATTAGAAATGGATGCATAATGTTTACTGGTGGACTTTTGGGGGGCCCAGCTTACTCCATTAAATGTGAGACCACAGTGAGTTTCTTTATATGATTTTTTAAGAAAGCGTTTCCTTGAACTAAAGCCCCAGGATGGAATCACAAAGTTATGGGATCTGGAATATTTTGTTTTTAAAGATTGATTGATTGATTGACTGATTTGACAGAGACAGGGTGAAGGAGTAGGGTAGAGAGAGAGAGAGAGAGAGATGCAGACTCCCCACTGAGCATGGAGTAGGGTCTCAATCCCAGGACCCCTAGACCATGACCTGAGCCGAAATCGGGAGTCCAATGCTTAACTGACGGAGCCACCGTCCTGAGGTTGTGTTCTTTATAGTGCAGGCTTGTGAAAGGAAAGGAAGTCTTGTGAAAAATAGAAATTTCTGGGCTCTGACCCTCAGAAGTTCTGAGTTGGCAGGTGGGGGAGTCCTGGAATCTGCCTTTGCTACAGTTGTGCTGTAGTGGTTGTGCTGCAGTTACCCTGAGAAGCTCCAAGCCAGAGGATGTGCAAAAGAGCCAGTAGGATGGACCACATAGCCTCCTCGGGGCCCCACCTAACTTCCTTTCCCATTGACCTCCTTCTGCATTGTCAGAACTGTTTTTTCCTCAATAGCTGCTCATCCAAGGTCAGCATCAAATGCAAGGCAGGCGTGGTGGGGGTGTGGGACAGGACGACATTGGCACCTGGACGCCTGACTCAGCGGTGCTCCTCTCCCCTTCATGGGAGTTTACAAGCGCATCTGACCCTCCATCCCCTCTCCCACCCATGCCCTGCCCCTTTCCCTTTTCAGCTGGGGTCCACCTGTTCCTTCAGTTGCTCATTGTGAACCTTCCAAGAGGGATAAATGAACTCAAACTGCCTCCATATCACAGTGAGGTTTTATGGGGCAATTGAGCTAACAGAGCGACTCTACCCAAGTGGAGGTCAAGAAGAGCCCCAATGCTAATGCCCCTGAGCCACCCCCACTTCCCACCTGGACTCTGGCTCTAGCTCAAATCAGCCACCATTATTCTGAGAGTAACTAGCCTAGGGAGTGAGAAATGCAGATGCTTTAGTCCCTGGTTGGAGGAGAAGCCCTCCGCCTAACCTCCCCACCCCAGGACCTTCTAGCACCTTGCTTGGAGTAAGTGATTGACTGGGGTTACACATACCTTAACCAAACCTCCTTCCACTTCCTTCCTCAACCAAAAATCTGCAAGTGCAACTTGGAGTTGATCCTAGAGTGCCAAGGCTCAGTGGGATCTTTGAGGACAATTTATTCCATGATTGATTTTCCTAGCTGTGCTCTCAGGACTCAGAGAGAGGCTAAAAAACTCAGCAATCCCTCAGGACACCTAGTTAGGACTTTGTTAACATACCATTTAAAGCAGACATGTTGGAGACTCTGAGGCTAAGAGGACAGGGTTTGAATCCCAGATCTGCCCCTCACTGGCTGCGTGACCTTGTACAAATCATTTATCTTCCTGTGTTTCTGTTTTCTCATGAGTTACTTAAATAAGTTACTTAATAGGCGCCTGGGTGGCACAGTCGGTGAAGCGTCTGTCTTCGGTTCTGGTCATGATCCCAGGGTCCTGGAATGGAGTCCTGCACCAGGCTCTCTGCCCAAAAGGAAACCTACTTCTCCCTCTGCCTGTAGCTCCCCCTGCTTGTGCTCTCTCTCTCTCTCTCTCTCTCTCTATCAAATAAATAAATAAAATCCTTAAAAAATAATAAGTTAATTTTTGTAAAGCATTTTTCACAGAGCCTGGCATACCTCATTTCGTTGTGCTTTACTTTATTCTGCTTTGTAGATGCTGCCCTTTTTTTTTTTTAAACAAAACCCCATGTTAAGCAAGTCTACCGGTCCCATTTTTCCAGTAACATTTGTTCACTTTGTGTATCTGTGTCACAATTTGGTAGTTCGAGCAATATTTCAAACTTTTTCATGACCATTATATTTGTGATGGTGAGCTGTGATTCGTAACTATGACTCACTGAAGCTCTGATGATGGTTAGGTTTCTTTTAAAAGTTTTTATTTATTTGACACAGAGAGAGAGAGAGGGAATACAAGCTGGGGAGCAGCAGAGGGAGACGGAGAAGCAGAATCCCTACTGAGCTTGATCCCAGGACCCTAAGATCATGACCTAAGTCGAAGGCAGGCGCTTAAACCACGGAGCCACCCAGGCACCCAATGGTTAGCATTTTTAGCAATAAAACGTTGTCTTTTCAGACAGCCGCTACTGCGCACTTAGTAGACCACAGCATAGTGTAAACTAAGTTTTATATGTGCTCAGAAACCGGAAACGTCGTCCAACTTGCGGTGGTCTGGGACGGAACCTGCAATGTGTGTGAGGGTTGCCTGTGTGTAAGTGTTAGGTCAGTGTTGCCAGGACTGGCCAGTTGTGCGGCTTCACTGCTACTGTGTCTGGTCACCAGCTTTGCAGTCATAGTCATCTCCCTTTCTGCTAAGTGTCAGAAGCCCCAGAGTTTGGTCCTCATTCTTGTCTGTTCTGGGAGCACACACGCCCCTGGTAAGCTCGCCTGACTAAGGCTTTAAAGACCAGCTCTATGCAGATGCCTTTGCAACTGCTCATCTTAGACCTCCCCTGCGGACGTAAATCCAACTGACTACCTAATAGCCTTGCCTCATGTCTTATGCCACCTCAAGCTTAGCATGTCCCACAGCCCTGGTCTTCAGCCCTCAACAAAGCCTCCTTGATTGCACTGCTCCAGCTCAGCTGGTGAGGAATCCGAGGGACCAGCATCTATTCTAAACCTGCAATGTGCTAAATGTTTGACAGGAGTTGGAGTTAATACTCAGTTCTCTCAACCAAGTGGTTGGGTAGGTCCTGATATCATCCCTACTACGTAGATGAAAAAACGGAGGCTCAGAGATGTCACTCTCAGGTGTGAAGTGGAGATGACAGTCTGGCTTCAGGTCCCTGCCCTCATGTCCTCTGACTAAATGTAGCAGTTTAGTTTGGATGGAGCTTCCAGAACCAGCCAGGTATTGGAGATCATTGTTGGTCTTGCCATACTTCGAGAGTGATACCAAAGTGCCAGGCACCATTCTGACTGTTTGACACAGGGCACCTCGAACTTCCAAAAGAGCTATTATTATCCCTATTTACAGAAAAGAAAGTCTAGGCTCAGAAAGGTTAGGTGACTTACCCAAAGTCACACAGCTTGTTGTTGATGATGCTTGTATTTGAACTCAGTTCTCTCTGACCTGAGGGGTGCTGAACGCCGCTGTGGATCCTGTCAGATCTCCGATGAAGCAGAAAGTCAGTCTCTGGTTCTAATGGCAGAGTTAGGACCCATGCGTTCGTTAATTCATCCAATCTGCATTTCCTGAGCACCAGGTTGTGTGTTAGGGGCAGCGATACACAGCAAGAGAAAGCAGTCCCCGCCCCCAGTAAATGAAGCTCCAGCCTCCCAGATGATCCCTTTTGCCCCACTCCACTCCCTAATTTTAGGCTCACTTCCTTTCCTATCCAGCCCGTCGATGCATCACGTCCTCTGCCAGGACCATCAATTGGGCTGGGTTGGGCAGTTTGTGTCAATGTTCATTGGTTACTTTGGCTTCCTGGGCCCCATCCTTGAACAGCCCCCCGCCAAAATTGTCTTTCCACCTTCCATCTCCAGGACTGCTGTCTAGAATTAAAAGAAAAGGCCCAGTGCAGTGGAAGGGAGGGCAACACTGCCACAAATTCATGGCTGTCCCTCAATCATGTTTCCAACACTCAGTAGTCCTTCCCCTCATCACTGGATACTTATCAGCTCTTACCAAGTCTTGTACATCATTCCCAACACCCGAGTCCACTGCAGCCCCAGCCATCACTTTAATGACCATATAACAATCCACAGTACGGATGTATCCCAACTTATTCAACCAGTCCTTATTGTTGGACAACAGGAAAAAGTACATGCATGAATGGGAGACACCACGATGGGGAGAAAACAAAGGCATTATTGAAGACCATGAGTTAACATGAATAGTATTATTTGAGGAAGGCAGGAAGAGGCTGAGGTTCTAGTAGAGGTTCATGGGTCCTGAGATTTATGGAGAGAGTGAGCTCCAGGGAGGACAGTGAACCGAGCAAGGAGGCAACATTCTGAACACATTTATGAATGTTCTGCAGTGGGTGCCTGGCTTTCATCAGGTGTTCCAAGGGGGCCTCCCCAAAAGTGAAAAGCCACTAATCTGGTCTATAATTTTTAACATAAGCACTGATCAGAAAGGCCCAGAGAATTTATTAAAAAGATGAGTGAAGTGAAAATGTGAGTTTAAATCCCACAAAGGCCTGGGGTCAAATCCTGGCTCTTCAATTTCATTTGTATACCTCTCAGTAAGTTACTAAAAGTTTTTGAACCTTTAAAAGAGGAATTTAGTGGCATCTGGGTGGCTCAATGGGTAGAGCACACAACTCTTGATCTTGGGATTATAAATTCGAGCCCCACCGTGGATGTTGAGACTACTTAAAAAATAAACATCTAAAATCTTAAAAAAAAAAAAAAAAAAAAGATACCCATGGATCATAAACCAGTCTGGGGCCGGAGTGGGGGGGTGCCTGGGTGGCTCCATGGGTTACGCAGCTAGCTCTTGATTTCTGCTCAGGTCATGATCTCAAGGCCCTGGGATCCAACGCAACAAGGAGTCTGCGGGAGGACTCTCTCTCTCCGTCTCCCTCTGCCCCTCCCCCTGCTCATCTCAAATAAATAAGCAAGCCAGCACAGGACAGTGACCTCAGAGACGGTACTAGAGATGAGATGGAAGTCCTATAGCCTTCCTTCTGCAGGGCAGCCCCTCACTGGAAACAGTATCAGGCAGACAGGAAAACCCTTGTTTTCTGTTTCTGCTCTGTCTCCGATGGTTCCGCTCTATTTTTGAACTGATGGAATGTCTGACTGTTGCAGACACAGACCTCCAGGTTGCAAATAAAGAAACCCACTCGAGCTGGCCTAGGCCAAAAGGGGGAACTTACTAGGTTAAACCATATGTAATTGCTAATATTTGATCTTCTTGACCTTACAAAACAAGAATTTCATACGGTTCAATCTAATGTACGGATGCACAGCCGACTTGGAGAACCCAAGGGGTAGAAATGGAGACAGGGAGGAACCAGGACCAGGAGCTGGAAGCGCCAGGAGCCAGTTCTTCTGGCATCATGGGCAGCTTCTCTCTCTGTGTGTACTTGATCCTGGCTTCCTGCTGTCCTTTTTCTCCTGCCCGCCCGCACCCAGACCTTCAGGGCCTTCTGAGCAACTAACAAAAGCTAAGTCAGGAGATGTAATCTGATGGGTCCATCGTGAGTCAGGTGTCTGCTCTAGTCCAGCCGTCTGGGGGCAGGAAGGCAGGGGTCTTTAGTGCAAGCAATGGAAACAGATGTGAGCGGAAAAGAAAGTTATTGAAAGATTATAGATTAGATCACAGAATTGTCAGGCTTGGAAAACAAGCCCAGACATGAGAGGATAAGCAGCTAGAACCATGGCCTCAGTGACATCACAGCAGTGCTTCTGTTGGGATCTGCTGGGCTGGGCAGTTTGCGTCCTTATCGATGGCGACATGGCTCACTGGCATTGCAGCCACCGTTGCCCTGGGCAGTGGGTATGGCCTCCCCAATCTCCCAGTGCCCTGCACCAGAATGGAGTCTCTCTTTAAAAAAAAAAAAAAAAAAAAAAAGATTTTATCTATTTATTTGACAGAGAGCACAAGTAGACAGAGCAGCAAGCAGAGGGAGAGGGAGCAGTGGGCTTCCCGCTGAGCAGAGAGACAGACTCAGGGCTCCATCCCAGAACCCAGGGCCTGAGCCGAAGGCAGACATTTAACCGACTAAGCCACCCAGGCACCCGGGGAATGGATTCGCTCATCCCTGCTTCTTTGCATCACCAGATGTAGAGGCAATGTCCCAGTGGGAGTGTCTGATTGATCCGAAGTCATAAGCAGGCACCTCATTGCCACTGGGTGAGGGGCCCAGGAGTTATCTGGCCTTTGCAGCTTCCTATTAGGAAGTGAACCCCACCTTCCACCAGAACCATGCAGTGGTTCTGCATAGATGAGGCTGCAGACACTCCAACCCACCAACAGGGCCACCGCCCGCTCGGGTGGAGAGGGCCAGTTTTTGAGGAAGGGGACTGCGGGAACGGGCAGATGCCCAGAAAGTGTCCACAACAGTGACCCTTCCCCCAAGATCCTGCCCAGCTCCTGTGCTGTGTTCTCCAAGAAGCCTTTTTCTGCCCCTAGTGTAGTCCACCCTAGCCAGGCTTCCTTCTGCTTATAACCTGCAGGGGATTGAACTGTTACTGCTGCTTTTCTACCTGAGATTGAAGCAGCAGGAGAGCAGGAAGTTTGCCGCGTGCATCTCTGTAATCAGTACAGACCACCCAGAGCGGACCCGTGGTAGGACTCCAACCAGTCCTTGCTGGTCGACTCAGACATTAGTCAGGGCTCCTGCAGATGCACGTAACAGACACTGATTCTTAGGGATCAGCGAACAAAAAAGAAATTTCTGGGGAGGGTATGGGTAGCTCATAGAAAGGTTGGAAAAGCAAAACCACCACATCTCAAGACGGCACATAGCCCCAGGCAGCAAGAAGGTAAGATGAGCGACTCACCTTCAACGGTCCCTCATCCTTACAGCGTTCCACTTAAGACTCCGATAACCAGCTTGGCCAACTACTGGCCTTTACCACTTGGGCGGGCGACTAAACTTCTGTGCTTGGGTTTCCACGCTGGCAGAATGGGGCTAAAACAGTCAAACCCATCTGCCAGGAGGATTGGTAACCCCGTACATGAAGACAAAACGCTCGGAAAGGAGACGGCACCTGCTCTTAATGGAGAGAGGGGAGTGCACGTTCTTTCAAGAACTGCAGGTCCACTCTATGATGCCTTAGCTACTAAGGCCTGGAAAGGAAGACTGCTCACCCCGACATCTGCAGGATGATCCTGCCTGGGGCCATCGCTGGGAAGGAGGAGGAGAAGTGCAGGAAGCAGCTCCAGCAACATCCAAACAACCTCACCTCCACACTCGCAACCCCAGCAGCCATGACCCTCAGAAAATATGGCTTCAGGCCAAAGTCAGGTGCCAAAAGGTCTTCATCCAGTTGCCTATGCAATTATTCATCCTCCCCTCTCCTGCTTCTGGCTAACTGTGATTAATTCCTGTGGCCATCATAGGAATCACTCCTAATGAATTTCTAATGAACTCATTTGGTGTTAATGCAGTATGTAATTCCGCAGGACACTCATTATAATTTAGCCTTATTAAGTCTCTAGTTATTGGAAACTACTATTGCTCTAAGCTCATAAGCAGGAGAAAAGTAATTATCCGGAGGAGGCCGTTAAATTATGGAAAGGATTGGACATTCAGAGAAGGCTGGCCAGTGGCTACTCCTATTTTTTTTGTTTCTCCTTGGGCTGTACTGCTCTGTGGAGAGGAGCCAGCCGTGCAGGTCTTTGCGCTGAGGCAATGGTGCCCTCTCTGACCTTCTGTTCAGGGATGTCAGAGCTGCACCGGCTGCGGCCTGTGTGGTGGGAGTTTTAAGCCCCATCCAGAGGTGGCCCTCTTCCCAAATGGTCCACTCGTCTCCCGCTTGCGTCTGAATTTACACCGCCCTGGCAGATGCTTGGGCCTTGAGGCTCTGTTGCCTCTGGGGGAGGTGTCCTGTGCCACACCTCAGAGGTCACAAAGGGTGACAGATAGGCTATCTTATCTGAACATCACGGCATCCCTGTTATTGTCATTAAACTCCTTTGACAGATAAGAAGATTGAAGTGCACAGAGGTGAAGCCACTTGCCCAAGGTCACTGGGCGCCAGAGGAAGCTGTATCTCCAGGGGTGCCTGGGGGGCTCGGTCGGTTAAGCGTCTGCCTCCGGCTCAGGTCCTATTCCCAGGGTCCTGGAATGAGTCCCGCATGGGGCTCCCTGCTCAGCAGGGAGCCTGCTTCTCCCTCTGCCTCTGCCTGCCACCACCACCACCACCCACCCACCCCTGCTTGTTTTCTCTTTCTCTCTCTCTGTCAAATAAGTAAAATCTGAGAAAAGAACCCACATTTCCAGACCCCCCAAGTGAGCTCTCTCTCTCCAGCTCCCCTCTCATATACCGCCTGGCACATTTCTCATGCACACATGACTCACATTTCCTGCCTAGATCAGCCATCCCTTGAGGCTGGAGCTATGTCTGTGACCCCGTTACCTGTTTGACTGGCCTTGGTCTAGAGGATGGGCTGCCAGGCCCCCTTGGTAAGGGCAGGGCACGCCCCCTGAAGACCTGGAGTGTTCTCTCATGTGAGAGTTCATGTAGTTCTCTTCTCGCCTCTCCCTGAAATTTTCTCCCCGTTTCTCACCACCAGCTTTATTACTTTTAGCTAAAATGTAGGGGCGCCCAGGTGGCTCAATTGGTTTAGCAAGTGCCTTCGGTTCAGGTCGTGATCCCAGAGTCCTGCGATCAAGCCCCGCCCTGGGCTCCCTGCTTCTCCCTCTCCCTGCCGCTCTGCCTACTTGTGTTCTCTCTCCATCTCTCTAATAAGTAAATAAAATCTTTTTTAAAATGTAGATTAAACTTTTTTAAAATTTGAAATCATTTTCTCCTGGAGATAAAAGTAACCTGTGCTATTTGAATAAAATTCAGAAAAATGCAGAAAATTCTAAAGTACATTAAGGATCCTCTGTAACCCTCTCACTCAGGTGTAACTATTGTATAACAGTTGGTATAAATATCTTTCAGCCCTCATGATATACACGTATAAACACACATACGAACATTTTATTCATAATGGGATTCTACTCTATATATTTGTATATACTATATGTATATGTACTATTGGGAAATTTTTTTAAAAGATTTTATTTTTAAATCATCTCTACCCCCAATGTGGGGCCTGAACTCACAACCCCAAGATCAAGAGCCACAGGCTCCACTGACTGAGCCAGCCAGCCAGATGCCCCTGGAAATTGCTTTTTATTAAACTTGGGAACATGAAATTTCTGAAAGATGAATTTACATTGTCAAAGAATAAAAGCTAACTTCAGAATATTCTCGGCAACTGCTCTGGGTTAGGAGAAAATATAGAAGAAGGGGAATTTAGAAAATAAAGCCCAAAGCATCTCATACACAAGCCAGAAAGGCAATGTGCTTCTTGCTACCTTATCTTCCACAGCATCTCCTTCATGACTGTGCATATCAAGGGCATGGGAAGAGCAATGGGTGGCAGACGAAGGTCTGAGTGCAAAGTCACATGGCACCGGGGTCAGGATGAGGGAATGGGCCATGGGAATTTAAAGGTAAACCCAGGGGCCTGACGTGGCCCTCGCCCAGCTCCCCAGCCTCATTTTCTGCTGTGCCCTCCTTCTTTAGCTACAAACTCATTATCACTGGACTCACCCACACCACCTCTGCTACTTTGCACCTACTTGCCTTTACACATACTTTTCTGTCTCTCTAGAATGCCCAGTGGCATAAATGGTGAGAACTCACTTTTGTGCAATACCTAAGTCCATTGTTTGCCTAGAAAGTAAGCAAAGAAAACTCCTTAGAGAGCCAAGTAGGTTTTGGGTCAATATGGAAGGAAGTGTTGGGTGGTTTCCACCCCTTCGAGGTGGAAACAGACTCCTCCCTGCCTTTCTTAGTGCTGTGTTCAGTTCGGCTTCCATGACCATGGAGCCGCTGTACACACGTAAGGCACACTGGAATTGACCTCCTGCTTCCTGGGCTGTGTTCCAGTCTGCAAGTCCCTCTTTCCTAACTCTTTCCAGAACTTTCTGTCAGTCCTGGGTGAGGTGCTGTTGGCCTCTGCCTGTGGTTTCTCATCTCGCTCACAGCCAAGCAGACTCTTGGAGCTGTGGGTATGCTCATCATGGCTGTTCAGACATGGTGAAGGCATGGGCGAATTTGTGTTGATAGCAATGTGACCAGTATGTGTATCTTTGTCCCTCTCTGTACAGATATGTGCATTGCCCAGGTGCATGCATGTCTGTGATACTGTAAGAGGAATGCACACACGTGTGAGAAAGTGTATGTATGTATACATACATACTGTAGCTCTGTGTGTCCCTGTAGCTCTGTGTCCCTGTAGCTCTGTGTGGGAGAATGTGTGCTCTCCCTGTGTATAAGGTATGTACACATGTGGAGTGTTATGCACTTGTGTGTACATACAAAGCAGAGTGCGTGTGTGTTCAGCTGTAGTTTTCTGTGAACGGCTCTGGGTCTGTTTGTACACAGACATGTGGGAGTGTGTGTTTACTGAAGGGAAGAGAGATATTAATTGGATGCCTAGACTACAAGTAAAAACAAATAGAGCACTAAAACCCCTCAAACAATAGTTATTATCTCACATAACTGGAGTTTCAGAGACAAGGAGGAAAGGACTCTCAAGCTGACTGAGTGCATTGATCAAAACATCTTTAAGAAGCTGTGCTTTTAGGGCATCTGGGTGGCTCAGTGGGTTAAAGCCTCTGCCTTTTGCTCAGGTCATGATCCCAGGGTCCTGGGATCTCGGACTCTCTGCTCAGCAGGGAGCTTGCTTCCTCCTCTCTCTCTGCCTGTCTCTCTGCCTACTTGTGATCTTGTACAAGATCACAGATAAATAAATAAAATCTTTAAAAAAAAAAAAAAAGAACCTGTGCTTTCCACCTCTGAGCTGGGATGCAGTATCCTTCTGGTCACAAAGTGACTGCAGCATTTCCAAATCCCACACTGAGACACTAAGAATCCAGTAACAGATAAATGCATCTTTGCTTTGGGGGTGACTTTCCTAAGAAGGAAAACACAAGTTTTTCCAGAAATCCCAATCCTATTCCCTGCCCCCCACCAGGTAGCCATGCCTCATTGCTAGAACTTGGTCACATGGTCAAAACTAAACCAGTCTCTGTTAAGAGGACAGAGACCACCAAGTTCCACTTAAACTAATCAGGACACCCCCTCCTGGAGTTAAGGATAGAATTAGCTTTTTAAAGCACAAGGCTGGGGCACCTGGGTGGCTCAGTCAGTTAAGCATCTGCCTTTGTCTCTGGTCATGATCTCAGGGTCTCAGGGTCCTGGGATCCAGCCCCACATAGGGCTCCCTGCTCAGCCGGGAGTCTGCTTCTCCCTCTCTGTTTGCCCCTCCCCCCGCTTGTGCTTGCTCTCCCTCTCTTGCTCACTCTCTCAAATAAATAAATAAAATCTTAAAAAAAAAAAAAGGCACAAGACTGCTTACTGCTTAGAGGAATGTCAGTCATTTGACAGAGTTCTGTCAGGACAGCTAATGGATGGGGTGCCCAGGGCTCAGCTGGTAGAGCTTGGAGCTCTATCTCTGGATAGTGAGTTTGAGTCCCACATTGGGTGCAAAGATTACTCAAAAAACAAAAAAACAAACAACAACAACAACAACTTTAAATATAAAAAATAACTTAAAAACAAACAAACAAACAGGGGCACCCGGATGGCTCAGTCAGTTAAGGGTCTACATTAGGTTCAGGTCATGGCCTCAGGGTCCTGGGATCAAGCCAGGGCTCCCTGCTCAGCAGGGAGTCTGCTTCTGCCTCTGCCCTTCCCCCCACTCGCTCTCTCGTTCTCTCTCTCAAATAAAATCTTTTAAAAAATAAAATAAAAATGTTTAAAAAAAGACAAATGGGAACGGGAACGGATGTTGCGTAGACAGGTGTGTGCGTGTATGCAAGCACGTCTCTGAGTCTACATGGCTTGTGTGTATGACATACGACTGTATAATATGTATGGGTGTTTCAGTGACCCATTGTTGTATAACAAACCATTCCCAAACACAGTGGCTTAAAACAGCAAAACTGTGGGGATTCACAGTGCCTGGATGGATAGAACCTGACTTGTACATGCCTCCCCAGCGGAGACTCCTGGGAAAGCAGAGAAGGAGTGCCCTGAACCCTGGGCCTCCTCTGAAGTTTCTTGGCTGAAGGCGGCCAGATTATTACCGCGGCTCAAGGTTCTCGACTAGGGAGTCAACACAGGCACAGGCAGCGGTCACGGACTTCACGAACTCCTTGCCTTGCACGTGGCGGATTGATTAAACTCACAATAAAAGCAGAGCTAGAGCTCAGCTCGAGGCCTTTTGCCTCTGGAGCATCGGCCTGCAGGCCCTCTCCTTTCTCCTACTTTGGTAGGAGAAAAGTTCTGGAGTGAACTTTTCATTTGCCGTCTCAGGGTTTACCGACCAAACCTGACACAAAACCTGATCAGTCCCCATAGTTCTGTGGGTCAGGAATTTGGACCGGGTATGCCTGGGGGTGGTCATCTCCACACAGCATCATCTGTGCTGACTCATGACGCTATATTCCACTAGTCACTGGGCTGAGCTGGAAGGCGGACGCTTCCCTCCCATGTTTGAGGTAGTGCTTCTCTGCATGGCTCCTCTCTCTCCTCGTACGATGAGCCTGGGCTTCTTCACAGCATGGTGGCCTCGGAGGCTGAGCTTCCTACACAGCAGCTCACTCCCAACGAGGAGGAAGCAGAGGCTGCCAATCCTCTTCAAGTCTGGATTTAGAAATCTCAGAGTGTTACTTCTACCACAAATATTCAGGCGGAGAGAAATAGAAGTGACCGTTGGAGAGGCAGAAAAGCACGCACGTGCAGAGGAGAAAGGAATCCACAGCCGCCATCTTTGGAAGTGGTCTACAACAGGAACAAAATGTATTGAACGTGAAGGTGGGTGTTTCTGAGCGTGTGGATCCTCGTTTGTAGGCATGAAACAAGTGTGGGTGTGTCTGTGTCCGTGTGCATGTGTCTGTTAACACCAGCGTGCCTGTTTATGTGCACATATGTACCTGTGGGTGGCAATGTGTGGAGCACTGTGCACGCACACATAAGGAGACGTGTCCATGAGCACCGGCACACATGTCCCCCTGCGCTAGCGGCACACACAGCAGGGAAAGCTGATGGAGTGGACCTCGCCTAGCTGTGGACTTCTGGGTAGACACGCTGAGCCTGCAAATTCTGGCCTGGGTAACAATCTAATCATTACTAGGATTTTATCCTTGACTAGGAGACTGTGGGTCTCAAGTTGGGCAAAAGGCTCAGCCTTTTCCACATCCCTGGAGCCACACTGCTAGCCACAGAGGAGGAGACCCCCTACCTTTGTTTTGATTTCCCGAGATCCGGAGGTTTTTTCTACCTGTGATCTCCTATCCCAGGCCTGCCCTTGGGGCTGTAAATCTCAGGACAGGACTTCAGAGACAGTGGGAGGCCCAAGCTCAAGGCTGGTCACAGGGTGGTGCTGACCCCCTGGCTTCTCTTTTATAGCACATTTCCCGGTAAAGAAAATCTGACAGAAGGGCGGTGAGCAGGGAGGAAAAGACATGGATGGAGCACTACCTTGTGTGTGTGGTCCCTGCGAGTCCTCTCTGGAATTTCACTCAGTCGCCACAGCAAGCTCTGAGGCAAGGACTCAGTGGGTCTTTTTGCAGGTAAGGGAAAGGATGCTCAAACATCCCACAGTCACACCTTTTAAAGAGCAAATGGTTTTGATTTGGATTTCCCTGATGGCTAATGATGATGAACATTTTTTCATGTGTCTGTTGGCCATTTGTATGTCTTCATTGGAGAAGTGTCTGTTCATGTATTCTGCCCATTTTTTGACATGATTATCTGTCTTTTGGGTGTTGAGTTTGAGGAGTTCTTTATAGATCTTGGATATCAGCTCTTTGTCTGTGGTGTCATTTGCAAATATCTTCTCCCATTCCATGGGTTGTCTCTTTGTTTTGTTGACTGTTTCCTTTGCTATGCAGAAGATTTTTATCTTGATGAAGTCCCAAAAGTTCATTTTCACTATTGTTTCCTTTGCCTTTGGAGATGTGTCTTGAAAGAAGTTGCTGTGGCTGATGTCAAAGAGGTTACTGCCTATGTTCTCCTCTAGGATTTTGATGGATTCCTGTCTCACATTGAGGTCTTTCATCCATTTTGGGTTTGTCTTAGTATATGGTGTAAGAGAATGGTCGAGTTTCATTCTTCTACACATAGCTGTCCAATTTTCCTAGTCCATATATACAATGGAATATTGCTCAGCCATCAGAAAGGGCAAAAACCCAACTTTTGCATCAACATGGATAGGACTGGAGGAGATTATGCTGTGAGTGAAGTAAGTCAAGCAGAGAAAGTTGATTATCACATGGCTTACTTGTGGAGCATAAGGAATAGCATGGAGGACATGAGGAGAAGGAAAGGTAAAGTGAATGGGGGGAAATCAGAGGGGGAGACGAACCATGAGAGACTGTGGACTCTAAGAAACAAACTGAGGGTTTTGGAGGGGAGAGAGATGGGGGGGATGGGTGAGCCTGGTGGTGGGTATTAAGGAGGCCACGTATTGCATGGAGCACTGGGTGTTGTACATAAACAATGAATCTTGGAACACTGTAGCAAAAACTAATGATGTATTTTATGGTGACTAACATAACACAATTTAAAAAAAAAAAAAAAAGAGCAAACCGGAGTGAAGAAGAGGGGGATGGAGGGGAGAGAAGGTACATCATTCTTCTTTTGCCACCAATTCCTTTTCATTAAGGAGAGTCTTAAAAATCAGGGTGCCTGGCTGGTTCACTCAGTAAAGCATGTTGACTCTTGATCTCAGGGTTGTGAGTTCAAGCTCCGTGTTGGGTGTGGAGCCTACTTAAAATAAATGAATAAATAAAGTTATTTTTGGAATAGGTAAGATATTCCTAAATTTCAATATTCAAGAATAAGAACAGGGGCTACAAAGCAAATTCCCCCCTTCACACTCCTGGCCCCTCTGCCATTCTGGTCCCCATGCCCTGCCCAGGCAACAGAGCAATCCCTTCTAATGTATCCTTCAGAGCAATGTGACGCATATACACAAACATGTATACACTTATGTGTGTTTATATATTCTCCCTGCCGGTCACGCTTTGATTTTTAAATTTAGTAGAGCTTGAAGAATGTTCCATGCTGGTGCCAAAGAGGTCCTCCTGCTGTTTTCCAGCAGCCTGGTGTTCCATTCTGGGGCTCCATCATGTATTCGAGCAATCGCCTACTGAAGGAATGTTTAGGTTGCTTCCAACCTTTTGGTATAACAAAGTAGCAGTGGAAAATGTGCATTATTCTGTTCCACATCTGTAAGATTGTATCTGTAGGGTCAAGTCCCCTGAAGTACAACAGCTGGGTCAGAGGATGTGCTGGAAGCTGGCAGATCATGCCCTGCATGGCTCATTCCACCCCCCTCACCACTGCCCCTCCCCCGCCTCTGACATGGGTGAGAGCATCTCCCAGCCTCCTCCAACTCCCAGCTCCATCCCTGTGCTGTCTTTGAAGGGAGGTCGGGTATAGCCAGTCAAGGAGGGAGGGTGGAGATGTACCCAGGGAGGGAGGGGGGGACATGACAGACACTTGGAAAAGGTCCTAGGACATCAGCTGATGACAGAGACCTTTCCCCAAGATAAGGCAGCACCCTCTGTGCCCAATGGCCTCTGCCCACATGTGCAGGAAGAACTGGGGCCTAGAAATTAGGAGATGGGATTCTGGGTCCAGTGCTCCCACCTCCACTTACGAGGGGCTGTAGACAAGCCCCTTCCATAACGATAACAGCCATCTCCAGGCAGAGCTCTGAGCTGGCACCTCTGCAGCCTGAGTTCAGAGAGGTTAGGGAACCCACCCAAGGTGGTCCAGCCCTTACATCACAGAGTCAGGATTTGATCCCAGACTTAACACTGTGTTTCATGGCCTTGGTGCAGTGAGGGACTAAAAGAGCATCTGGTTGGGGTAGAGCAGGTGGGCACGTGGCCCCCTCCATGGAGAAGACTGTGTCAAGTTCCACTTCTTGCCCCAAAACCTGAATCCTCAGCAGTTTTCCTGATTTTTCACGCTGGTTTTGGGGTTCAGCCAAGGCAGTGAGCACCCTAGTATCTGGTACTAGGGCTTACCACAGAACGGGGTACACAGTGGGTTGGCTGATGGAGATGAGGGAGAGGTGTTTAGGTGAGGGGTGGGGAGAAGCTGGGTAGGGACAGAGAAGCCATAGCAGGTAGGACAACAGGGCTAAAGCCGGGAGCACCCTCTCCTGCCCCAAGCCTCCTGCTGCCCCAGGATGCCGAGACCTGGAGCGCCCTCTGGTGGCACACTCTGCAGCCTGGCCAGCAAAGGCACCCGGGGGGGTTGGGGGGCAGTCTGGGTCCAGGGGAGAGAGACTGCGCCCTTCCCATCACTATCCTCTCTGGCAGGCTGGCCGGCCTGCCACTATATCCAGGAGTGTCCTTCCTTGGAGGAAAGTCAGCTTAAGCATAGTAACAACGAGGCACTCACACAAAGAATCACAAAGGGTCCACTGGAAGGAGGAAGGGGACTCTTGAAGCCATGACTGGCCCATCAGAGTTACAGGAAAAGTGTAACAAATCTCACAAATGTCCTCTCCACTGTAACCTGAGACATCCCAGCATTGGCACCCATGCCGTCTCTGCGCCTTCACAGAGCTGCCTGGGTGAGCATCTATTGCCCTATCACCAGGGGCTGGACCAGCCTCAACCTGTGAGCCCTGCTGAGCTGGAGGACAAAGCCTGCAGTGAGACACAGAGTGTAGAAAGGGGCTCTGAGACCATCTTATCACTTATTCACTTGTCTATTCAATAAATCTTATTGATCCCTACAATGTGCAGACGCATGGGGTCTGGGGATGTGGAAATTAAAAACAGGCAAGGTCTCTGACTTCTGGGAATCCAGAGTCCAGGCTGGGAGAGGCAAACAACAAAGGGACAAGGTCAAGAGTGCTGGGGACACTATACAACAGGGTGACGCACCAGCATCTAAGGAGGTCATTTTCACACTGGTGGGCAGGGAAGGCCTGGTAAGAACACGGGGTGCAGACACTTCAGTGCTTGGGACGCAGGACTGCGGATAGCAGGCGCAGGAACTAAAGGCAAAAGTTGAGCCCTACAAAAGCTGGGTTAGGGTGGGGGGCCAGCTCAGCAGATGGCAGAAACAGAAGGAAGGACAGGGCGGGGCGAGAGAAAGAGCAAGAAGAGCTGGGGTCAGAGAGGGCAGGAACCACACAGGCTCCAAGACTGCGCCAGAGGTTTGATTTGATTCTGAGGGCTAAGGTGGTCACTGCAGGGCTCCGAACCGGAGGACAGCACGATCCGATTGACATCTTTAATAGGCTGTGCCTTTTGCTTTGTGGAAAGTAAAGGATAAAAGGGATGAGGTGAAAGCAAGAGGCCAGCTAGGAGGGGAGTCCAGATGTCGAGACACAGAGGTGGTTCTGCAGTGGGGCAGGAGGAGTCATGTTCTGATGAACCTGAGAGGCACAGTGGGCAGTGGGCAGTGGGCAGGATTGCTTGGGAGGGGCCGGGAGAGCCCAGAGCGAGCTGGGTGCCTTCGCTCCCACTCCATGCCCCTTTCAGCCTGGGTCTAGGGCCTACTGAGTCATCTCCCTCAGCTCACTTCCAGCAGGGGAAAAGGACCTTACACTCCACTGCCAGAGGTGCCCTCCTGCTGCCCCCCCCCCCCGCCCCCGGGCTGTATCTCCGGTGGGTGTGTTCACTAGGGACCTTGGGACCAGAGGTGCTCTCAGCCTTCTATAGCTCTCCATTTCCTCTCTGGGTCTCCCTCTCTGCACCCCACTTCCTCTCTCTCGCTCTCCTCCCTCTTTCCCTCTCCCCATCCTTCCCTCCCTCCCTCCCTCTCCCTCTCTCTCACACACACACACACACACACAGTTTACTGCAGCCTTAACAGAAGGAAGTCTGCAGCACAAACAAGGGGTCTCCTGGGACAGAGCGAGAGGCGCTGACTGTGGACTTTTCCAAGGAGCGGGAGGCAGCCCTTTGCTGGCTTCCACATTCCATCCTCCTGCTGCCTCCATTGTAACGCCCTCCTGGTTGGTGCAGCCAGAGGCGCTGCGATTCCCAACTAGAGGCAGTTTTGTCTCCAGCCACTGGGCAGCCTCTGAAAGCATTTTGGTTATGCTGACTGCGGAGGGAAGGAGACAGGCATCTAGTAGGGAGAGGCCAGGGATCTGACCCCCAAGTCAACCCTCCGTGGGCTTGCTGCCATCAGAAATGGAAGAGCCCATCTTCTTCTCCAAGGTCCTGCTGTCCTCACGCTGCCATGACTCAGGGGGCAGCCATCTGTGGCTGCGTTGCTCCCTTAGTCCTCTCAGCAGCGAGGTAGGTGGGACTACCTGCCCAAGGTCACACAGAGAGAGGCCGTGCAGGTCCTCAGACTCCAAAACCAGCCTCCTTCTCCAGTGAACGAAAGGGATTTCACAGGGTGCGTCACTGTTGCTATCAATGCGACACTTTGTTTCAAGTGAAGTCATACTGGGAATTCCAGGGTACAGGAGATGAAGTAGGGCTGCCTAGGTTGAAACAGCCTGCCAGATTCTCAAACCCCCTTCTGTCCCCCCACTTCCATCCTCCCCATGAAGCCTCCGAGGCCATCTCTCTACTCGGGACCACTGTGCAGGGCAGCTCAGGCTGTGCTCTGCGAAATGGGGGACACCATTCCTGGGGGTTACTTCTGGGGCTGGTGGGGCAATGGCGAGCTACCTCCAGGGCAGGGGTGGCAAACAGGTGGTGTCTTGAACATGCATTGCTTGTTAGATGAGGAGCCGTGAGTAACTAACGAGGAGCAGAAGGGGGGCAGGGACAGCTGCAAACGCTGAGGCTCTGCCTTCCCTGGTCTAAGAGATGGGAAATTCGAAACTGAATTTTACAAGATGCCTTGCCACTCTCTACTCCTTACAACTCCGTGGTGACTGGAAAATGGAGATATCACCACAGCTTGAAAAAAACCCGCCCAAGGCTGGAGGCTTAGCTATACTGTGGTGCCTGAGAGCCTCCAGCATGCCCTTTCCCAGAACCCGGGCAGGTTTGCTTTTTTGGGTGCTTCTACATCACCTGATACTGACCTAGCATCCTATGTTTGGGCAGAGAGGGGCTGTCATTGAGATTTTTTCCCCCCATCTCCACTATCCTTCGGTGGGAAAGGCTTGTAGCCAGAACCGGCCAGAGGAGCCAGACTGGGGACTGGCGGGACATCTTTCCCCTCAGGGCCTTGGCTTCTTCCCACCCTTTGTCAAGCCGGGTGGCATCCCTGGGGTCTAGCCAGGAGGACCAGCAAAGACCTTGTAATGCGGGACAGCAGGCACGGTCTGTTCTCTCTGCAGGGGTTTCCCTAGTGGCCCAGAGCCTGGGAATCTTCCAGCCTGGGATGAATCATCCTGGCCCTCTGTCTTCACACCCTCCATCGCTCTGCCTGGACCCAGCTACAGAGCAAGGCCACTATTGCCAAGAGGGATGTTCTCCCTTGTCTGTGGCTAGAGAGGCCAGGAGGTGCAGGTTGCAGGCCTCTCTGGGCCACATACCACAGAGAGAAGAGCCCAGGGAAGGACCAGCAGCAGCTGACCTCCAGGGAGGAGAGGCAGGGAGACACGTCATGTATACCCTTTTGTACCTATTGAGATATGCGCTATAGTGGACCGATTTTCAAGAAAAAATTAGAGAAAGCATCAGCACTACCTGGTTCATTCAGTCAGTAGAGCACGCAACTTGATCTTGGGGTCATGAGTTTGAGCCCCATGGTGGGCATAGAGTTTACTTTAAAAAAGTGGGGGGCTCCTGGGGGCTCAGTTGGTTAAGCAACTCTGCTCAGGTCATGATCCCAGTGTCCTGGGATTGAGTCCCACTTGAGGGTCCCTGCTCAGTGAGGAGTCTGCTTCTCCCTCTGACCCTCCCCCTCTCATGCTCTTTCTCATTCTTTCAAATAAATAAAATCTTTATTAAAAAAAAAAAGCACCTGATAAATCAAAACAAACAAATAATCTTTATGGGGCACCTGCCTGGCTCAGTCAGTTGAGCATGAGACCCTTGCTTTCAGGGTCGTGAGTTCAAGGCCCATGTTGGGGGAAGTTTGTTTAAAAAAAAAAAACAGAGGAAGAAGAGAAAGCCCCAGTTTGGGGTTTGATGCTAGGGCCCCTGGATGGGGAGGTGGGCAGGCCAACAGCACACAGAGTAGGCCCCAGCTAGAAAGGTGGAAGGGCTCTGGGTCTCATCCCTTTGTCATAGCCTCAGAAATATGAAATTCTGGGGTGCCTAGGTGGCTCCGTGGGTTAAAGCCTCTAAGGTCATGATCCCAGGGTCCTGGGAGGGAGCCCCACATTCCCACATCGGGCTCTCTGCTCAGCAGGGAGGCTGGTTCCCTTCCTCTCTCTCTGTCTGCCTCTCTGCCTACTTGTGATCTCTGTCAAATAAATAAATAAAATCTTTAAAAAAAAAAAAAAGAAGAAAAATATGAAATTCTGCCTTCCCAAGAAATTCCCTATCTGTGCATTTGTTAACTCAGGAAACAGGTACATTTTAAAGATTTTATTTATTTGACAGAGACAGACACAGTGAGAGAGAGAACATAAGCAGGGGAGAAGGAGAAGCAGACTTCCTGCAGAACAGGGAGCCTGATGTGGGGTTCGATCACAGGACCCTGGGATCATGACCCAAGCAGAAGGCAGACACTTAACGACAGAGCCACCCAGGCACCCCAGGAAACAGGTATTTCTTAAGCTCCTGCTTTGTGCTTGGCACCATGCTGGGTGCTGGTCAAGTTCCCTGCTTCCCTGGAACAGCCAGGCCTATGGCATGTGTGTGAGGTGTAGACAGGGAAACGGGTGGACAGTGTAAAATGCTGAACTGGGACCTACTACCCGGCCTACCATCAATGTGGGGTCTGAGGAGCCAAGGAAGTCCTCCCGGTGGAAGTGGTGTGAAAACTGAGGTCCAAAGACTGAATCAAAGCCAGGGAGGGTTGGGGGTGCAGTGCAGAGGGAGTCTGGGTGAGAGGCCCAGCTCTGAGACAGGGTATGGGAACTTCTGGTAGGATTCAGGAGCCATGTGAATAATCTCCAGCTGCCTTAGAGCCTGGACCCCTTTCAGCAGAACCTGGACCCATATATAGTGTCTGGTCTTACCGGATGCACCTCTCTCTACCCAGGGGACCAATGCGTCACTAACCCGGGACTGAGTATGGGTTTTTGTGGTTGCCCTGCTGCACTAGCTAACACTGGGCCAGGCACGCCATCAGGTTCTCTTGAATGGTTCTGGTACAAGTTCATGATCTCCCCTCGGAAAAGGACAGAGATCCAGCAATGAGGAGTTATAGCTCATCCCCTGGGGGAGGGACCCAATGCCGGAATGTCAGATAGCAGGACTGCCGGAAAGGAAGAGAACGACACAAGGCTTGTGATAAACAGGGGTGGGGGTGGTCAGGGAAGCCTGGCTGGGAGGGTATCCCTGGGCCATCTCCCCTACAAAGCCCTGAGGGCGAGGTAAGGGGGGGGGGTCCTAGGAACAAAAAGAAAGCCCTTGAGGCTGGAGTGAAGGGAAGGAGGCAGGAGGGGAGGTCAGGGCGGAGACAGGGAGGGACTAGGGAACAGCACCCTGTAGGCCGGTAAGGTTTCACCTGTTATTCCAAGTCCATGAGGAAACCTTCCAAGTTTCTTTTCTTTCCTTCTTTTTTTTTTTTTTTTTTAAGATTTTATTTATTTATTTGACAGAGAGATCACAAGTAGGCAGAGAGAGAAAGGGGGAAGCAAGCTCCCCGCTGAGCAGAGAGCCCGACATGGGGCTCGATCCCAGGACCCTGGGATCATGACCTGAGCGGAAGGCAGAGGCTTAACCCACGGAGCCACCCAGGTGCCCCACCTTCCAAGTTTCTAAGCAGGGGTGTAGCAGGACTTGATCTGCACTTTTATTCTTTAATTTTTTTAAAAAAGATTTATTTTAGGGAGAGAATCTCAAGCAGACTCCCCACTGAGTGCGAAGCCCCATGCTGGGTTATCTCACAACCCTGAGTTCATGACCTGAGCAGAAATCAGGAGTCTGACATTTAACCAACCAAGTCACCCAGGCACCCCTTGATCTGAACTTTTAAAAGATCACAGCAGCCCCAAAGATTCGGGAAATATTTCCAAGGATGAATGAAAACAAGTTGCCAATATGTTGGACGTGGCTGGAAGGAAGGGAGGAGTCCTAGAGGGCTCCTGGATTTGGGGTCTGTGCAGCAGTTACTTGAGCTGCTGTCACTAGAAAGAGCTCAGTTTGGGAGTCAGATAGCCCCAGACCTCAATCCGTACTTAATGTTTTCAAGCATTGGTTTTTCTCTTCTGAAAAATGTCAACAAACTATAGTGACAGTTGCACATTGACGGGGTTAAGGCTTGTCCCCTTGATGAAGGATAATTGGAAGGCAGGTAGGGACAAGATGCCACCCACTCCCAAGAGGAAACCACCCTTAAAAGGATTTTACACCACCCTGGAAGAAGCCCTCCACCCTTTTCCATAGCCTAGATAGGTGACAAAAGTCTGATTGGATGACGGGTGCTGGGAGGGCTAATCACATTGAAACAGTCCGCCAAGTAACCCATAAAACCCCCTAGACTTAGAAACTCTGGTGGTGACCCTTTCAGGTCCCCCCTCCTCCGTGGGAGTGCAGTACAATCACTTTGGTATCACTCAGTAAGCCTTGCTTTGCTGACCACCATTCTGTCTGGTCCACCTCTTCAAAGTGTTGGTGTGACCCAGAATTATAGGCACGGACAGAAAACCAAAGAGATTACAGATGTCCAGAAAAAAAACAAAAAAAAAGCTGTCCTAAGGTCCCATACCCAGACTAGGTACCTCCAAGTTTGCTCAGAGGAAAACAGGATTAATAGAGGCTCTGAAGGCCAAGGTAACACTCCCTTCCGATCTCAACTCCCTGACCATGTGACTCTTGATCTCAGGATCATGAGTTTGAGCCCCACATTGGGTATAAAGATAACTAAAAAATAAAGAAAGAAAGAAAACCCAAATGAATAAAGAAACTTAAAAACTTAGTTCTGAGCCTCAGTTTCCTTACCTGTAAAATGGGATTATGGAATATGCCTATCTCCTAGGCCTGAGATGATTTTAAATGAGATACTACACAGTGATCACCTAGCACAGTGCTGTCACAGTAAGCACTCAGAAAAGGGAGGAGGGGAGTGTAGGGCCTATCCCCTAAGTCCCTATGTTCTGCTGGGGACACATAATCAGCTACAGAACAACATACACAAAAAATAACACCTCATTCATGCAGTATCTTCATCTGTGGTCTGACTTCATCCCTGCAACCATGCTGCAATCTGTCACTACTTTGCAGATGAGGAAACAGCTCCAGAACGGCTAAAGAACCATCTGCAAAGCTCCCACCGCAAAGCCTGGGCTGTAAACCAGGCTTTGTCCATTGTTGCCTGTGGCTGAGTCGTCTGTTTAGTGCAGTGGGCTAGCTAGGAATGGCTTTTAAGTTTTTAAAAAAATACATAAAAATAAATTTTCTTGACGTGTGAGAATGATAAATTCAAATTTCAGCTGCCATTAACAAGGTCTTTACATAGCCTGGCTCATTTAAATGGCTGCTTTGCCACAAGGGCAGAGTTGAGTAGTTGTGACAGACAGGGTAGGGCCTACCGTATTTACTCTGGCTCTTTATGGGGGTGGGGGAGAAAGCGGGCAGACCGCTACTGGGAGGCACAGCTGTACTTGGACAGTTCTCGCCCCAAGGAGGCAGAATAAATGCCATCCGAAATAAACCAGGCCCCACTCCAAGGCCATCCGGGAAGAAGAGTGTCAAATCCGAAAAAGGCAGGTCATTCCAGAGACCCCTCCAACTTGGAGGGACCTCGGAGAAATCGAGTCCGGCCGCCGCTTTTTAGGTGAAAAAACCCGAGGCCCAGAGGCAGACGCCAACCTCCCCGAGGCCATCGAGCACGTGGCGGGCAGCCAGCGTAGGGGTGGGTCGGGTGGAGGGCTGGCTCCCTCCCCGCGGGCAGATGCGGGCCAGCACCCGGAGTCAGAGTAGTTGGTGCTGGGGGGGGGGGGGGGGCGGGGCCTCTTCAGTTCAGTTGGGCCCCGGGGGGCTGCGGGGCGCAGGGTGGGGAGAGCGGGCAGCCCGCCTACCCGGCGGGAAAGAGGAGGCGCCTCCGCTAGGCCTCCGCCGGCCCGCACCCCCCTTGCTGGGCCTCCCCTGCGCGCACCACCCCCAACCCACCCCCAGCTCTAAGGAGAGGCCGTGCCCAGCCTGCGGCTACCTGGGCGCAGGGATTTGCCCAGCCTTCTTTTGTCTTTCGCCTTTTGTCTTTCTATTTTGCAAAGCTTGCGGACACGCCCTGCTCCCCGGGCTACGAAAGCAGGGGGGACCCGCGCGGCGGGGGAGCGCGGGCGCTGGGACTCTGCAGGAGCCGGCGGGCGGGCGGGGCAGCCCTGGGTGCGCAGTGCCTCCCGCCGCCCCCGGGAGCCGAGCCCCACCCCAGTCCCCTGATGCGAGCCGGGAGGGCCGCCCCGGGGCGTTTCGAAGGCTCCTTTCAATTGTCGCCTGCAGAAATAAGAAATGTAATAGCAAACATTTATTAAGGGCGGGGCTCAAGAACCGCTTGCTGCTCTCCGTTCGTTTTTGCCACCATTCGATCTTCCGCAAGCCGGAGCTTCCCACGGCGTCCCCAGACAGTCACCTGGAACCCTGGCCGCCACCAACCCCGCACAAGTCCTCATCTGATCCAAATCTCCAGCCCCTCCCGCGACTACCCTTCTCCGGGGCCCTTCGGAGCCGCAGTCCACGGCAAACTGCTGGGTACTCAGCCTCTTCTCCGCATGTCGCCTTCACCCCCACTGCCCTCAAACCGGCCGCCGCCCCATCCTTACAGCCCTTTCAAGGAAAACTGTTAATTTTCCCACACAGTCCTGTAGATCAGGGCGCAGCGGTAAGGTCACTCTCTGGCTTGCTCCTTGGGGAGCCTTGCAACCCGTTTCTCTTCCCTTCTCCCGAAGTCATTTCTGCCTGTGGACTTAACTACCACCAGCCCAGACAGCCCCAGCCCCACTTGTTACCACAGGGAAGGAAACACCTGAGGTCTAATAGCTGGGTTAAGAATTTAGGTGGGATAGATGGGCAGGAGGAAAAAAAAAAAAAAATCCATAGTTTTAGTACTGGTCCCCAGAGGCCCAATAGTGAATTTGAGGCCCCAACAAGGCAGGCAGTTTTTATACTTTTTAGGCAAAAAGACAATAAATCTGTGAGGAATCGGCAGGACAAAGAAAATTTAACTTTGGAAACTTCAGGCCGTAAGGAATGCTAAACAGAATTTGGGCTGGGGGGTGGGGGGGAGTAAATCAGTGACAAGTACCAGGACTGTTCATACAGCCTTCTGGGCTCTGAATTTCCCATCTTTGAGTAAGGATGTCTCTCCACCTCCTGGTGTCTCTCACGTGGGAGGTTTATTTCCTTCTCTCAAAGGGGACAGAGCAGGCTCTGAGTGTCCTCCTTACACAGGCTGTCCCTTCAGTAACTTTTATTTAAAATCAACAATATGCCAAAGTGGCCCATCTTGGCGCAACCTCCCGTTGGTCTCTGCATTACGCTCTCCTGCAAGCTGCTTGAAAGTGACTTTCACTGGTCAAATGTTTCCCTTACTCCTGTCACCTTCCACCCACCTCAGCCCCTTCCTCCCTCCCTGGTATCCTTTTTTTTTTTTTTTTTAAGATTTTATTTATTTATTTGACAGAGATGACAAGTAGGCGGAGAAGCAGGCAGAGAGAGAGAGAGAGAGGAAGAAGCAGGTTCCCTGCTGAGCAGAGAGCCCAATGCGGGGCTTGATCCCAGGACTCTGGGATCATGACCTGAGCCGAAGGCAGAGGCTTTAACCCCACTGAGCCACCCAGGTGCCCCCTCCCTGGTATCCTTAATTCTTATCACCAGCATCACAATTTTAGGGTCCTCATTCTCTTTAACCGGCACTTCCTCTCCCTCCTTTTCCCTGGTCTTCCCACCAGCATCTCTTCAACTTCGTCCAGACCTCCAACCCACTGTCTCTGTTGGCCGCCTTCTCCCTTCCTTCCAAGGCCATCCACACACACCCAGTTCTTCCCAGACTCTCCACTAGTATTGGTTGTGTGTGTAGTGTTTCCTCTTGCCTAGAATGCTTTCTTGAAATGCTTTTGTTCTCCCACAGAAACATCTTCCTTTTCCTTGCACATCACCGGCTGACCCTTCTCAGTCTCCTGAACGCGTTCAGGCATCAGAATGTTATGCCCCTCGCCCCTTCCTCACTTGTGGTCCTTGAACTAGCTCTTAAATCAAGGCGTGTCTAGGTGATCTCATCCTATGCTGTGACAGCACCTCTAGGCTGTCACACACACATTTCTTTTTTCATTTCTGACTTCTCTGGGGTCCAGCCACTAACTTGGCACTCCCACGTGGAGGCCTAGCAGTTGTCTCAAAGCTAACATGTATTCATCATAGTGACTCTGCTTGTTTCGTGTTGGCAGGATTCTCTCCCTGTGTCTCCCATCTTGTGCCCCCCAGTCTCCCCCCACTGCAATAAATGGCATTCACACCACGGTTGCTCAAGCCCAAACAAAGCATCATCTTTGAAACCTCTCCTCCCTTCTATGGCCACAACCAGCCTCTCAGGAATCTTTGTCAATTCCAAATGCATCCTTGCCTGCCGTAGGTCTGAACACTCGCCCCCCAGATTATCATAATATTATCGCTGATCTCACAATATTATCACATTGCTTCCTCCTCGAGGCCCTACAATCTATTCACATAGCGGCCAGAGGGATCCGTCATGTCAAACTGTCCCCCTGCTCAAACCCTGCGTGTGTCCCATTTCTTTCCAAGTCAAAGTCCCTACAGTGGCCCACAAGGCCTAATGGCTTGGGCCCTGTGACCTCTTACACAGTCCGTGAGGGCTGCTGTAACAAAATACTACCAAGTGCGGGTCAGATCGACAGCAGGAGTGTGTTTCTCACAGTTCCGGAAGCTGGAAGTCCAAGATCAGGGAAGCAGCACAGTCCATGAAGGGTCCTCTTCAGGGCCTGTCTCTGTGTTTCACATGGCAGAAGGGGGCCAGGAATCTTATCTCTGGAGCCCCCTTTATCAGGGCACTGGTGTCCTTCAGGAAAGCTCTGCCTCATGACCTAAGTATGTCCCAAAGGCTCCACCTCCTAATATCAGCGCCCTGGGGATTAGGATTTGGACATGAAGTTTGAGGCCAGCACATGGGCCACAGCCCCCCTCTGACTCCTTTCTTGCTAGCCCAGTCAGCCACACCGGCCCTCCTTACCCTGTTCCTTCCACATGCTCGTTCCCCACACAGGGCCATCGGCTGATGGTCTCCTCTGCCTGGGAAGCTCATCCCCTCACCGCCTACATTCCCTCCATGTCACCTTCTCAGTGCGAAAAGAAGAGGCACTTTGGAAGTATTTCCAGAATAAGTGACACCAAATCCCCTGCAGCCTTTCTGCAGGGCCTTTGCTCAGCAGTTCCTGTCCCCCAGGGCTGTGTCCCTCCAGAGTCAAGGCCCCCTCCCTGTGCTGGAGCCTGAGCTTTGCTCACATTTCCCCAAAGACACTTACTGGCTAGTGTATCTGGTGTCTGTCCCCTGACTTGCTAGATGAAGTTGGCATCTCCTTTCCCTGTTCTATCTGACCACTGGGAGATAGACTCTCAGGAAGTACTAACCAGATGGGCTTAACATTTGCATTACGATACTTTTCCCTGACCCTCCAACCCAGCCCTGAACAGTGAAGAGGGAGACGTTCCTTGAGTTTTCCATCAACTCTTCCCAAATAACTTCAAGCCACCACAGCCCAGAGAACCATCCATTCATGTATATATTCAGTTAACCTCTGTTAAGCAATCTCCGCGTGCCTGGGACTAATGTTAGGTGCTGTATACATTACTTGTATATATCCGTCTAATCTTCACAACTCTATGACATAATGTTCTTACCCAATTTACAGATGAGAAAATTGAGGAACATGGTAGAAGTCTGGAGTCTGTTCTCTGCTAAACCTTAAGACCAGGAAGACCCAAAATCCAGACCAGAAATTCCAGCCAGACTCTGGGCAGAGCCGACTGGATGCCCCTCAGGCATTTCATACTCCACAGGTCCCTAGCATTTGCCTCTCCCCCATACTTCTCTTCCATGACTCCTCACCACCACCTCCCCGCCTCCATCCGCCTGTCATCCCGGTCAGAAACAGGCCTCACAGATCTAATCCGGCACCAAAGCCCTCCTTATTTTGGCAACTCCACCAAGCCAACCTCCAGCACTTGCCTCCAGCCCACAGCACCCTTCCTCCAGGTCCTGAGCTTCCTAAATGCGTAATATCCTGCAGCAGCTCCCCAGTGTCCTGACGGTAAAGCCCGTGCTCCAGTCACTTGCTCCACTTCCACCTTGCTCTTCCCACCCTACCGGATCTAGAGCTCTGGCCGCAGCTGGGGCTGGGATTGGAGCACTGGAGCTGTCTTACACCTCTGGGCCTCTGCTGGGCTGGTCCCAGTTCCTCTCTCTGGACAAATGCTTATTGGACCAGAAGTCTCAGTTTAGCCTTCTGTGAGCCCTAGATCTAGATGATGCTGTGACAGCCAATGCTCTTCCCTACCATGGTGGCATTGCTTGTCTGTCCGTCCTGTCCCCCAAGCAGAATGTAAGCTGAAGTGCTGGGATCCCATTGGCCTTGCAAACAAAGGCCTGGCAGACAGGGCAGCTGCTCAACATTATAGGCAGTGAATGAGGAATGAACCTAGGAACTAGAGAAGGATCAGTTTGGATACCAGGCATGGAGGTAGGCACGTTTACACGGTTGTCCTAGGATCGGATAGTCATACTCCTGCAGTGGGATGGCCCAGAGCCTTGGCTTTGGAGTGAGACCAATGGGTTTGCATCCTGTCTCTGGCAGTATTTGTGTGGGTGACGTTAGGTGGACTCCTTGGCTTCCCTGTGCCTGAGGTTTTCCACCTGGAAGGTAGGATGATACTATCATCTCCAGGTGGTTACAGTAAAGCCAGTGGGTGAGCAGTGCTTGACCAGTGGGTGACCAGTGCGTGACCAGTGCGTGACCAGTGGGAAGGGCTCTGCAGACAGTTTTGATTAAAGGGTGGTTCTGCCTATTTCTGCGACTTGGCAGAATGGTGGGGTGACGCTAAGGATTGGGCGAGCAGGTTGCCTGGGCCCAAATATTGACTCCCATGTATTAGACGTGTGACTTTGGGCAGATGACTTCACCATTGTGAGCCTCAGTTTTGCCATATACATTGGGGTGATAGTGTGTTCTTCCCAGGGTTGCTGCGAGAATTAAATAAGATGCTGTAGAGCTGTTAGCCCGGTGCCCCGAGGGCGGGCGACTGTATTTTCAGCCGCAGCCAACACTAGCACACGTGGGTCCTGTGATGCAGGGAGCCGGCGGGAACCCTGGGCTCTCCAGGAGTGAGTTAGAGACCAGCTCCTTCTCTCTGCTGTTCAGGTGGCACCTCTCAGGAGCCCCGAAGTGCTGTGATTCTGAGTCCTGCCTGCTCTTTGTCATCCCTTATACCCCTGGGCACCGTCTCCAAGGAAACCCACTTTCCGAGGAAAGAGGAAGAGACCCCCTTTTCAACCCTCCAGCTCTGCTGCCTCAGCCCCCTTGAAGCGGAAGCCGGCTTACTGGGCTTACTCGGTGACTCATCCCCGAGGGGTGGCGGGGGGGGGGGGGGGGTTAGCCGTATTTCCGCCTTCCCCTGGCTGCTAACGGGTTAAGCTGAGGCGCTAATGGAACCGACAGGAACTCAGTGTTAGCTCACTAATGGGTCGCCCCATCTGCCCTCCCTGCAACATAATACCTTCACCCTGGTAAAAGGCACTCAGGGACTTCCTGTTGGCTCCAATGTGCTGGTTTCTGACATCTTGAAAGGCAGAGGCTGGAGAGGGAAGGAGGTGGCTCCATAGAAGTGGGGACAGGATGAGAGAGGCTTTGAACCAGCAGTCACGACATCTGTCTCTCATCCCAGCTGTGTGAGCCTGCACACACCCCATTCCCCTCTAGAAGCCTCAGTTTCCTCGTCTGTGACTCCTACAGATTGTGCTATAAAGGTCTGGCTAGAGCAGACATTCTGGAATTATCCAATCCCGTCACTTTGCAGCTGAATGTCCTTCCAGAATCATTGAACCCCCATAAAGTAGGGAGCACCTACAATGTGCTGGTCTATGCCAGGCACTGTGGACGGGGGCCTGGGTGTGCCAAGGAGGCACCGTCCTACCCCAGGAGCTCCCAGGCCCTGTGTTTTCTGCTCCAGTTTTTCTGTTTGCAAATGGAGGAGTGCAGAGAGGCCTCCAGGCTTCCCGAGGACCTCCTGTCTGCCAGGCTCAGGGCACAGAGCAAGTACAGAGGGCTGGAGATCTTCCTTTTTTTTTTAAGTTTTCTGATGATACCATGTTCTCTCCCCTCCTAGCCTTTGCACAAGCCATTCCCTATGCCTAGAATAGTCTCAGCTCCCCTGCTCTTTGCCTGTCTAACTCAACTTATTTCTCAGACCTTGTCTGCCTTTCTCCTCCCTTCCTTCCTCCCCTACTTCTAGAGCATTTACCATCTGCCAGGTTGTGCCAAGAATTTGGGATCCAGGAGTGAACAAGATAAACTTTGTCTCTGTCCCCTGGGAGCTTACAGATTCTTAGGGGAGGAAACAGCCAATTAATTCCACAAAAAAATAGGATACAGTAATTTAAGTCGCAATGAACGTAAGCGGGACAGAAACAGGGCTGAGACAGAAGGTGGAGTGGGGGCACTCTTAGAAGAGGCAATAGCACGTGCACAGCTCAGAGGCAGGAAAGCAAATGGCTTATTAGGAGGGTGGAAGGGCCAGTGTGCTGGAGCGTTGGAAGGGAGGAAGGCAAGCGGGATGCTGGAGAGAACTGGCCTAGCAGAGCCGATCAGCCTGGAGGTCCTTTGTGGGGAAGCCAGGACTCCTCCCCCATGTGTGGGTGGTTGTTCCCCCTTTCCTTCCCTATCATAGCAGACATCACACTGGATCGTCACTGCTCATTTCTCTGACACCACCCCCCCACCCCAAAGAAACCACAACTTCCTAAGGACAGGGACCTCTTGCTGTAAGAGTTGTACTCCTCCTTCCTTTTTTTTTTTAAGATTTTAAAAATTTGGGCGCCTGGTGGCTCAGTGGGTTAAGCCGCTGCCTTCGGCTCAGGTCATGATCTCAGGGTCCTGGGATCGAGTCCCGCATCGGGCTCTCTGCTCAGCAGGGAGCCTGCTTCCTCCTCTCTCTCTGCCTGCCTCTCCATCTACTTGTGATCTCTCTCTGTCAAATAAATACATTAAAAAAAATCTAAAAAAAAAAAGATTTTTAAAATTTATTCTGAGAGAGGGGGAGGGGGAGGGACAGAGGAAGAGAGAGAATCTCAAGCAGGCTGTACTCTGACGGGGGAGCTGAGCCAGAGACGGGGCTTGATCTCCCAACTGTGAGAACATGACCTAAGCTGAGACTGAGACGGACGCTTCAAAGACTGAGAAACCCAGACGCTCCTCCGTTTTAATTTTTTTTTTTTTTAAGTAATCCACACCCAACTTGGGCTCAAACCTATCACCCTGAGATCAAGAGTTGCAAGAGCTGCACGCTCCACCGACTGAGTCAGCCAGCCACCCTGCACCCTTGATTCCAGACTCACTGCATGAAGCAAGACACTTCTCTTCCGTAGAGCTGCCAAACACTGTCTCTCCTGTCAGCCCCGTTTCAGTTAAGGGCTCCACCACTCCCACAACATACGCAGGCATCGTGGTGGACACCTACATCTCACGCCGTCACCTGGGCCACCGTGGGAGCTGCTCCACTGCTCTCTCTTCTACCTCCCCATCATACCACTCCCCTGCTTAGAATGTTGGCAAGTACATCTTTTTTTTTTTTTTTTTTTTAAACTGTGCATACTGAAAAGCAAAAAAAATAAAATAAAATAAAATATTTTTCCTGGTCTACAAGTCCTTGCTGATCTGGCCTTGCCTGGGTCCGAGCTCCTGTCCTACGCTCACCCCTTTGCTTTTTTTTTTTTTTTTTTTTAAGATTTTACTTATTTATTGACAGACAGAGATCACAAGTAGGCAGAGAGGCAGGCAGAGAGAGAGAGGAGGAAGCAGGCTCCCTGCTGAGCAGAGAGGCCGATGTGGGGCTCGATCCCAGGACCTCGAGACCATGACCCGAGCTGAAGGCAGAGGCTTTAACCCACTGAGCCCCCCAGGTGCCCCTCTCCCCTTTGCTTTTTTGCCACACTGATCATTCTCTCTCTCTCTTCTGATGCTTGCATATTCCAAGACTCATTCCTGCCGCAGGATCTTTACCTGTGCTGTTCCTTTCTTGTTTTTTGGTTTAGTTATTTGTTTACTGTCAGTCTTCTTGCTCTCAAAGTTAAATGGTATGAGAAGTCATCTGCCTCACTCAGAGCTGTAGCCCCAGAACCTGGCACATCAGAGGCTTTCAGTTTTTGGGTATTGAGTGAAAGAATTTATTTCTCTCTTTTACATGCCAGGCTCTGTTCTAAGCACTTTGCATGTAGGCTCTGACTGAATCTTGCAGTGGCAGCCCTGAGAGAGGAGCGGCTGCTTGAAGAGGGGAAGTGACCCACGGGAGGTCACGCAGTGAGGACGTCGTGGAGCCTGGCTTCAAACCGGCCTGCCTCCCAGGACCACAGTAGCAATTACAAGGATGTGCTGATCCCCATAACAAACTGTCCGGTCGTAAGAATGAATGAAGGATTGAGCAAACGATAGTCATGTGCATGAGTGGCATGCTTGAATGACAGACAAGCTCACCATCTCTAACTCCTTGGGTCACTGTTTTGAAGCAGGAAAAAAAGCAGGGAGCATTCTCAATGACTGAGGGATCGTTGTGGGTGATGTCTTGTACCTAGTGGCCCTCCTGGTTCTCTGCTCTGCCTAGCATCGCTGTCATCAGCCTGTGCAATGGGGAACCCCAGGTAGCATCCTGGTAGCTGTGGGCTGCCCCACCCCCCACCTTACAGGGCAACTCTGCTATCTTGTGTCTCTGCCTGGCTGTCCACCCGCCTGCCAGCCAGAGCTTCTGAGCTCATCAATCACACCGCTGTGCTCTGCTAAGCTGTATCTGAGGAAGACAAGTCAGCTGAAGATGGAATGGGCCTCAGGCTCAGGAAGGAATGGAAGGTATTGGGGGGAGAAAGAGGGGGAGGAAGCCCAGAGAGACAGTCAAGGTCTGGATCCATCCCTGGCTCTGCTAAGGAGGGTCGATTGGGAGAGGAGGCAGGGGCAGGGTTCCCCTTAGAAAAGCAAGGGGGTGAACCGAAGTGGTGAGGAAAAGGCTGGGGTGGGGCTGGGGTAGTTTCCCATTGCAACTGAAATCCAATCTCCCCTGGTGCCCAGGGAGCGGACTGACAGCTCTGGGAGGGCGGGCAGTTTGTGGGGAGGATTGCCAGCAGGCTCAGCTGCCCTCCCACGCTGCTTGGCGGCACCCTGGGGCTCTGCTTCCCAGCACCCCCTGCTTCCTCACCCCGTTGGGGAGGGGAGTGGCCGGAGAGGCTGGGCGGTCTGCAGCTTCACCCCTCCCTCTCCTTCCTCAGATGGGAGCTGTTTGGGATTGGGATTTGCACTCTCTCCCTGGAGAGGTTCTGCTGAAAGTCAAGATGTCTGAACTGAAAATTCCTGAGAGATGAAGCTTCAGGTCCAGAGAGGCAAATCGGCAGGCTTTTGTGTTTGTTTTGCTTTTCAGCCTGCACAGTTAAGAAAGAAAGAAAGAAAGAAAGAAAGAAAGAAAGAAAGAAAGAAAGAGTTAGTTGCCAACACTGAAACAGGAATAGATTGCACATAAAAATCTGATTTCTAGTTTGTCTTAAAAAATGCAAAGATATGGCAGCTTCGGGCTGGCTTTCCCAGACCTGAGCAGCGGTGGCTTCCTGCAGAGCCCACCCTGCTGCTCAGCCCTTTGCGCCCCCTCCCAGGCTTGCAGTGGGCTTGGACTTTTCCACCCCTCACCTATTCCAAACCCCTCCTCATTCCCCTACGTGAATATGTGTGGTAGTATATGAAGGCTACAGGTAATACCGCCATCCGGGCACAAACCACCCCCACACTGAGCGGCTTACAACAACATTGTATTACTGTCTCTTGGTTCACATGGATGGCTCTCACCTGAGGTCTCCAGCATGGTGGCATCGTGGTCACACTGTGGCTGGGGGTGCGGTCACCCAAAGCTCGACGGAAGCTGAACGTCTCGGGTGGCTTTCTCACATAGCGGGCATTTGCTCAGAGGGGGCTGTGGACCGCAGTGCCCACATGGGGTCTCTCCCTGGGGCTTGGGGTTCTCCCAGCTTGGGTAGCTAGGGGCTGAGAGTGTCCCAGAGGAAGCAGTGAAAGCGGACCAGATGTAGCTGCCTGACCTTGATGTCACGGGGTGGCCCTCGCACTATTCTTTATAGGTCGCAGCAGATGTAAACCCACTGAGATTGAACGGGAGGCGACACAGACCCTACCGCTGTTGGGGCCATCTTTTAAAACAATCACAACATATATATATATCTCGAAGCTGAGAAAGAAGTCTCCCTTCCACCCTATTGCCTCAGAGCTGAATTACCCTCCCTAGTAGCCACCAGTAACCCACTTCCTGTGTGCCTTCCCAGGGAGAGTCCACACATACAAGGACACAAGCGCTCTGTCTACACAGATATCCACAGTATTTACTCTGGTGAGCCAAACACGATCCTAAACTCAGGAACCAGATGGATTCAGATAGCCTCTCGGGTAAGCTATTTGCTGTCAAACTCTTGCTGTTTGCTATCTGAAATGAAATGCAGGAGTCAAAGATTCCAATGATGCACCATCCTCTGCTATCTGAACCCTCATTATCTGAATTCAGAAACCAAACAGATTTGGATAGCAATAGATGCTTGTGTAAATATACATGAAAACACCTCTCCCCCACCCTAAACATGAGCATACTAGGCACACCGTTCTGTTCCTTGCATTTTTCACTTCACAGCGTATCTAGAAGATCAGACTATATGAACAGGGTCTCATTCCTTGTAAGAGCACAGAGCATTCCATTGTTCAAATGCACCATAATCTGTTTAATCAAATTGGCCACTTGCTTTTTCTCCCAGTTTTCTGATAATCGTCATCCACAGTACAGTGAGTAACCTTGTCCTAAGACCTTTATGCCCTTGTGTAAGATTACCTGTGTGATAAATTCCTAGAGGCAGAATTCTAGGTGGAAGGGCAGGGTTCCTGTGACCATCTCTCCTACATCCCAGCAGGACAGGCTCAGACTCCCCCTCTGCTCTTGTGTCCTGGCCTGGCTCTTCTGTCCTTGTTTCTGCTGTCACCTGTGGGATCCTGCCTGCTTCAAGGGCAGCAGGTGGCAGCTGCCTCCTAGCTCCTCATGTAGGAAGTTCAGGGGGCCTGCATCGGGGAGGGGAACAAGAGGACTCTGCATGGACAGAGATGATGGCTTTTGCAAAAGGAAGACGTGGGGAGCCGGGAGGCCCCCACCCGCTTGTCTGCCCCCTGATCTTGAGCAGCATTTGTGTCTGTCAGTCTCAGACCCCACAGAAGTTGCTGAGGAGAATCAGGCTGTTCTTCCTTTAAAGAGAATGAGAGCTTGCTTCTTGTTTGCAGGTGCAGAGCTATCTGTAGAAGCTTCCAGACGTGCAAAGGCCAAGAGGAGGAGGTATCGTCAGGAGCACCAGTCACTCTTTCCTTTGCTTTTCAGTGTCATGAGATGCTCACAGCGGCTGCGTGCTACTCCCGTGCTCACCACAGCCCTGAGCCAGGAATCAGGGACTAAATCCTTGCTCCCACAATGTGTGTCTTCCATTCCCATTTACGGCACAAGTGTCCTTATGTGCCCTGCATGTTGATGAGGTAGCTATACAGAGTGGTTCCCTGCCCTTCCCTGGCTGGGCTCAGCATCGATGGCTCAACATTCCCCAGGCTCCCCTGCCCACTGGTTTCCTATTAGGTCTGGCCCATGGGAGGTCCTGGGCAGGATGTATCTCCAGCACCAGCACTTCTGCAGTCTCTGGCAGTGACTCCACAGGATGGCCCCTTCCCTCAGGGTCCTAGCTGCCCCCTGCTCCTGCGTCGGTGTGGGGGGGGGGGTGGGCATGGCTCACGGGCTACAGTGATAAGCACTCAGCCTGGGGCGAATGGTGGTTTCCTATAGTTGTTACTCTCTAGGCTGCCCCACCTGTGCTTGGTTTCCATCTCTGCTAGCCTCTCTAACTGGTTGCTTATCTTGACTCCTTCTCTTGAGCTCCCTGCCCTGGGTTTCGATTTCCTGCCCGGACCACTACTGACGAATGGGTGAGCATGTGGAGGCAGGCTAGTTGGAATGTCTGGGTTCAAATCCCAGCTCAACCACATACTAGTTGTGAGACCCTAGGCAAGTCCCTGACCTGTCCGTGCCACAGTTCCTTCATCTGTAAAGTGGGAATGATACTAGTACCCATCTCCTTGGCTTATTGTCAAGGTTCGTTCGACCAGTAGTTTGTAATGTGCTTAGAACAATGCCTGGATATAGAAGCATAACAATAATATTAGAGTTTGTTTTTGTTTTGTTTTCCATCTTCCTTCTACTCATCGTAACTTCTCTGAACCAGGCTGTCATCGTCCTGATTTTCCAGACATGGAATCACAGGCCAGAGAGATAAAGTAACTAAAGCCACATAGCTGTAGCGACAGGATTCAGACCAGGCCAGTCAGATTCCAGTTGATGTCCACTCTGGTATGCCGCCAGTTCAGATCACATGCGGTGGCCAGGCTGGGGCCCCGGGCAGGGCTGCCGCGGCTCCCCAGCTGACTGACAGGCACTGGGTGGTTTGGCCCACATGTCACCGTAATCCTCTCCCCCAGCCCATCTTTGTAAGAAGCCAACACAGCCAGCAGCCCGCCCGTTCTCCAGCTCAGGAGGAAAGGGAAGCGTCTGTGTTCTGGAAGGGAACAAGGAGGTGGCAAGGGAGGCATAGAATCATTTTCACCTTCTTCATTGTTGTGAGCAGTCACTGAGCGCTTCTTATGGTGGCAGATACTGAGCTCATGGCTTTTCATGACAAACAACTTAAGATTTTTGGATCTGCGTATAACAAAGCCCACCATGATTGGCTTCAGGAAAATGCTAATGAGTTGGCTCCAGGAGCTGGGAAGTCCAGGAGTGGATTCGGTTTCGAGCGGCGCATGGCGATGTACACTACACCATCATCACCTTCGTCATCATCATTAAGGCCACCATCTTGGCTCTGTTTCCTTCTGAGAAGTAATTTCATCCACAGACAGATGGACTTTCTCCAAACTCATGTTCCCCAGCTCAGGAACTTCAGGTGGGAGAGATCCTTCCCCAAGGCTGACTCTGGTCGACCTGCGGGAATCCTGAGTCCACCGAAGGGACCAATCGCTGTTGCCAAGAAGGGGATATCATAATGGGCTGGTGTGACCAATGCCCCATCCCTATGTCCAGGAAGAGGCCAAGGCTCTGTGACTGAAAGTCTCAACAGGCCGTGTAGAACAATCTAGATCCCAAGGAAAGGGAAATATAAAAAGAGAGTAAATGCATGAATTCATGACTATGTCACTAGTTATGCATTACTTTATTTAATCTTTACTATCATTAGCTTCATTTTTTAGAGGAACAGTCAAGCACAGAGAGGTTGAGCAAGAAGGCTACTTTTATGGGTAGAAGAAGAATCAATGAAACAAGATGGAATTGGGAGGGAGACAAGCCATAAGTGACTCTTAATCTCACAAAACAAACTGAGGGTTGCTGGGGGGAGGGGGGTTGGGAGAAAGGGGTGGGATTATGGACATTGGGGAGGGTATGTGCTTTGGTGAGTGCTGTGAAGTGTGTAAACCTGGTGATTCACAGACCTGTACCCCTGGGGATAAAAATATATGTTTATAAAAAATAAAAAAAATAAAAAGTTTCAAATGATGAAAAAGTTAAAAAAAAAAAAAAGAAGGCTACTTTTATCCATGATCGCTCCTGTCCTCACAGGTGCAGCAGAGCCCAAGTGGGAAGGGGAGAATCTAGGAGGAATGAGAAGTGGGAGAGAAGATGGCCGACTTTGCTTTGGGCCCTGCCTTCAGGGACCTATAGTTATTTCCAACAGGAAGATCCAAGCTTTCTCTGTGAGCAAGGAGCTCACCAGTAATTGTGCTCAAGGACTCTGTTGCACCCTCCTAGACCCCGGACCCCGACTAGGATCTGCCAGCTTGTTTTCTTCTCTGTGGGCCTGAGTCAGCTTTGCCCTGGGCTCAGGTTTGGGGCTGAGCTATGTTGCTTGTTGTCTGTGCATTTGTGCATTTGGGAATCTGCCCTCCTCAGGGCCCGTGTGCCACAGCCTAGACTCCCTGTTCCTGATGGAAATCCCCGACACCTCTCCCTGATCCAGCTCTGTGCCAGACAGCTCCCCTGACAGGCCACAGCCTCTCCCGTCTCCTGGAGCCTCTGTCTCATGCTGTTCCTCTCACCTACCTGGAACACACTTCCTTTGCCCTCTATCCGCTGACTCCTCAACATATGGAATTCAGCTCGGGTCACTTCCTTCAGGAAGTTCCTTTGACACGCCTGCTGCTCTTTTCCTGCCATCCGGGCCTCTTCCCTCTGCTTATTCTTAGCCTTGCACTAATCATGTTCTGATGAAATTCTTTTTACTGGTTTGTCTTCTTCACCAAACCCTCAGACCTCTCACGGTAAGAACTTCATTTCTGAATGTGCTCCATGACTGAGTGTTAAATTAACAGATGAATTGATAAAGGGCACTCCAGGGCCAGTGGCATTTGCTTTGCAGGTCTAGGGACTGACCGGGACGGCTTGGGGTGTGCCTGGGGGTAGAGACAGGTCAGGCACGCTGCCAGGATCTTCGAGTCTTTGTGTGGGCAAGCCTCTGATTTCAGGCAACCGAGGCAGATCTTCGGAGGCCCAGGTCTCTGCTGGCTTCTCTTTGCCCTAAAAAATAGATACAGTAACATTTAGTTCTTAGGCAAATTATTGAGTAAATCACAGACTTATGTGGAATGGCGGAGTCACGGACGCCGATGTCAAAGGGAGATTTTTTGATTATCTAAAACATTTCCTGGGGTGCCTGGGTGGCTCTGTTGGTTAAGCATCTGCCTTCAGCTCAGGGTGTCATCTCAGGGTCTTGGGATCAGGCCCTGCTAGGTGGGGAGCCTACTTCTCCCTTACCCTCTCCCTGCCCCCTGATGGTAGGCTCTCTTTGTCAAATAGACAAAATCTTCAAAAACAACAACAATAACAACAAAGTTTTCCTATACCCTGTTAGGCTAATTTTTGAGGCCTGCAAATTAAACAAAAAAAAAAAAAAAGAGAGAGAGAGAGAGAGAGAGAGATTTGATCACATCCAGACAGGAATTCACAGGAAAAAAATGACTCAAGGCAGTGGTTAGAATTTGGGATTCACACACCATGTTCCTAGGGGAATGGGAGAAGGGAGAAGGCACTTATGGGAAAACAAACGACTTTAAGGAAAGATAAAGGGGCCCTTAGGAGACAGAGGAAATGATAGTTTGTGACTTTGTCTGGTTAGGTGTGGTCATTCCATTCTCTACTCAGTCTTTCCTGGTTGCTTCCCAGAAGGGATTTAGGACAATGGAGTTCTTTGGGGAGGCTATGTATTCAAGCTGATACGTCATATTGGGAACTCAAATGCCTTCTGCCCCCAAATAATTTTGGTGCCACAGTAGCATATCTTTGACCTCGTCACTGAAAAGTCCCAGGATTATGGGGTGCCTCGCTGGCTTAGTCAGTAGAGGATGTGACTCTTGATCTCAGGTTGTAAGTGTAAGTCTCACATCAGGCATGGAGCTAGCTGAGAAAGAAAAAAAGGAAGAAAAGAAGGAAGGAAGGAAGGAAAAGAAAAGTCCAGGAGTTAGATACTGAATCAGTTAAAGCTGAATCCAGGGGCTCAACCCATTTTATCAACTCTTAGGTCTCCATCTCTCTCTCATATACATCAGTTAATTAATCTATTCCACTTTCCCTTTCTCCTCCTCGAATTCTCTCCCTCTCATTCCATGCTATCTTCTGTGATGGCTTCATTCTCAAGAAAGCTCCTCCAGTGGCATGGCCAGATGGTTTCTAGCACCTCCAGATGTGCACCAGACCAATTGTTGGCAATTCCTTTTTTCCCCAAGAGTTCCAGCAAAATACCTTGGATCGGATCTCATTGGATCCAGCAAGCAGAAAAATTAGCTGACGAGCCACTCCAGGCCTGGCACACGTGCCCACCACCGAGCCAGGTGGGTAAAAAGGCCAGGTCAGCCTCACCCAAACTGCATGGACTAAGAGTGGAGGAGGGGTGGTTTCTGGAAGGATGACGAGGGTGCTACTAATAGAAGGAGTGGAGTGGATTCCAGGCAAGGGAAAACCACAGATGTCCTTTATAGAGAGAGAAGTCTACAGTGAGAAAAGCTGAATCATAGTCGTGGAATCACAGACTTACAGAAGGTTGGAGCTAAAAAGCCCCATAAAAATGGTCTCATGAAGCCCTTTTTGTGACAGCTGCTTGTCTAGTACCCCAGGGAGTTCCGTGCTGTCTGTCGCTGGCTGATGCCTGTGTCCTGGCTGGCCTGGGGTATGGGGGAAGGGTCCCCCTGGTCTTCTCCCTCCCTCCTCACTGCTCTTCTGCTGGAAGATTCTGGGTCACAGCTGCCCACGAGGGCCCTTGTTCATGCTCCTTCCCGGTGAGCTCTGGACTCTGGCCATCTGCCAGCCTGGCAGTCAGCCACGCCGACCATGGACTATACACTCCCTCCTTGACACAGAGGCCCAGTGGGGAAGACATCCGGGGCTCCTCCGGAGCTAGAAGCCAGGCAGGAAGCAGGGAGCAGTACAGCCCGAGGCAGAGGCCTGGGTCCCTGCTGGGACCTAGGCTGCTGAGTCTCCCCCCACCTCCCTCCACCAGCCCCAGGAGCCAGAGCCCGCCACTTAAACCACAAACTGGAGCATCCTGTTCAGACGTGTTCAGACACTTCTGGGGCTTGGGGCCATTGTGCTTCTCCCCAGTGAGAGCTGAAAGCCAGAGGAAAAGACAGTTAACCCAAACAAAGCTCTACAGAGTGGAAAGGCCGGCCTTCCTCTCCCTCTCCCCCAACCCTCTGCTCAACCTGCAAAGGTTTGGAGGCTCAGCAGAGGCTGAACCGGATCTCAGGGAGATTTCTCTGTGGCTCCCGCCATCCTTCCTTCCTTCATGGCCTCCTTCCCGCTTCCCTTCCCCCTTCACTTCTCACATAGAATGTTCCAGCAAAAAGGGTGCTTTAAAAACACCAACTCCAGAGATTGCAGACTGGCGGCTCACAGTTCAGAACATGTTGTATTTGGCCCTCCCACTGTTTAAGAAAAATTTGAGCCAACATTTTGAAAATTGGGAGATTTTACATAAAAATTCACAGTCTAGCTTCTTGAGGAAGCTACGATCTGATAACACTGGGCCCGTGGGTCCACCTGGCCCCAGTTGGCAACGCTGAGGGTCAGCTGCTCCTGTGTATGGGGAGGGCCTACGGTCCCCTTTTGTCCTCTCCACCAAGACCAAGTGCCCGTTTCCATTTTCCTTCATGCTTGCCATTTTTGTTTTTATTCCTTTATTTTTATTTATTTTTTTTAAAGATTTACTTATTTATTTACTTGAGAGAGAGACAGGGAGAGAGAGCATGAGCGAGGAGAAGGTCAGAGGGAGAAGCAGACTCTCCGTGGAGCTGGGAGCCCGATGCGGGACTCGATCCCGGGATTCCGGGATCATGACCTGAGCCGAAGGCAGTCGTCCAACCAGCTGAGCCACCCAGGCATCCCTGTTTTTATTACTTTAGATCGCCTACATGGCACCATCAGAAATAGGAAATGAAGGGCTGACAGAGTGGCAGTCCTTCTGATTCAAGCAAATCAGAAGAGAAACGTTTCTATCATTAGCCTGGCCCCAGTGAGCATTTGGGTTTGCAACCCCAATCTCATGAACACCTGAATTTTGCCCAAAGACAAATCAGGGCTGAGAAACGTGCAGTCTAGTCTAGTGTCTTGGCCAAGGATGCATACCGAGCCAGTGGAAAGGTATCTGAACCCATATTTCTTGGATAGAGAGGGCTTTGGGTTCCCTCCATCCACACCTGCCCCTCAGCAGGGATGAGGACGTCCTTTCGGAAGCAACATCACCCTTGTCTGTGTGCCTCTGGCTTAAAGCGGGAGCCTTTGCTGAGGAGACCAGCCAAAGCAGGATGGGCCTGGGGCCCCTGCTGTCAGAAGCCTTCCAGGAAGGAGGGGTGAGGAGGGATGGACAGAGGGCTGTGGTGAAGAAGCTGCCTGGGAGCGGAGAGCCCACTTGTTGTTTTCTGAGGCTGCGGGCTCTGTGCAGTGGTCTCTGGGAGACAGACATCATCTCACAGACAGAAGTTTTTATTGAAGCTTGCCGTTCAAAGAAAGAGTTGCGGGGGGAGGGCCAGAAGGTCTCGCTCGTGGAGATGGCCAAGCAAGACCGAAGCCTACTGTAGGGATGTTGTAGGGAGATAAGAGGTAGAAAGTTTGGGTTGGGCTGAAGTTATTTTTTTGGAGGTTCTCTGAGAAGTTTGGAGGTTTGGGGAACCCCCTAAAATCACAAAGAGCTGTGTGTCTGACGATAGCATTTATGGCTCTTTTTCAGATTCCCAAAGGCTCGCATGAGTCAACAAATAGGTTATTGTGCAAATGGGCAGGTAGCTGGCCATGAGACGGGACAGAGCAACGTGAGAAGCACAAGTCTGCCTGTGCGTGGTCTGGGGTCTGCCGCTAACCGCCCCCCCCCCCCCGCGCCCCATTATTGGCCATCAGCAGCATCATGCCAGCGGCCCCCTCAGCTGACCTCTCTCTGCCTCTGTTTCTGCATTTGTAAGACAAGGAAAATAATGGCACCTACTTTGTAGTCTTATTGTAAAGGTTAAGTGAACTTACAACAGTAGTTGACACAGGATTAACTATTATTGTTGCTAATACTCCCTTCAACTCTGAGCTTCTACTGTAAACAGATAGATTCATGCCCCTTGAATATGTGCAAACCTGGCAAGGCTTAGTATGGTCTTTCGTTTTTGCAGAAGGTGAAGCTATGATCCTTAGGCAGGACTCTTTTTTTTTTTTTTTTTAAGATTTTATTTATTGATTTGAGAGAGAGAGCCCAGAGGGAGAGTGAGAGAGAGAAGCCGACTCCCTGCTGAGCAGAGAGCCTAATGTGGGGCTTGATCCCAGGACCCTGAGAAAGTTTTTTTTTTTTTTTTTTTTTTTTTTTTTAAGAGATCTTATTTATTTGACAGAGAGAGAGAGAAAGAGAGGGAACACAAGCAGGGGGAGTGGGAGAGGGAGAAGCAGGCTTCCTGCTGAGCAGGGAGCCTGATGCAGGGTACGATCCCAGGACCCTGGGATGATGGCTTGAGCCAAAGGCAGACCCTTAACCGACAGCACCACTCAGGTGCCTCTATTTATTTATTATTTTTTAAAGTGATCTTTTTACTACACGTGGGGCTCGACTACGACCCTGTCATGTGCTCCACCAACTGAGCCAGCCAGATCTCCCTGTTCAGAACTTTCTTAACATGACCTGAGTTCACACTAAGTTAAAGTTAGGTAAACTTCTTATGGTCTTAGTTTCTACAGCTATAAAATGGGAGTCAGGACAGCTCCGACTTCCTAGGGTTGCTTTAAAGATTCATAATTCATTCATAATTTATTTGAAGCATTCAACCCGTGTCTTGCACCTACGAGAAAGCGCTCAACAAAGGACAAGCCCTCCTTCTGGGTGAGGTGTTCTTTGTCAAGTTCCTATAGCCACAGGGGCCGGGTGTGCCGCACTGTACATACGAGTCCAGTCCTCACCCTGTAGGTTCCTGAAATTTCCTGTTTACTTATACAGGCTCCCCTCGTAGACCTAAGGCTCTTGGGGACAAGAAACAGCGGCCACCGCAGGAAGTGGAAAGAGAGCGAACCAAGAGCAGTGGGTTCCAGGCCAGGCTCTGGCATGAACTGGCACTCTCTCTGCTTTATCTCAACATCTCGTTTGTAAAAAAGTGTAGCTAAGAATTATTCAGCCATTCTCTTGTGCTGATCACTGCTTACAATGATTAAAGGAGACAATTTAGGTGATACAAACACATTTATTTAACACTTCATGAAGCAGGCAGTCTCTGTTCGCAAGGGCCTAGAGAATAGCAAAATGGGGCAGAAGGCAGGAAGCTTTTGCAGGGTAGAGAAGATGTGACAAGGAAGAGAAAAGTAGAAAATGCTTAAGGAACAGGAAATGAGTATAGAGCCCAGAGCTCCCTTGGCTTTCCGGGATTGGCTGCCCGGATAGACTGCATTTCGGGTCTGGCAAAGCATTTACACCAACACAAAAGCAGCCGCAATTTCCTCTCCGCTGACTTGGCCCTCCCACGCAGGAGTGGCTCCATGCTGGGCCTAGAAGCTGATTTCGACAGCACATTGTGCCGACCTTCACGTGACTGATCTCCCTGAACCACAGAATAACTTTGTAAAGTACCTAGTAGTATTCTCCGTCTATTGTGCAGATGGGGAAACTGAGGCTCAGAGGTTGACTCCAGAGCACACAGGAGATAAGGGTTGGGGCTAGTTTTGGACCCAGAGCCCATGTATTTCACTGTTTAACACAATGATTTCTAAAACCTCAATACGCCAACCCCATATGCAGCTCAGAGTCACATCCTAGAAACACCAATCTGACTCTGAGCCGTTTCATTCTCCCCACTCTAGCTTATCCACCTGACATCTCTCTTCTTCCTGCTTCTACCCTCAGTACTTCTAGGTTGCCTGGATACTGGGTTCCAGCAAAAGAGCTCCTGGTACCAAAAGCCCTCATTCTATTTTCTCTTCTTTTCTCGGCCCTGGAGATACGAACTACTCTTGGTCCACACAGCTAAATATATCTCCCTTAGGCTGATGGCTTCTCAAAAGCTACTGAAATAATTCACCTAAAGTGCCCATTTGTTGTGTGCTGATTTGAATAAATAAAGCTTGATCTCATCCCAGAGTGACTCTAGAGTGCCCTTTATTTCACAAATGTTTATTAAATGCCCTATGTGCTGGATACGGCCCTAGCCATGAGGCCAGAGTGAATGATTTTCTCTCTAGCAGAGGGAGGAGGAAGAATGAAACCAACAGGTACCTCCATAAGCAATTTCAAGTAAGGGTAAACACCGTGGAAGTGAGATCTGCAGTGAGTAGGTGTGGGGAGGGCTCTGTGAGGCAGTGTGGCTGCCCGCGGGTTTACACTCCAGCATGGCCAGCATTCCTCAGAAGACCTCCAGGAGGAAAGTATTACAACCTTTATTTTACCGAGGATGAATGAGACTTCCAGAACTTAAAACTTTGCCCGTGTTGCAAAGCTCAGAAGTAGCCAACTGGGATTCGAACCACCTCCCTTATGCTCCAAGTCCCATAACTTCCCTGGTGTTGTGTTCACTTTGCTCTAAAATGAGTGGGTTAGATGGGGCACCTGGATGGCTCAGTGCGTTAAAACCTCTGCCTTCAGCTCAGGTCATGATCCCAGGATCCTGGGATCGAGCCCCGTATCTACCTACTTGTGATCTCTGTCAAATAAATAAATAAAATCTTAAAAAAAAAAAAAAAGAAAGAAAGAAAGACTGGGTTAGAGTAAGATGACTTCTAAAGGTCTTTATTCTGAAGTCATATATATGGTTGTGGGGGTTGGGTACACCTGGGTGGCTCAGTTGGTTAAGTGTCTGACTCTTGATTTCAGCTCAGGTCTTGATCTCAGGGTTCTGAGTTCAAACCCCATGCTGGGCATAGAGCTTACTTAAAAGTAAATAAATAAAGTGAAATAAAATAAAATAAACAAAGGAGATCTGGTGGCAACTCATGCCCTAAGAGCAGGTGCTCTGGCTACTCTGTCTATGTGCGAGGAGTGAAACACGCTTTGTGGCAAGAAGGCTGGGATGTCCAGGCTTACTTATGTTCTCTCTGTGCACTGGGGTTTTGGAGAAAACATATCAGTGATTTAGCAGCTGCTGGAACAGGTCAGCAGTTAAGTTACCAGGGCAAATGCCTTCTACCCAGAAATTCCTGCCTTGTGAACACAAGTCTCAGACAGTCTCGGAAGGGCTCAGCTAGGCAGGCCACCAGAGCTCACGCTAAGGGTGTAGAACCTCTTTCTAGAGCTTTACAATATGGTGGTTTCAAGCTCACAGGAGCTGTAGTTTTGGCCTCCCCAACCTTCCCCATCCAACTCTATGGCAAAATCTCATTCCAGTGTCAGCTCGGCTGTGAAACGGTCCCTGTGCAGACCACAGGCAGGGTTGGCCAGTTTGCTTGCTCCCAATTCCCTAGCTCTGCTTCCTCCCTTTTTAAGAATACTTAAAGGGAAAAAGTGATGATAATGAATATCTATTATGCCCTTTCCTAAGAGGCCTTGTGATCTCATTTAATTTTTCTTTGTTGTGGTGGTGGTAGAATATATATAACATAAAAATTTACCATTGTAGCTATTTTTCTTTTTTACTGCTGAAAAAAATTTTTTTAACTTTTATTCAGGAATAATTAATGTACGGTGTTATACTAGTTTCAGGTATACAGTATAATGATTCAATAATTCTATAAATTACTCAGTGCTTATCATGATAAGTGTACTCTTCATCTCACTGCTCCCCCCACTTCCCCTCTGGAAACCACGAGTTTGTTCTCTGTAGTTAAAAGTCTGATTTTTTTTTTTTTTTTTTTTTTTGCTTGTATCCTTTTTTGTTTGGTTGGGGGTTTTTTTCTCCCTTTTTCCATTTTCTTGTGTTGTTTTGTTTTAGAGAGAGAGAGTGTGTGCGAGTGGGATCGGGAGGGGCAGAGGGCAAGGGAGAGAGAGATTCTTAAGCAGGCTCTACGCCCTGCACAGAGCCCATTGTGGGGCTCAATCTCACAACCCTGAGATCATGATCTGAGCCAAATTCAAGAGTCAGACAGTTAACTGACTGAGCCAGCCAGGTGCCCATTTGTTCATTTGTTTTTTCCCTAAATTCCACATATGAGTGAAATCATAAGGGATTTTTCTTTCTTTGACCGACTTATTTCACTTAGCATTACCCTCTAGATCCATCCACGTTGTTACAAATGGCAAGATCTCATTCTTTTTTGTGACTGAGTAATATTCCATCACACACACACACACACACACACACAAACATTCCAATATATATGTATACATATGTATACCACATTTTCTTTATCCATTCATCTACAGATGGACATTTGGGTTGCTTCCATATCTTGGCTATTATAAATAATGTTTCAGTAAACATAGGTGTGTATATTTCTTTTTGAATTAGTGTTTCCATTTTCTTTGGGCAAATACACAGCAGTGGAATTACTGGATCATATAGTAATTCTATTTTTAGTTTTTGAGGAACCTTCATCCTGTATTTACGGTGGCTGTGCCAATTTGCATTCCCACCAACAGTGCACACAAATTCCTTTTTCTCCACATCCTTGCCAACACTTATTACTTCTTGTGTTTTAGTTTTAGCCCTTCTGACAGGTGTGAAGTGATATCTCATTGTGGTTTTGATTTGCATTTCCCTAATGATGTGATGTTGAGCATCTTTTCATGTATCTGTTGGACGTCTGTATGTCTCCTTTGAAAAAAATGTCTACTCATGTCCTCTGCCCATTTTTTTTAAGTACACATATTTTTTAAAGATTTTTATTTATTTGACAGAGAGAGATCACAAATAGGCAGAGAGGCAGGCAGAGAGAGAGGAAGGGAAGCAGGCTCCCTGTTGAGCAGAGAGCCCGATGCGGGACTCGATTCCAGGACCCCGAGATCATGACCTGAGCCGAAGGCAGCAGCTTAACCCACTGAGCCACCCAGGCGCCCGTTCAGCCCATTTTTAATTGGATTATCTAGTTTTTAGTGTTGAGGTATATAAGAGTTCTTTATTTTGGATATTAGCCCTTATCAGATACATCATCTACAAATTTTTTTTTTCCATTCAGCAGATTGTCTTCCATTTTAACTATTTTTTTTAAGTGTCCAATTCAGTAGCATTAGGTACATTCACAGCCAGCCCCTAGTAAATATCATTCTACAGTCTGTCTCTGAATTGGCCTGTTCTGGGCAGCTCATGGAAGTAGAACACAAAATATTGTCCTTTTGTGTCTGGCTTATTTTACTTGGCATGATGTTCTCAAGTTTCATTAATGTCATAGCACGTACAAAAACATCATCCCTTTACAAGGTTGAATAATATTCTGTCATATGGATATGTTACATTTTGTGTATCCATTCATTGGTTAGTAGACATTTGGAACGCTTCCACCTCTTTGCTCCTGTGAATCGTGCTGCTATGACATGAGTGTCCAAACAGCTGTTTGGTTCTGTGCCTTCGATTCGTTTGGGTATATACCCAGAAATAGAATTACTGGAAGATAGCAGTATCATCTGCATTTTACAGATGGGCAAACCAAGGCTCAAAATAATCAGTTTTCCCAAGGCCAGGAAGTGGGTGAAAAGCAATGTTATCCTTGCTTTCTGGGAGCTTTCTCCCCAATCTAGTGGGGGGAGAAGAAAGACATTAAGCAGCTAATCACACAAAATGTTACTCAGTCACAACTGTGACAAGTGCTGGGTCTTCTCTTGTACTACCACAGTTGGTCACCAAGCCCCTCATCGCTCCACAGTTCTCAGGTCCTCCTTCTTTGCTGCTCTCTGTGGCTGCTAAAATCAACAGCCTCCCCAGCAGTCGCCCAGCTTCCATGCACCTCCAGCCCATTTTCCTACCCAGCAGCTAGATGCCTTGCTAACGCGCCAGGCTAAGCCTGCCATTGAATCCGTTAAGATCCTTCAGTGTCTTCCTGAGGTCCTCCAAAAGGGCTTGTCATTCCTACGTGTTCCTGCTTACCTTCCCCTCTCTGTGACAGTAGGACTGAAGGTCAGGATGCACAGATCTCCAATGCAGCTCCAACCCAAGGCTTCTCCACTTTGAAACTACAGACATTTGTGGTAGGAGCATTATGTAGAGGCCTGTCCCGTCCCTTGTAGGATGTTGAGCAGCATCCCTAGTCTCTCCTCACTAGATGCCTGTAGCACCTTCTTCCCCCAACTGTGACAACCAAAAATGTCTCCAGACATTGCCAAAGGTCCCCTAGGACACAAGATCACCATACACCTATCCACTGTGGTTGTAGAAGCTTTCACCCACCTAGCAAACTCATACACACTCTTCAAGTGTCTCTCCTGGATGCTCCCATTCAGCTGTATCTTGTGTTTGCCCTGCCTCTTCCCCACTGCCAGACTCTGAACATCCTGAGAGCAAGGACCGTGTCTAATTCACCTTGGTGTCCCCAGCACCTGGCTCAGTAACTGGCTCTATCCGTACTGGGCCCAGGAAAATTTGTTGGATGGAAGGATGCATACATGAAGTACAAACTGTCCATCTCTCCAGAACAGCAGTGACTTCCTTTTGAGGAGAACTATCCATCTCTAGGTCTCTAATTGCTCCAGGAGAGCTTGCACCTGGGCAGATATTTCTGTTAACATCCACATTAGACATCTCTTGTCATACCTTGCCATCACTAACTATTGACAGATGGCTTGCTAAGGAAAACAAAGGTGTTTGGGGGATGCCCTAACTTTTGAAGTTGTGAACAAAAGGACAGCATGAGTCGTGGATGCAGGGCAGTGCTGCCCAATAGAACTTTCCATGATAATGCAACTCTTCTAGTAACCCATGGTCTTAGATGTTGAGCACTTGAAATGTGGCTTTTGAGCACTTGAAATGTGGCAAGTGCAAATGAAGAATAAAATTCTTTATCTTATTTAACTTTGAATAATTTAATTCTTAAATCTGTACAGGTCGGGGCGCCTGGGTGGCTCAGTGGGTTAAAGCCTCTGCCTTTGGCTCGGGTCATGATCCCAGAGTCCTGGGACTGAGGCCCGCCTTGGGCTCTCTGCTCAGCAGGGAGTCTGATTCCCCCCTCTCTCTCTGCCTGCCCTTCTGCCTGCTTGTTGTCTCTCTCTGTCAAATAAATAAATAAAATATTTTTTAAAACAATAATAATAAATAAATAAATCTGTACAGGTCTAGAGCATTGGTTTCAGAGTCAAGGTGCTTGGATTCTAGTCCCGCCTCTGACTTTAACTCATCAGTGTGGCTTTGGACAAGGAAGGGCTTTTCCTTCTCTGAGCCTCAGTTTCCCAATTTGTAAAATGAAGGAAAAGGTTAGGATAGGGATGACAAATAGGTCTCTTCCAGCATCGCAGGCTTCATGGATTGCTGGGGGCTGGCTGGAGCACAGGCCAGGGGAGAATTCTGAAGGCCTGTATTACCTGGAGGGAAGAGCCTGTCCCAGAGAACCCAGCTTTAAGACAGCGTGGTGATGGTGGGGGTGGGGGAGGGGTGGGGGCTAGGTACTGGTGGAACTTGGGTTGTACATTTGCCATCTAGGGCCTAGAGAAGTTATAAACTAAGCTTTCTCACAATGGCCACTGGTATCTATACCGAATGACAAAAAACAGCCCAGCTACAGTCCTGCTTTTAGGAAACTATATTCCCACCTGAATCCAGCATCTGATGTTGCTGTCATTAAGCAGAGGCCAAGAGTGAAAGCCAAAGGCAAAGCCCACAGTTCATTAATCTTTGACAGTTCTCTGATGGTTCTACCTTGCAGAGAAGACTAGGAGGCTTCCCTGAGTTCCCTGACATGCCAGCAGGCCCCAGGGACCTTTGGGAGGCCAGAGAACGATCTGACATTGACAGAAAAGACAGGCCTGGGAGGAGGGGACTCTAGGTGGCACAAGTCGGAAACCACTTGTCATGCAACCTGGGATGGGGAGGGTAGCATTAGCAGGACAGAGGTCAAGTCTCTTGGTGTATACATATGCTGAGTGTTTCTGCACACTTATGTGCAAGTAAAAAGGACATCACAAACATTACCTAATTTAATGTGTTCCATCCTTTCTGTGTTAGGGACTCCGATCCCATTTTATAGACAAAACTAAACTCAGGTCCAAAGAGAACGAGCTCACCTAAGATTGCATAACCAGTAAGTGACATTGCTGGAATTGAAACCCGTCTTCCTTTTCTACCACCTCCCAGGCCTTGCTTCTCTTGTGATTACAAAACTAAGCGTTCAAATTCATCAGAATATCAGAGCTGGTTATGCCCTTAGAAATGACCCAGTTTAGGCTCATGGACAGTAGGCACCAAACTGTGTGCCAACTCTGATCCATTGTTGGTAGCTGACTAGAAAATCACTACAATATAGTGATCCATGTTGAAAAGGATTCTGAGGGCACCTGGGCGGTTCAGTGGGTTAAGCCACTGCCTTTGGCTCAGGTCATGATCTCAGGGTCCTGGGATTGAGCCCCACATCGGGCTCTCTGCTCGGCAGGGAGCCTGCTTCCCTCTCTCTCTCTCTCTCTGCCTGCCTCTCTGCCCACTTGTGATCTCTCTCTGTCAAATAAATAAGTAAATAAATAAAATCTTAAAAAATTTTTTTAAATTAAAAAAAAAATAGAAAAGGATTCTGAGACTGATTCCCAAGTGCCTTCCTTCATCCCCATCACCCATTTCACCCATTCCCCCACCCGCCCATGGCCATGATGTATCAGTGCCATCTGCCATGGGAGCGGTATGTGTGGCAGAATATAAGCCTCATCTTAGCCATCCCAGCACTGGCCCAACCCCCTCACTTCACAAATGGAGAAACTAAGACCTCCCAAACTGATGGGACTTAAGATACAGGGTTTGTCAATGGCAGAACCAAGGCCAGAATTGGGACAACCAATTCTTCCCCTTGTCTTCTGAGATCAGTCTGCATTTTGTGCCCTCCGCCTCGAGCAAAAGAGCTGCTTGCTGAAGCTCAGAAATACCCACTTCTGGTGGGTGGAATCACTTGGCGGTGAGCCTTCCAAGGTCAGGGGTCTCAGGGTTACCTAGTTCTATATGCACCACTGGGCGATGAGTAGCATCAAGACAGGGAAAGCCCTGAACTCACTGTGCTCTTCAAAAGGGCCCCTGGGACTGAGCAGACGTCATGGCCTGACCAACTACAAGTTTCATCCCCTGTGGCTCTCTATTTCCCATTAGCTGACAAGCTTGTTGGAGGGTGAGGGGCATTCCCAGGAATTCCAACAAAACCAATGTGTTTAGTCCATGGCACTGATTTTGAGAAAATGTTTGCTTTATATTTGGGTTTTCTCTGCAACTGCTGAATAATTTTTACTTGTTGTCCCAAGGGAAAGCCATTCCTCCCCCCCGCCACGACCAGACAGAGAAAGGGAAAGATGCCATAAAGACATTTCACAACTTAGAGGGGCACTGACTTGAGCGAGAAAACAGATCATTCGATCAGAAAAAACATTGGCTGAAGCCAAGCAGGCAATGGAACAAATTCCTATGGTAACTCTTGGGGGAGCTCAGAGGAGTGGACTAAATGAATGAATGAATCAATCAATTAATTAGAAGCCACCCCTCGAAGAAGCCTTGCTTGGCAATCCTATTTGGAAGGGGAAGCTCACTTCCCCTTTGACCTAGTCACTTTCCATCTTAAAACCCCCATTTGTTCCTTTATAGCATGTATCAGAATCTCGAAAACTTATTCGTTTATATTTTGCCTTTCTTCATGAGAGTGTAAGCCTCATGAGATCAGGGCCCTTCTCTACATTACAAACTACTGTATCCTCCGTGACCAGAACGGTGCTTGGCACGGGGTACCTACTCATTAAGGTTTGTTGAGCAGCTCCCTGAATAAGGAACAAAGTCCCGAGAAGCCAGGTGGTAACACAGCGTTATTATTTTTTATAACAGCTCTACTGCGATATAACTCAAGTAACGCTTATCCATTTAAAGCATACAGGTTAGGGGAACCTGGGTGGCTCAGTGGGTTAAAGCCTCTGCCTTCAGCTCAGGTCATGATCCCAGAGTCCTGGGATGGAGCCCTGCATTGGGCTCTCTGCTCAGCGGGGAGCCTGCTTCCTCCTCTCTCTCTCTGCCTGCCTCTCTGCCTACTTGTGATCTCTGTCTGTCAAACAAATAAATAAAATCTTTAAAAAAAATAAAGCATACAGGTTAGTGTTTTTTAGTATAGTCATAGAGCTATGTGGCTATCACCGAAATCAATTTTAAATATTTTCATCAACTTAGAAAGAAATCTCTACCCACCAGCAGTCACTACCCCCATTCCCCGCAACAGCCCCCAGCCCTAGGCAACCATTAATCTAACTTTGTCTCTATGGACTTGCGTATTCTGGACATTTCCTGTAAGTGGAATCACACAGTACGTGGTCCTTTGTGTGTCTTCTTTCAGTTAACGTTCCATTTTCAAACTCCATCCAGGTTATGGCATGCGTCAGTCCTTTGTCTGGCTTTTGTTTTTTTATCTTAAATTCCAGTATAGTTAACATAGAGTCTTACGTTAGTTTCAGGTACAATATAGTGCCTCAACACTTCTGTATAATACCCCGTGCTCATCACAACAAGCACCTCTTCATCCCATCACCTATTTCACCCATCTCCCTACCCACCTCTGAGCTGGTAACCATCAGTTTGTTCTCTGCAGTTACGAATCTGTGTCTTGGTTGGTTTCTCTTTTGTTCTTCACTCCTTTTTGTTTCTTTGTTTCTTACATTCAACATCTGAGTGAAATCAGACAGTACTTGTCTTTCTCTTACTATTTCAGTCAGTATTGTACTCTCTAGCACCATCCCTGTCCTTGCAGTGGTACTGCATTTATTTTTACTGCCAAATAGCATTCCGTTGTGTGGACATACCACCTTTTATTTATTCATTCTTCAATTGATAGACATTTGAGTTGTTTCTGCTCTTTGGAGAAGAGGAATAACGTTGCTATGAACTTTCACACCCAAGTGTTTGTGTAGACATATGTTTCCATTTCTCCTGGGTATTTACTTAGGATTGGAATTGTTGTGTCATGCGGGAACTCTATTTTACACTTTTGAGAAATGGCCAAATTGTTTTCTGAAGCAGCTGGACTTCCTTACATTTCCATCAAGAATGTATGAGGGTTCCGGTATTTCCATATCCTGACCAAAACCCGTTATTTTGTGTCTTTTTAATTTTTAAAATTTTGTGTATCTATTTGACAGAGAGAGGCAGAGTACAAGCAGGGGGAGCAGCAGAGGGAGAGGGAGAAGCAGGCTCTCTGCTGAGCAGGAACCTGACGCAGGGCTCAATTCCTGAACCCTGGGATCATGACTTGAACAGATCCTTAACCAACTGAGTCCCCGAGGCCCCCTTGTCTTTTTAATATAATAGCCATTCTAGTGGGTATCAGTGATACCTTGTAGTTTTGCTTTGCATTTACCTGATGGTTGAAGATTTTGAGCATCTTTTCTTTTGCTTGTTGACCATTTGCTTATCTCATTTCAAGAAATATTTAGCCAATGTGTTTGCCCATTTTTAAATTGGATTGTCTTTTTACTGATACAACTCCTTTATCAGATATATGATTTGCAAAAATTTTCTCCTGTTCTGTGGGTTTTCAGTTTCAACATGGGCTTTAAAATCAGAAAGAATGGGTTCAAATTTCAGTTCCCTTATTAGGCAAGTTATTTAACTTCTCTCATCCTCAATTTCTTTTTTGTAAAATTGGCATTAAAAATGCCTACCTTGCAGACATATTGTGAAGAGAAAAAGAGATATATAGTGCAAATTTATTGGCACATGCCTAGACACCATACATGGTAACTTCCAGCATGATTAATTATAAAATGGACTCAATGAATAAATCAGAAAAGCGAAAATACATCAAACTCCCAAAGGCTTCTGGTGGAGGAGTCCCAAACTTGTTTGGTGGACATCAAGAGAGTCTCTAGTCCTCTAGGGGAATTATGTAAATATCTCTAAACAGAGTTAATATAAATTTATTTTAGATAAAACTTAATCCAGCATGCCCTAAAGGAGTCGGGGAAGGGGACCAGCTCTGTGGGCTGGGAATGAGGAGTGAGGAAGAGAGAAGTAATGACTGTGAGTCCAGCAAGTCCACTTTCAGTCTGTGGTCACTGCCAGTGAGCACCCTCACAGGCTTCCCGTCCAATACCTTCCTGCTTAGTCAGAGGCTCCAGGAAAGCAGAACAGCTGTGGCTCTACAAGCTCTTCCTGGGAGGCAGGGTTTTGAAACAACCCAGCAGATTGCAAGGAGCCATTCTGAACCGTCAGGACGGCTCAGGGACTCTGTAGTAAGGAGAGGCCCATTTAGTTAGCAAGTGCTTTGGGAGTCTTGGGTTTGTCACCTGTGTCACCCCTGGGAAGAGGTGAGTATGGCTGTGAATGTGAGGCCACACGAGGTGGATGGCAGTGTGGGGGGAACCAAAGAGGACTGTCTCAATAGAAGATTCTCTTGGGGCGCCTGGGTGGCTCAGTGGGCTAAACCTCTGCCTTTAGCTCAGGTCCTGATCTCAGGGTCCTGGGATCGAGCCCCACGTTGGGCTGTCTGCTTAGCAAGGAACCTGCTTCCCCCTTTCTCTGCCTGACTCTCTGCCTACTTGTGATCTCTGTCAAAAAAATAAATAAATCTTTAAAAAAAGAGAGAGAGAGAGAGAAGATTCTCAAAGACCAGGCACCCACTTAAAACTGGGAAAAAATTTTTCATTAGCGGCCTTCAAGAAGACACTGAGGAACATCATCCCAGAGGTTATTTTGGACAGAATGGAAAAATTGAAGTGATGAAATCATGGCTGACCAAGGCAGTGGCAAGAAGAGGGGCTTTGCTTTTGAATTTTTGAGGACCATGACTCAGTAGACAAGATTGTCATTCAGAAACACCATATTGTGAAAGGGTACAAACTTGCAATTATAAACTGAGTAAATTCTGGGGATCTAATGGACAGTGTGGTGACTATAGTTCACAAAACTGTGTTGTGTATTTGAAATTTACGAACAGAATAGATCTTAAATGTTCCTGCCACACACACACACACACAAAACGTAATTGAGGTGATGGATATTCACAGGGATGCCTGGGTGGCTCGGTTGGTTGAGTGTCTGCCTTTGGCTCAGGGCATGATCTCAGGTCCTGGGATGAACTCCCATGTTGGACTCCCTGCTCAGCGTGGAGTCTACTTCTCCCTCTTCTTCCACCCCTCTTCCCCACTCATGCTCTCTCTCCCTCTCTGTCTCCCAAATAAATAAATACTTTATTTATTTCATAGTATATATGTATATCAAATCATCACATTGTACACCTTAAAGTCACAGAATATTGTCAATTATATCTCAATAAATCTGGGGAAAAGAAGAGAAATACCATGTGATGAGTGACCACATCCATTAAATAAGGAAATCCTACATAACTGAGCAAAGGCTAGTGCTTCCTCCAGACGGAGACCTTGAAGTCATTTGGAGACTTTGGTGGTGATTGTAATGGTGGTTTTGAGGGTGTGAGAGCTTCGGTCATGCAGGAAATTTCAGCGATTAAGGTGGCTTTAGCGGTGGTCATGGTGGTGGTCGATATGGTAGCCATGGGGATGGCTATAAGGTTTGGCAAAAATGGAAGAAATTTGGGAAGTGATGGAAGCTAAAATGATTTGGGCAATTACAATCAATCTTCACATTTTGGTCCCAGGAAAGGGGGAAGCTTTAGAAGCAGAAGCTTTGGCCCCTGTCGTGGTGGAGGCCAATAGTTTGCCAAACCACAAAACCAGGGTGGCTCTGGTGGTTCCAGCAGCAGCAGCTATGATTGTGGCGTAAGTTTCGCATTGCTGCCTGGAAGTAGAGCTCAGCCCAGGAGCCAGAGGAGTGGCAGGGAAGCTGCGGAGCACCACAGATCTGTGAAGTCACCTGAGGACCATGGTGGCAGCGCTGCAGTCGTGGAAGACCTGTTTTAGACGATTCTCATGTATATGGGAAAAAGCACAAGCATTGTATTTCTGACTAGTTATATATAAAGGTGATTTATATCTGTACAGGTGATTTTAGTCTCTGCTCTGTGGAAAGTTGTAAATCATTCCATCGGAGGGTTTTAATGTAGATTTTTTTTTAACATCCATGCTATTGATTGTTCAATGTAGATAGTCTGATCATGTCCCTGAATGAATGCGTCTTAATCTCATCAGAGATCCATAGATAAAAAAGTGAACCACAGCATAAACCCCACAGCTTATACAAAGGTTAGACCAAAATGGGTCCTAGACGTAAGCGTAAAATGTAGAACTATAAAGTTCATTTACTTTTGTAGGCTCCACACCTGATGTGGGGCTCAAACTCAGAACCCTAAGATTAAGAGCCACATGCTTTCCCATCTGAGCCAGTCAGGCACCCTAAACTATAAAACTTCAAGAACAAAAGGTGAAAATTCAGTATCTAGGGCTAGGCAAGGAGTTCTTGGACTTGACACAAAAAAGCGGAATTCAGGGGCACCTGGGTGGCTCCGTTGTTTAAGCATCTGTCTTAGGCTTAGGTCATGATCCCAGGGTCTTATGAGCGAGTCCCCCCATCAGGCTCCTTGCTCAGATGGGAACTGAGCAAGGCTTCTCCCTCTGTCTGCCACTCCTCCTGCTTATGCTTTCTCTCTGACAAATAAATAAAATCTTCAAAAAATTTAAAAATAAAAATAAAAGAATATAGAACTTCTGTTCTATAAAAGCCCATGCAAAGACAATGAAAAGACAAAATACCCAATGGGAGAAAATATTTGCAAACCACATACTTGACAAAGGACTAGTATCTAAAATATAGAAAAGAACTCTCAATCTTGGTAGTAAAAAAATAAATAATCTGCCAATTAGCATCTAGTAAAAGCCATGAAAAAAAAATCTCATCAGAAATGATATACAGATGACAAGCACATTTCATATCCAACATCATTAACTATTAAGAAATGCAAATTAAAACTACAATCAGGGGGTCTGAGTAGTTTAGTTAGTTAAGCATCAGACTCGATTTCAGCTTAGGTCATGATCTCAGGGTTATGAGAGTGAGCCCATCCCGAGTGTGGAGACTGCATAAGATTCTCTCTTTCAGGGTGCCTGGGTGGCTCAGTGGGTTAAAGCCTCTGCCTTCAGCTCAGGTCATGATCTCAGGTTCCTGGGATCAATCCCCGCATTGGGCTCTCTGCTCAGCAGGAAGCCTGCTTCCCCCCTCTCTCTGCCTGCCTCTCTGCCTATTTGTGATCTCTCTATATATATATCAAATAAATAAATAAAATCTTCAAAAAAAAAAAAACCTTAAAAAAAAAAAAGATTCTTTCTTTCAAGGCAGACAAACCATAAGAGACTCTTAATTATAGGGAACAAACGGAGGATTGCTGGAGGGGAGGGGGTTGAAGGGATGGGGTAACTGGGTGATGGACATTAAGGAGGGGATGTGATGTAACGAGCACTGGGTGTTATATAAGACTGATGAAGCACAGACCTGTACCTCTGAAACCAATAATACATTATATGTTGATATATATATATCTCCCTCTCCCCCTGCCCCTTCCCCTGCTCTTACTCTCCCTCTTTTTCTCAAAACAAGACAAAGCAAAGCAAAACTACAATGACCTATCCCTACACATCCATCAGAATGGCTACAGTAGAAACTAGTGATGACACCAGAAGCTGGTGAGGATGAAGAGAATCCTCACTCTTGTATTAATAGTGGGCATGTAAATGGTATGCCCACTGTGGAAAATGGGTTAGCACTTTCTTGAAAATATACTCTAAATATTCAACTACCCTATAACCCAGCAATAGCACTCCTAAGCATTTACCCTTAAGAAATAAAAAACTTGGGGCGCCTGGGTGGCTCAGTGGGTTGAGCCGCTGCCTTTAGCTCAGGTCATGATCTCGGAGTCCTGGGATCGAGTCCCGCGTCGGGCTCTCTGCTCAGCGGGGAGGCTGCTTCCCTCTCTCTCTCTCTGCCTGCCTCTCCGACTACTTGTGATTTCTCTCTGTCAAATAAATAAATAAAATCTTAAAAATAAAAAAGAAATAAAAAACTTACGTTTACACAAAAAGCCTGTATACAAATGCTCATGGCTTTTGTCTATTCTGTGTAATAGACAAAAACCGGAATCAACCCAGCCTTCTTTCAGTGGGTGAACAGTCAGACACACTGAAGTACCTACCCCTCATGGAATGCTACTTAATAACATAAAGGAATAAAACTACTGACCCATGCAACAGCCTGGAAGTATTCCAGGGAATTTAGGACAATTCCAAAAGATTGCCTACTGTATGATTCCATTTATGTAACACTTAGAAATTATGACAAAATTTTAGAAGGAGGACGGATGAATGGTTGCAGGGTGAGGGATGAAAAGGGGAGGCAGAAAGGAGATGGGTGTAGTTACAACAGGGCAACAGGAGAGATCCTTGTGGTGATGGAATATTTTGTATCTTGACTGTGGTGTGGAAGCAGGAATTTATACAGGTGATACTTTGTATAGAGTTAATAATACACACATACAAATAAGTACGAGTAACACTGGGGAAATCTTTTTTTTTTTTTTTTTTTTTTTTAGATTGTATTTATTTATTTATTTGAGAGCACAAGTAGGGGGAGCAGTGGAGGGAGAGGAGAAACAGGCTCCCAGATGAGCAGGGAGCCCAATGAAGGACTTGATCCTGGCACCCCAGGATCATGACCTGAGCCAAAGGCAGACACCTAACTGACTGAGCCACCCAGGTGCCCCAAAACTGGGGAAATCTAACTAAAATGAGAAGACTGTGTCACTGTCAGTATCCTGGTAGTGGTATTACACTATAGGGTTTTTCTTAATTGTGGTAAAATACACATAAAATTTACCATGTTAACCATGTTTAAGCCTACAGTTCAGTAATGTGAAGTACATTCATTCACATCATTCATGCTGTTACACAACCAATCTCCAGAGCTCTTTGTATCTTCCTGAATTGAAATTCTCTAGCTATTAAATATAATGCTTATTTTGTCCTTCTCCCACCCCATCCCGAGCCCCTGGCAACTACCATTCTACTTTCTGTCTCTCTGAATTTGACCACTCTGGGTATCTCATATAAGTGGAATCATATGGTATTTGTCTTTGTGACTGGCTTATTTCACTTATTATAATGTCTCTCATTTTTAAGGCTGAATAATATTCCATTGTGTGTTGATACCACATTTTGTTTATCCATTTATACATCAGTGAACATTTGAATTGCTTTTTTATTTTTTTATTTTATTTTTTTTTAAAGATTTTATTTATTTATTTGACAGAGAGAGATCACAAGTAGACAGAGAGGCAGACAGAGAGAGAGAGAGGGAAGCAGGCTCCCCGCTGAGCAGAGAGCCCGATGCGGGCCTCGATCCCAGGACCCTGAGATCATGACCTGAGCCGAAGGCAGAGGCTTAACCCACTGAGCCACCCAGGCGCCCTTGAATTGCTTTTTAAAAAAAAAATTAACAGATAGTGTATTATTGACTTCAGGGATACAGGTCTGTGAATCATCACTGTTACACAATTTCCAGCACTCACCATACATAGCACATACCCTCCCAGCCATCCTCTCCCTACCCCCCTATCCCCCAGCAACCCTCATTTGTTTTGTGAGATTAAGAGTTCCTTATGGTTTGTGAGTTGCTTCTATCTCTGGGCCATTGTGACTAATGTTGCTATGAACATGGGTGTACAAATATCTCTTTAAGACCCTTTTCAATAGACATCAATAGAAAGGGTCAATAGAGAGAGGCACCTGACCTGGGTGGTGCAGTTGGTTAAATGTTGGACTCTTGGTTTCAGCTCAGATCGTGATCTTAGGGTCATGAGATCGATCCCCGCATCAGCACTGAATCTGTTTAAGACTGTCTCTGGGGGCTCCTGGTTGGCTTAGTTGGTTAAGTGACTACCTTTGGCTCAGGCCATGATCTCAGGGTCCTAGAATTGAGTCCTACATTGGGTGCCCTGCTTGGCAGGGGTCTGCTTCTCCCGCTCCCTCTGCCTGCCTGCTAGTGTTCTCTCACTCTCTCTGTGTCAAATAAATAAGTAAAATCTTAAAAAAAAAAAAAAAAAGAGTCTCTCTGCCCATCACTTCCCATGCTTACACTCTCCCTCTCTCTCTTTAAAAGTAAAGAAATCTTTCAAAAAGCATCAGTAGATAAGTAATTGCTTATGCATAATAATTTAACTATAATTGTGAAAAGTGCCATAAAGGAAAATTATAAGCATAAAACTTGGCTGGCCAAGGAAATAACATTTGAGCTGGCATCTGAAGAATGAGTAGGAGTTAAAACAAGAGAGAGGGGTGCCTGGCTGGCTCAGTCTGTGAGACTGCTACTCTTTTTTTTTTTTAAGATTTTATTTATTTGACAGACAGAGATCACAAGTAGGCAGAGAGGCAGGCAGAGAGAGAGAGGGAGAAGCAGGCTCCCTGCTGAGCAGAGAGCCCGATGCGGGGCTCGATGCGGGGCTCGATGCGGGGCTCGATGCGGGGCTCGATGCAGGGCTCGATGCAGGGCTCGATGCGGGGCTTGATCCCAGGACCCTGAGATCATGACCCGAGCTGAAGGCAGAGGCTTAACCCACTGAGCCATCCAGGCACCCCAGAGACTGCTACTCTTGATCTTGGGGTTGTAAGTTCCAGCCCCACGCTGGATATAGGGATTACTTAAAAATAAAATCTTAAAAAAATAAAAAAAAAAAGAGGGAAAAAGATTTTTGTGAGTTTCTCAATTCTTTTGGGTATATCCCTATACCACGATTTTGTAACATGCTAACATTGAAGTGTACGAGGGATTTTTTTCTGTATTATTTCTTACAACTGCATATGAATTTACAGTTTTCTCAAAATTTGAATTAAAAAAATTAAGCAAATTTTTCTTATCATGTTAGCCCCTATTCTGCTGCCTCATAACATCTTTGCACTTAGATAAGGAACCCAAGATAGAGAGAAATTGTCAGCTTTCCTGCGGACACACATAAGTAAGCATTTAATTCCAAACTACATTCCCTCCACTTCCAACCTCATGAAACCTTCCAATCTGACTCCTAACCCACCTGAGAACTCTGTTCTGCCCACCTGGGTCCAATTCCACGGTCTTGACCCTTGTTTCATTTGTCTATATTTTATTTTTTCAAATAACTTCTGGAAGGTTTTGCTTTCTGCAAAGTGCTTGGTATAGAGTCTTGTTACGTGACAACTCTGAAAAGCTTTGGGCTGGTTGCCAGATCTTCCAGATCGCTGCCTGAGTCAGCCCTGCCTGCCCTTAAACCTTACCTCAAAGCCCCCTCTCACTCTGTGCTCTCACACCTGCCTTCCCCCAATCTCTCCTGCCAAACACCTTCCCTCTGCAGGACCTTTGCATATGCTGTTCTCCCTGGCAGGAACACTTTTTCCCTTTTGTTCTAATTCCTACTCATTCTTCAGACACCAGCTTAAATGTTAATTCCTTGGCCAGCCCTATTATATGCCTATAATTTTCCTTTATGGCAATTTTCACAATTATGGTTGAATAATTATGCATATCCAGTTACTTGTCTATTATGCATTTCCTCACTAGCCTATAGGCCCCTGAGGCCAGGGACTGTGTCTGCATGCTTATCATGGTATCCTCAGTGTCTAGTCCACTGTCTGACACATAGAAGAGGCTCCATAGATATTTAGCAATTGACATAATTCACGGGAAAGGAAATGCTTGGACTAGGAGAGCTGAAGGTATGTAATACATTGGGGGAAAGATGACATAGTCCTGGGGTGCCTGACTGGCTAAATTGGTGGAGCATGCGACTCTTGGTATCTCGGGGTTGTGGGTTTAAGCTTTGAGTTGAGTGTAGAGATTACTAAAAAAAAGAAGCAGCACTTAATAAATAACAGCTAACCTTTACACATCTCGTACCATGTGCCAAGTCTTCATATATACCAACTCACTTAATCCAGCAGCAGCAGCAGAAGAAGAAAAGGACAATAGTTGTACCCAAGAACCTGAGAATTAGGATGGAAAGAAGGCTTACCTTTCACTCTACTCTTCTGAGTAGTCAGAATTATTCATTATGCTCATGTATTTGTTATAAAAATGTTTCTTTTTTTAAAGATTTATTTATTTGAGGGAGAGCAGGGGAGGGGCAGAGGGTGAGACTGTTAAGCAGACTCTGTGCTGAGCTCAGAACCCCACGCAGGGCTCTATCTCACAGCCCTGAGATCACCACCTGAGTCGAAACTAAGAGCAGGACACTCCACCAACTCTTCCACCCAGGTTCCCCAAGGAGGGGACATTTGGATCTAGATCTTTGCCTGGAATCTTTCCATGTGCCCATCTGCCTGTTCTCACCGGAGCTCTGGGGGGACTTCAGAAATAAGTGGCCCATTGCCCTAGCAGGTGATGTTCTGCCAGTTGCCTGCATTGCCATGCAAACCAAGGACCCGTGGGGAATTACTTTTGACTCTGATTTTTCCTTATGCTCAAACATGCCACAACAGCCTACTCCTCCCAAGATACTCTTCTTCCTAGTTGGTCATGGGTCCTCGTCCAATATCAGGTCATCTGGAGTCCCAGATCTCCAGTCCTTTTAAAAACACTGACTTTTATCTAAAAAGAAAGATAGAAAGGGAGGGAGGAAGAGGAAAAGGAAGGATGGAAGAAAGGATGGAAGGAAGGACAGAGGGAAAGGAGGAAGGGAGAAAGAAGACCCTCTCTTTTTTACCCCTTCCTGATTCTGAGCTGTTGTCAGAGTAGGGGGCATGGTGGGCCTTGCTCTTATTCTCAGAACAAATTGGTTTCTATTGATTCTGTCCTTTAAAGCTTCCCCAAGTGGCCACCTGCCCAAAGCCCTGCTCTGGCCTCCACAGAGAATTCAGGGCCAGGCCTAACAAGTCTGTATCCTAGCTACCTTGGAAAATGGGAAAGGACCTTGATGAGAGAGGAGCTAGAAATAGCAGGGGAGTGTTCTGCGAGGGAGCAGGCAGACAGGCGCGGAGGACACAGCTGCCTCTGGATCTCAGCTGGAGAATGTTGGTTGGAAAAAGCTAGAGCCTTATTAGAATAGACTTTAGACCGAGAGGACAGAAAGAGAGATTGATTAAAGAAGGGAAACCAGGGGGCGCCTGGGTGGCTTAGTGGGTTAAAGCCTTTGTCTTTGGCTCTGGTCATGATCCCAGGGCCCTGGGATCGAGTCCCACATTAGGCTCTCTGTTCAGCTTCCCTTCCTCTCTCTCTGCCTGCCTCTCTGCCTACTTGTGATCTCTGTCAAATAAATAAATAAAATCTTAAAAAAAAAAAAAAAGAAGGGAAACCAGTGTGTGATGGTCACTCTGCCCAGTGTGATGCCTCATGTTAGTTGGTTTCCTGCATACTAGGTTGTCTCGTCTTCCTAAAATTCCTTGACGGTAGTAATTATTAACTTGTGCAGCAGATGGGAGAACTAACGCCCAGAGAGGTAAGTGATGGAACCAGTATGTGATCTCAAGGCTGCTCCCAAAGCCTGTTCTTTCCCAGGGTATGCTGCATCTCTGAGGGCTGGTATCCTGGCCCCGTGGCTGGGATACTCTGATCAGCCGTCCTGGGTCAAGCATTAGCTACGGTCTCTACCAAGTGACCTTTGGTGTGACGGCTCCACAAGCTGTTAACTAACCATCAATCAGTCACACCCTAACACGAATTAATCAAAAGTTTCAGCTTTAGAGTTCAACTCCCTGGGTCTGAATCTGGGCTTTGCCATTGACTAGTTCGGTGTATTTGAGGCTTTAAACATTGAAATGACCACTTGGTCTTTCTGTGCCTTCATATGTTCATCTGTGCAATGGGCAACAGGGTATTGTAAAGGATTAAGTGAGCTGGTATATATGAAGTGCTCACTACAGACTTGGCACATGGTATGAGATCTGTAAAGAATAACTGTTTATTAAGTGCCTACTGCATGCTAGGGTTTAAAGATGAGCAAAGCAAGAGCTGGTCCTTGCTTTCTTTGGTCTAATGCAAGGGGAAACAAGGAAATAATCAACCAAATAAACAGAAAGAGCTGTGGGGGGGAGGGGCGGGTACGTAGTTCATAAGATCAGGTGGAAGTTGCAATCTGGAAGATGAATGGTGGACGCAAAGGGGCAGGGAAGAGGGCATAGTGCTCTATCCAGGCTGAGTGAAAGGCATGTACCTGGGTTCAGAAGATCGCCTGGCTTTTTAAAACCCTTTCTGTTAGAATCCTCTGAGCCAGAGGACTTGTGTCTATTACTTCAAGTACAAAGTCACGTCCTGAAAGCTGATCATTGGACCAAAGTCATCACAAACACCATCAGTGGTTCTCCCAAGCAAAGATTCTTCTGGGGCAGTAAGAAAACATGATTAGTACTGGGAACAAGACAAGTGAGAGGTTAAAAAGGTGGGTTTAGGGTTAAGATTGAACTAGGTCTAGGTCTTCAACTTTTTGTGGGTTTCAGGTCACCGTGGAGACATTTCAATACATCCCAAGGGCGCACTCTAGGGAGTCCTGAGTTGGTGACTTATAAGAGGTCTGGAAATCTCCATTTTCTTATGCTTACGCAGGAATGAAAGAAAGCCTTGGCACTGACTCTGAATCCTGGCTCCACCACCCACCTCAGGAATTACTTAACCTCTCTGAAACCCAGTTTCTTCAATGAATATAATAGTATCTATCCGTCGGGTCATTATGAAGAGGAAATGATATTAATACATCAATCCTTGGCAAGTAAACATTCCAAATATGGTACTTATTTTTATTAGCATTTTTGGCTAACAATGGAATGTTCCTTTAGTAAAGTTGGCAATGGGAATGATGTATTATGAGTATCCTGACCCTTTGTAGGCTGGCAATGATTCTGTGGGCTGCCAGGTGGATCAGACATAATTTGAAATTAAGTTCTTGTCCTTCCCTTCTTAATTTCTCTTCTTTGAACTACTGATTTTAAGTGGACCTAACAGCACTTTGGCCTTAGGTGAATGTTAGGTAAGAGTGAGTTCATTCCTCCTACAAATCTTTATTGGGCCTACTGAGTGCCAGAGACAGTTGTATGTGCAGGGATGGGGGCAGTGAGGGAGTTGTACCAAAGGGACAACAATTAAGTAAGTGTATAAGTAAATAAGATCTGTCATTTCATAGAGTGATCAGCGATGAAAAGGAAGGAACAAGTGAAGGGGTAGAAAGGAGAGGGGAAAGTGCAGTGTCCGGATAAATTATCATGTTTTCTTCAAATTATTCACTTTGAGCTGCTTCACACTCATTCCAAATATATTGACATTATTCATTATGATTTTTCTTCTCTTGGAATAGCTTGGAGAGGCCAGAGCACATGCTTTTGAACACTCTTTATAGTAGCCAATATTTATCCATTAAAGGAAAAATATCCTTACGGAAAATTTTAATCACGCAAAAATATAGAAGAAAAATTACAGTGGTTTTGATTTCTAACATTCAAACATGGCCATGTTAATATTTTAGAGTATTTATTCCCAGGATTTTTTATGTCTTTATTTATTTTTTTTAAGATTTATTTGAGAGAGGAAAGAGAAAGAGAGCTTGAGTAGGGGGAGGGGAAGAGGGAGAGAGAGAAGCAGACTCCCCACTGAGTGTAGAGCCTAACACTGGGCTGGATCCCAGGACCTTGAGATCATGACCTGAGCCGAAGGCAGATACTTCACCCACTAAGCCACCCAGGCGCTCTTTTTTATGTCTTTAATCATTGTTGTAATACTCTATCCTTTTAGACTAGGTCAACCATTTTTTACATTAAGGCAAACCTTTATGAAAACAACTTGTAAAGTTGTGTAATATACCATGGAATGGTCATATTATAATTTATTTACCAATCCTTGTGGTGAAATTTAGATTGTTTCTCCCCCCTCATAATAAAGATGTAGTGAAAACTTCCTTATACATAAAGTTTTCAAAAAATTACTTCCCTAGGGGCACCTGGGTGGCTCAGTGGACTAAGCCTCTGCCTTCTGCCCAGGTCATGGTGTCAGGGTCCTGGGATGGAGCCCTGCACCCAGCTTTCTGCTAAGCAGGGAGCCTGCTTCTCCCTCTCCCTCTGCCTGCCTCTCTGCCTACTTGTGCTCTCTCTCTCTCTGTCTGCCAGTAATTTAAAAAAAAAATTACTTCCCTGGAAATGGAATTGAAAAGTCAAGGTCCTTGTATAATTATCAGATTGCTTTTTTTTTTTTAAGATTTTATTTATTTATTTGAAAGAGAGCTCAGACACACAAGCAGGGGGAGGGGCTGAAGTGGGGCTCCATCCCAGGACCCTGAGATCATGAACTGAGCTAAAGGCAGAAGCTTAACCGACTGAGCCATGCAGGTGCCCCTCAAACTGCTTTTCAAAAGTGAACTATCAAATCAGAGGCTTGAGTGTTTGAAAGAATGCTCACCTCGCCCTGACTCATTTTTGGTATTATCATTTTTAAATCTCTACAACACTGCTGGGAAGAGCGTGTTCTCTCATTTTTGTTTTAACTGGAATTTTGGCTCTGTCATTTATCAGCTATGAAGTGACCTTGAGCAAAGTAGGTCACAGTTCTAACCTTTGGAGTCTGACAGTCTAGGTTTGGGGTCTTCGCTCAACCATTAGCAGCTCTGTAACCTTGAGCAAATCACTTCACTTCCCTAGCCTCCGTTTTCTCCTTTGTGTGATGAATGAGACAGACCTCATAGGTTGCTAGGAGGACTAAGTGATACCATGTTTGCAAAGCTCCTAGCAAGTACTAGTCATTATAGTTACAAAGCCCAACCAGACTGGGAGACATGATTATTATGGCTTCCTCTTACTCTGTAGCTTTAAAATGCCAGCTTCCCCAATCCCCTACCCTGCCAATCTGCAAATCTGGAATTTGAATTTGAATTTGAATTTGGACTTGGAGAAGGTTAATGCCAAGCAGTTTCCCCCTCGGCTTTAGAAGTCAGGCGTGATCTCCATGAGGACTGTGCTCTGGAAGCTGAAAGCTGGGAGGCAGCCAAGTCAGGCAAGGGAAACATGGTTGTAAATCCCCTGTCAGGTGAAAAAGGGGCTGAGTAGAGCTATGTCCCCCTCGCAGCACCTGGTTTCCCACTGTGGGGAAGAGGCCCATTGAGCTGTGGATGAGTGGGGGGCAAGCAGTCCAACCGCAGCCTGGTCCTCACTGGACCCGGGGCACCAGTGCCTTCCCAGCAGGCTCAGTTGGGGCTCCAGAGCTTCCTGGCATTTCCCATTGGAAGGGAAAAGGAGAAGGGGCTGGAGAGATGGAAATCCCTCTTCCATATCCATGCAGGATGAAGGCAGATGTGTTGCTTTCCTTTGAAATATGTGTATCCCTTTGACTGTAATTTTCTTTCCCCAAATGCAAGTACAGACTGGGGTGGGGGTGAGAGGGAAAGGGTATGACCCTATAATAAAATTCTAAAAAAAAAAAAAAAAACACAAAGAGAATACCTCATCAAACTCTGAGCCAAATACAAAATGCAGTCACTTCCTGGGACTATCATGGGAGGCACAACTGGTGGAGAACAAGACTTTGGGATTTACCAGATGTGGTTTCAAATCCTACAGCCTCCACTCATTAGCCGGTGGGTCTCAGAACCTCAGTCTTCTTATCTTTTAAATGGGTATAGTAATGGTACCGACTTCATGGGTCTCACAGAACTGAAAGAGCTAAAGCATACATTAGCCTAGTGCCTTTAAAATAATAAGCTCTTGAGAAATGCCAGCTGCTTTCATTGTGAGACAGTTGTGGGGGGCAACGTATGCCATTGAAATGTTCAGTGATGTTGGTATTACACAGTCTTTTATGAAATGATGATAGTACATAATAATAGTGGGTTTTGGTGACCTTACCTGGCAAAATGAAAGGTTGGCATTCTTAAGTTTGCCCTTCAGGAGTAAAATGTAGATAACAATATCTTCCAGACAATACTGTTGTGAGAATTAAAGGAGAGAGGCCCACACAGGTGGGCTGAGCTGGAATTGCATGTTTGTAGTTGTAGCAGCTCTTCTTGTAGAAATACAATGTGAGCCACAGACAGAACTGAACATTTCCTGGTAGCCATATTAGAAACATCAAAAGAAACAGGTGAAATTAATTCTAAAAATGTTTTTAGAAACAAAAAAGAAAGTTTTTAAAAATTTTCCCACTAAGTCTTTAAGATCGGTATGTTTTATACTTTCAGAACATCTCATTTTGGACCAGGTGCAATTCATGTGTTCAGTAACTACAAGAAGCTGGAGGCCGCCCTGTTGTGAAGGCTAGTTCTAGAGAGTATAGGAAGCCACACTAGATGGAGACTTCGATTTCAACTCTTCCCTTCCCAAGTCTGAATCTTTTAAAAATGCAAAATCGAGCTATGAAAAGCATCTTTCAAATTCACTTTCCTCTCTGAAATGTCTTTTTTCCAAGTACTGGGTTCTTTGGCTGACACAAAGGAAGGCATTGGGCTCTGGGTGAGCCTGGATGTGGGATGTAGATTTTTTCTTTTTGTCTGTGACCAGCAGTTCTAGCAGGAGAGTACTTTCTAATTTTGGAATAATGGAAACCACTTATTAAGTGTCCGGTACAGTGCTAAGTAATTTACGAGTATTGCTTTATTTAATCCTCACAAGGACCCCGTGAAATGCGTTCTATTATGCTGTTTTTACAAATGGAAATAGGGGCTCAGAGAAGCTAAGTAACTTGCCTAAAGTCACACAGCAGGGAAATGGTATGGAAACTCGATCTCCTTGAATTTGAAGTCAGCATCTATACTGATGAGCTTTTATGCCATTCTTCATCATTAGCAAATTGCAGAGTTTAGGATTCAAATTCACCTCTGACTCCCAAGTTGATCCATTAAACTACTCTGAAGCCGCAGTTTTCTCAATTTAAAAGGGAATAATAGTCATCACTTTGCAGGGTGATTTTGAGGATTAAATGAACTAATTTATTTGCAAATCTGTCCTGGAAATGGAAGTGCTTTGTCTCACTATGGGAGTTCTAGTTCTGGGCTTGTACTAGAGGCTCACAATCTGGTTACCATAAATTTTTGTATCCTTTAGTGCCAGTCCCAGGAAGTGTGACCCCAGCGCTTGGCACAAAAGGCCAAGAAGTTAGAAAACCTGGGATGAGACCATGGCCCTGCACCTCCGTGTGTGATTCTAGAATGCAGTGAGCCCTAGGCTCAGGAGTCAGGGCGCTCCTGTTCCAGGAGGGGTTTCTCTCTGAAGGGGTGAGAAACTTTCGGCAAGTCACTTCTCTGGAAACAATGGGAATGGGACCAGAGGGATCTGAATTCTTTCCCAACTCTTACCCCTCCCTCTGCAGAGCAGAGGACCGCGCTATGCTGCACATGGGCGTGCGTAACACACACACACACACACACACACACACACACACACACACACACACACACACACAGAGTTTAAAGGCCCAGCACAACAGCCATGTGACTGCAAATGCGGGGGAGCTGTGTTCCCCAGTGGGCGGAAAACGCAGGGGTGGCCTTATTATGAATGAATATCGAGCAAAAACCACAGGGTTGAGGCTTCAGAGAGAAGTCACTATGGTGACCAAAGCAGAGAAAACGAGTACGGGCTCCAAAAGCCCTCCAAGGTCTCTTGCCTTTCATTCCAGAACTCTGCCCGGCTCCCTGCTCCGCGGGCTCGGCTGCGTTAAGTGCCTCAAGGTCAAGGAACAAAGAGAGGACGACAACTAAATTGGCTTGTCTATTCCCTTCTTCGTCAGCATCCACCGACCAGGGTGGAGTGGGCTAAGACTGGAAGGAATTCAGATTTGGATGCGGGAGCCAACTCTCACCCGCCCAGTGGAGAGGGGGGGCGCGGGGGGGGTCACCTCAGAATGTTCGCTGACGGGTGGGGCGGGGTCGGGAGCGGCACCACCTCCAATTCAGTGCCCCCCCAACACCCTGGCCTCCGCTTCCGGAGGATTCCTTATGAATCATTTACACTAGACCCTTGAAAAATTCTTCTGGGACTTGTTTCTCGCCTTCAAGCAGCAAAGACTTCAGAGTAAAATATGATGTGCTGTGACCCAAAGGAGAATGGTAACTGCAGGCTGGTGAAGCCACTGGGTTCTGGGATGTGGACTCTCTTATCCCTCCTCCCCCATTAGATCCTGGACAACCCACTGGAGCCTGCTGTACTGCACACCGTGTCCTGCGATTCCGTGTTTGGAATCCTCCCATTACAAGACTACCCAGGCCCTATTTTATTCACTTAGTTTTGTATTTATTTGTTAAGTAAGGATTGAAACATTTCTTTTTTTTTTTTTAAAGATTTTATTTATTTATTTGACAGAGCTCACAAGTAGGCAGAGAGGCAGACAGAGAGGGGGAAGCAGACACCCTGCCAAGCAGAGAGCGCCATGCGGGACTCCATCCCAGGACCCTGAGATCATGACCTGAGCGGAAGGCAGTGGCTTAATCCACTGAGCCATCCAGGCCCCCTGGATTGAAACATTTCTTAAATATGTGGTCTTTATAGAAAAATGAGAAAATTGGGATAACTGGGACATGCAGATGAACCAAAACAAAACAAAACAAAACCCACAGGGATTCTACCCCCTAGAAATAACTGTTCACTTAGGCCATTTGCTTATGAATTGTACAAATATTTTTTGGAAGCTGCTATATGCTGGGCACGGTGATCCATGAGGGAGGTGCAGTGATACACAAGACAGACATCACACGGTTTTTTATTTTGTTTTTTTTTTTGTTTTCTACGTATAGCTATACACACATTCCTTCCTAAAAAAATCTTGGCTGTTTTTAAAACAAACAAATACAAATAAAACAGAAGGAATTGGGCATAAAAAAGAACCAATGCATAGAACTATTTGCATGTGTAGTCAGAGAAAAGGCCAGGGGTAAACTCTGGAATAGCCATTTGGAAGTTTCAATAAATGCTAAGGCTAGTGCCTAGTCCCTGCTTCCGGCTCTGAATTTCTATCAGATGCACCAAATGACTTCCATGCTCCCACCGGGGGCCTCTAGAGCTCTGGGAGGGATAAAAGACCTGTTACCACCTTAACGACATGATCCGATTTAATGTAACCTTCACAGCAACTGTTTGAGGGAGAGATGATAATTATCATGCCTATGTTACAGATGAGGATACGGAGACGGAAACTGTCATGACACAGCCTCAATTCTATCAAAATGATTATGGGGTGGGGGCTTTTTCCAGGTTGGCTCTCATATCATATGTGCCTCTTTAGCTGAGTTTTCACCTGTTTTTCAGAAAGCTTCACTTGAGGTTATCAGAGCAAACTATAGTCTTCCCAGAGAAAACACAGGGGCTCTTTGTAATCAATGTGCAAAATACTGCTTTCTGATACCTGTTCTTTTAAATTATTATTCTTTTTTATTTTTATTTTTTTAAATAATCTCTACACCCAGTTTAGGACTCAAACTCACAATCCCGAGACCAAGAGTAGCATGGCTTCTCCTGCTGAGCCCGCCAGGTGCCCCATCTGATACCTATTCCTACTAGCTACTATTCCTACTACTAGCTGTGAGGTCTTGGACCATTTACTTAACCTCGCTGTGCCTTAGTTTCCTAATCTGTAATGGTGATAATTATGGAATGTCCCTCATAAGGGTATAATACAGTTTAGTTGATTTAATGCCCGATAGGAAGTAAGGACATGATAAAGATTCAGTATCATTATGTGGATAAGCCCTGTTCTAAGGAAGCTATAACATGAAGTCTTTATAAGAGTCTGATAGTCTAAGAGCCACCATATTTGAAGCAGTACGAGAACCCAAATGAGAGAAATGTCAAGTAAAAAAATGTTCGTGGAATTTTTTTGAGATTGTAGGAACAATCAGGGGTGTTTAGAATCGAAGGTCAGGTTTAACCTGTGGGTTTCGAACTAGAAAACTGGACGAAAAGTGCACGTCAAAATGCCATTTATCCAAGGATCCGATCCCAGGGAATGGTGAAGGAAACAGAAAAAATATCTAAGAGATCAAAGTTGCCAAGAGCACATTCTTTGGAGACTGACAGGGCTAGTTCCCATCCTAATCCCAGTTTCCAGCTTTGGAAGCTTTCTTTGACTTCTCTGAGGCTCCCTTTCCTTTGGGATTGTTGTGAGGATCAACGTTCATTTCTGCAAGACACGTGGCATGAAATCTGGCTAACTATTATGGCTTGCCTAGGACTGTACCACTTTGAATGATGAATGTCCTACATTCCAGAAACCCCTTCAGCCCCAGGCAAACTGGGATGGTCAACTTAGAACCACCCCCTCCAAAGTAGTGTCCTTTGAAGTCTATTTTTAAGGAAATTTGCTGATGGGGCAGCTGTTGAAAGTATATAAAGAAGGGAGGGGGCGCATGTGAAAAAACAGCAGGGGAAATGTCTCAGGACAGTGCCCACCTTTGCTGTGCTTTGATAGAAGAAAAGTCAGAGAGAAATGGAGCTAACCTTTGATCGTCCCCCCCCCCCCCCCAATCTGGCTGTGGTCTCTGCCTTGTGCAGAGTAGGTAATTACTAAATGGTTAACTCAATGATGGCTTTCCCTATAGGAACTGTTCTCCATATTAAGATCGACCTTTGCAATAGGAGGGCTTCTCCCACTTGCCTGTCCGATGTGTGGATCTGTTACTGGGGAGCAGATGGTATGAGATGTAAAACATCCACATAGAACAAGAAGATTTAATAGAGTCTGTGGATGAGTGTGTGGGTGTGGGGGAAGATTTAGGGAAACATCTCAAATATTTTTCCTTTCCATTTTTTTAAACCTTTAAATTATGTGGTAATTAGTGCCAGTGATCCCCGCCTCTTGGAACTCATGTCCTGTATAATATTCTCTCCTTGTGGTTGGGTTGGACCTGGTGACTTACTTTTTATTATTATTTTTTTAAAGATTTTATTTATTTATTTGACAGAAAGACAGCAAGAGAGGGAACACAAGCGTGGTGGGGAGTGGGAGAGGAAGAAGCAGGCTCCCCGCTGAGCAGGGAGCCCGACTCAGGGCTAAGTCCCAGGACTCTGGGATCATGACCTGAGCCAAAGATAGATGCTTAACCCACTGAGCCATCCAGGTATCCTGGTGACTTATTTCTGAATAGAACTTAGCACAAGTGATGAGATGCTTATTCTGAGATTGGGATATCAAAGATTGTGATTTCTCTCCTGCTTGCTCCATTTCTCTCTGACTTTTCTTATATGCTTGCTCTGATGAAGCAAGTCCTATGTGGCAAAGAGGTGAGGGCACTCTCTGGCTAACAGCAACCGAGGAATGGAATCCTGCCAAGAATCACGTGAGTTTTGAAGTGGGCCCTTCCCTAGTCAAGCTTTCAGGTGAGACTGCAGCCCTTGCTGGCATGTTGATTACAGTTTTGAGAGAGACCCTAAACAAAGGATCCAGCTAAGCTATGCCTGAATTTTTGCTCACAGACACTGTGATAAAGGTATGATGTGTCAGACACTAGCAGTAATAGGTAACTAATAAATCTGTATACAGAAAATCACATATAAGTTCATGGCTTGATGAAATTTTATAAGGTGGACATACCTATGTAGCCAATAATAGGTAGATGAAGGAATTGAAAATTATCAATATCTTAGAAAACCCCACTCATATTCCCTTTTAGTCATTGGCTGAAATGTCCCTCTTTTCTGGTGAAGAATAACCTCTCTCCTGACTTCTGCCAGCAAAAATTTGTTTTGCTTATTTTGGTACTCTATGTAAATGGGATCACACAATATGTAAAATAGCTTCTAGCAGATTCTCAGAGAGATTGCTTCTTTTTTTTTTTTAAGATTTTATTTATTTATTTAACAGAGAGATAGAGAGAGATATCACAAGTAGGCAAGAGAGACAGGCAGAGAGAGAGGGGGAAGCAGGCTCCCTGCTGAGCAGAGAACTTGATGTGGGACTTGATCCCAGGACCCTGAGATCATGACCTGAGCCGAGGGTTAACCCTAGAGAGATCCGTTCTTACATTGAGAATCATTGAGACACAAGGAGAGAGAGCCAATTACTGACATGTTTGTCAGTAGATATCCATTGAGGTCTTGATCTGAGAGTAGGCAATCTGATTTTAGAAGAGAAATATTCGGCACTGGATAGAAATCATCCTAAAAGGATGAATGATTCGCTTAGCCACCGTGGCTTTGTAGCCATGTGCTGTGAGTTTGTTTCTTTTGCCCTGAGTCTCCGCTCCCCATGTTATTTTTTGTCTGTAATTTGATTTCTTGAGAGAGTGGGCCCAGAAAAAAAAATAACCACAATTAGCCATATTTAAACCTCTCCATGAACTAACCCCTTGGTGTTTGGGTTTTATTTAGTCTTTCACAAAGTTGGTTATTGGGAGTCGGAGCCCTGAAATGTGATCAACACCAGATGGAATAAGACTGAATTTCTAGGGGTGCCCGGCTAGCTCAGTCCAAAGAGCATTCAACTCTTGATCTCAGTGTTGTGAGGTTGAGCCCCGCACTGAGTATAGAGATAACTAAAGAAAATAAATAAAACTGGAAAAAAAAAAAAAAGACTGGGGCACCTTGGTGGCTCAGTCGGTTAAGTGTCTGCCTTTGGTTCAGATCATGATTCCAGGGTCCTTGGATTGAGCCCCGCATCGTGTTCCCTGCTAAACTGGGAGCCTGCCTCTCTCACTTCTCCCTGCCTGTGCTTGCTCTTGCTATCTCTGTCACTATCTCTGTCTCTTTCTCTCTAATAAATAGATAAAATATGAAAAAAAAAAAGACTGAATTTCTAGATCTAGTTGTTAACAGTGATGGAGATGTGCGTACTATGATTTAGGTTCTATGTTAAGCACTTTATGTATTTATATAACTTAAAAACAAACACACCCTTATGTAGTTATTATTATATTTTATATAATATAATATAATATATTTTAGATATTTTATAAATGAGGAAGCAGTTTAGCCAACTAGCCCAAGATCATGCCCGGGTCATACAGCTCATCAGAGGCCAACTGGGGAGTCACATACAGGTTCATTCACTTCCATTCTGAGTTTCTAACTGTGAAACAGTAGTACCCCCACAGAGATCAAGATCAAAGTCTGCTGGTGACAGTGAGGATCCACTTGAGTAGTCAGTTGTATTCCTTATCACTGCCATTTATCTATCCACCCATCTGTCTATCCATTCAGTGATCTGTCCAATCAACCAATTATCCATCTGTTACAGTCTGAATGTTTGTGTACCTCCAAAATTCATATGTTGAAATCCTAAACCCTCAAAGTGATAAAATTAAGAGATGGGGGGTGTCTTTGGACGGTGATTGGTCATGAGGGTGGGGTCCTCCTCATGAATGAGATTAATGTCCTTCAAGAGGCCAAAGAGAGCTCCCTTGTCCCCTCCTACCATGTGAGTATTCCAAAAGTCTGCAACCTGGAAAAGGGCCATCACCCAGACCATAGGGGACACCCTGATCTTGTACTCCCAGCCCCCAGAACTGTAAGAAATACAATTTGGTTGTTTTTAAGCCTGTTCTGTTGTTTATAATAGCCAGTCTGTGGCATTTTGTTCTAGCAGGCTGACTGGACTAAGACACCATCCAACCTTCCAAACATCGACCCAACCCTCCATCCATTCATCTAACCATCCATCTAGTCCCAAATAGCATGTGGCCATCCATTCCACAAATACAAGGGCTTCTTCTATGCTGATTCTGTGCCAGGAAGAGGCTGAATGCAGGGGTGACTAAGGTACAGCAGCACATGTAAAAGTTAGGGTCCCTCTAGACTTGAAACTCCCTGAGGGTAGAATCTCTTGTTTTTATATCTGCAGTACATAAAATATGATTTGGCTCCTGTCTTCTTTTCCAAACCTGCTTCACCTTCCTATCTTCTTGCTCACTCCTCTTCAACCCAACTAGTGTCATTCCGTTTCTGGAATAAGCAAAGCCCTCTTTTGCCTCAGGACTTTAGCAATTGCTGTTCCTTTTGACCCAAATGTTCGTCCAACAATGTCAATAACTGGTTCCTTCCTATCCTTTGCATTTGATTTTTTATTTTACTTTAAAAAATATTTTATTTATTTATTTGACAGAGAGAGAGAGAGAGAGAGAGAGAGCCAGAGAGCACAAGCTGGGGTGGGGAATGGCAGAAGGAGAAGAAGCAGCAGATGTGGACTTGATCCCAGGACCCTGGAATCATGACCTGAGCCAAAGGCAGATGCTTAACTGATTGAGCCATCCAGACACCCCTATCCTTTGTATTTTACCTAAAATGTCTTATCCTCAGAGGATAAGACACCTTTTCTGACCACCTTACCTAAAGAAGACACCCTCTGTTCCTTTGCTAGCAAGAACTGCTTATCACCCCATCCTGTTTATTTCCTTTATGGTATTTGTCACAGTCTATAATCATCTTATTTATTCATTGCTAGTTTTCTAACTCCCTAATTAAAAAATAAGCTCTAGGAGGCCAGCCACTAAGTTTCTCATGTTCTTTCTGCATGCTTCTGGCCTGGCTAGCCAGTAACTAACTGACACATAGTAGGCCCTCAACATTTATTTGTTGAATAAATGGAAGAAAGATGCATAAACAGATCTTTCCAATATTAGCAAGCTTGAAGAATAGTAGAAAACAAATCTGAAAGACAGAGAAGGAACAGAGAAGGCCTTGAAAGACAAGCAGAAGGGGTTATACTTGAAGTGAACATAGTGACCCAGGAGAGGCTCTTCAGTTGCAGGGTGAAAATGGTGATTTAGAAGGAGGACTTGGTATGCTGCAATTTGCCATAAATCCTTAATTTAAGTGATTCACTGCAGTCTTGCAATAAATTACTGCCAGAGTTAATCAGGGCCCAGGACCCGAACTATATATTTTTTCCTTCTGGAATTATACAGTGTGGGAACTCAGCATAGCTCTAGGAGTTTCATAGAACTATATATAATATTTAATTAATTGACTATGGTGAATTATAGAGCAAGTGATCACGGTGAAAGCCCTGTAAGGTGGGATCCATCTCTGTTTACTGCAGGGATCTGGCCTGCAGGAGATAAATTATTTGTTCAATGACTGAGTGAGTGGAATAGTCACACACTTGGCAGAGTTGGGTTAGGTAGGATCTGCTGCTAGCTGTGTGACCTCTGAGAAGATCTTTAACCTGGCTAAGGGTCAGTTTTCTCATCTGAAATAGAAGGAGAAGACTTAACTCACAGGATTTTTAAATGAGAGCTAATGGGAAAATCTTGGACAAAGTGGACACTCAATAATTCAATTTTCTTCCAGTACTTTGGAGTTGCTAAACCAGCAGTGGCTAGGATTTCTTATTGGCTTTTCCCAAGAGCCCCATGGCTTGAAATAATCAGAACATATGGTGATACTTAGCTTTTGCCATTTTCAGTCCGTTCAATGTAAACCTGAAATTCTGTCTCTGAAATTTACTAGCTGACAGCGGGCACCCTCTTTAGGCTTCAGCTTCTTTATCTGTAAAATGAGTATAATAATATTACCTGTCTCATAGGAATAGCATAAGGATTAAGGGAGATGCTCTACAAAGGGTTTGTACTAAGCCCTCATACAGAGAAGGTGCTCAATAAATGTTAACTATAATTATTTAGAATTTCATTTCTGTTCTTATAATCTCTTCTGAAGAATAGGCTGATTCTGAGGTGTATTCTGAAATAAATGGGTTCAGTAGATTCTTCTGGACATAACAAATCAAGAGACTCAAATTGGGAAGGGAAGTAGGAGCATCAGGACATTGAAGAGAAAGGCTTTTTGAACCTGTGGCATAAAAGAGGCCAGGAAAGGAAAGGGCTTAAACAAGGAACCAGATGCGTCCACTTTCCAGTCAATTTGGAGAGCAAACAATATTCACATGTAACTCCAGTGCCTCAGGACTGCTGTCTGGGGCGTTCATCAGCCTGATACAGTATGCACGGTGGCCCTCCTCGTGCCACTAGCATTTTCCTACTTTGAAATAAGTAAGTGCATTGTTCCTAGAAAGTGGATAGAAGTCAAGGAAAACTCTCTTCATGTGGGGGCTGGAGTGTCTGTCACGAGGTTATAGAGAATGTCTTGCACATCATTCTATCCCCAGCACCTAGCACGGTGCCTAGCCTAGTAGGCGCTCAAAACAGTGTCGACAGTTATTTTCAAAGTTGGCCTTCCCTAAGAAGCCCGTGGTACCCACACACGGCCGCAAGCAGGTCCGTGCCTAGAAATAACATTTATTCTAAGGGACCTCCGCGCAGGGATCCTTGGGAAGCGGCTCCCCTCCCGCGTTCCCTTGTTACTCCTCCCCTCGGTCGCCTTTGAAAGAACTGGCACGCCACATGATTCTCTCCTTTACCCCACCTCTGAAAGCCTGACTGATAATGGGCAAGAGCGTAGGCCAACCGTAAAACTTTATTTCCTCTTCCAGCCAATAGAAAGAGGCGATAAGTATATGGCTTCGCTTTGTGACTTCCCCCGTTCCCTCACTCCTCCTCTAAGATTCAACATTTGACAATTCATCCGGCCAATGAGAAGTTCCTACTCTGTATGGGAGGGAGGGACTGACTGGGTGATAGACGCCCCCATCTGGCCAATGGTGTGTCACAAGTGTGGGAGGGGTGTACAACGGAACCAATGGCGCGGTGCCAATAACGAGCATCAGGGAAAGGGCGGGACGAAACTGTTCAAGGGAGGGAGGGGAAGGCCCAGGGAACCAAGCAGCGTTGCCGCTGCCGCTGCACCCCGAGCTGGAGGAGGGAGAAGCCAGGAAGAAAATGGCGGCCGTGGCTGCAGAGGCGGCAGCGACTGCAGCGTCCCCCGGGGAGGGGGGCGCCGGCGAGGCCGAGCCGGAGATGGAGCCCATCCCCGGCAGCGAGGCCGGCACTGACCCCCTCCCGGTCACCGCAACGGAAGCATCTGTGCCGGACGGCGAGGCCGACGGGCAGCAGTCTTCTCCTCAGGCCGACGAGCCGCCGCTCCCGCCGCCACCGCCGCCGCCGGGGGAGCTCGCCCGCAGCCCGGAGGCGGCGGGGCCGGAGCTGGAGGCTGAGGAGAAGCTGCCTGCCCGGGTGGCGGAGCCGGCGGCAGCCGCGCCTCAGGAAAGACCCGACCTTCCACCTTCCCCTGCACCGCCGCCCGAGCAGCCCCCAGCTCCCGAGGAGCGCCAGGAACCGCCGCTGCCCCAGCCCGCAGCCCCGGCGCTCGTGCCGCCGGCGGGCGGGGACTCCGCGGTGTCGCAGCTGATTCCCGGCTCCGAGGTGCGGGTCACGCTGGACCACATCATTGAGGACGCGCTCGTCGTGTCGTTCCGTCTAGGGGAGAAGCTCTTCTCCGGGGTCCTTATGGATCTGTCCAAAAGGTACCGCGCCAGCCCCCAGCACGTCCCCGGGCCCCCTTGGTCCCCAGGGAGGGAGCGAGCCAGGACGGCCCCTGCACCCCGGGCTCCCGCCGCCTGCACGCCCTCGGGTCCCGTGCGGCGCGGGGCGCGCGCTTCTCGTGGGGGCAGGCGCGCGAGGCCGGGAGAGGGCGGTCTCCGCTCCAGGTGCGCGCGGGTGAGGGCAGGTGTGTTCCCAGGTGGGGGGCGCGGGTGCCTGACCCGCTGGCAGAGCGCAGCTCACACCCCCAGGCTCTTTCCGCGACCTGGCCCTGGAGCACCCACTCCGGTGGCCTGGTGGGTTAATGCAGAATGCAGGAGTTTTGCCGAGAACCTGGCACTGGGCGGGGGACACTGCTTGCTTGCGAGGCACTTTTTTTCTTGAATTCACCTTTAGCGGGGTTGGAGAAAGGGGTGTGTGCATTTGGGTTCCCAAAAGGTTAACTGTCACTCCTTATGGGGGAAGAGTATTTGTTAGAAGTGAACCTCTTAACTGTTACTGTTAGCACTAATTACCCGTAGGTGACTGCTGTAGGGAAGCACAGTTGGCTAATTAAAATGATAGTTTTAAGATTTTCTTACCCTTTAGTATTGGGATGATGTGATATAGGAATGTTCAAATACTGATTTCTGGTACTGTAGATACAATTTATGTAAAAGGGCAAGAAGGTGGAATTCACCTTTGGCTTAGCACATTTTCATCTTTGATTTAAAATGTTTGTGGGCATTGGTTTAAACAGGTTTAAAAAAAAAAAAAGGTGTTCTAAGTCTAGAGTTAAGTTAACCTTTTTATTCTCTTCTTTTGCAGATATGAAGTGCAGAGACTCCCATTCACGGCTCTCCATTCTGTTTCCTGCAACAGCACACACTCTGATGGGTATCTCACCTGTTTGGAAACGGCTTACTTTAATATGTTTTATTTTTTCTTTTATTTTAAAAATTTTATTTATTTGAGAGAGAATGCGAGCATGAGCAGGGAGAGGGGCAGAGGGATAAGCAGACTCCTCCCCTCCGAGCAGGGAGGCTGGAAATGGGATCGATCCCAGCTCCCTGAGATCAAGACCTGAGCCGGAGGCAGACGCTTAAGCACTGAGCCATCCAGATGCCCAATATATTTTATTTTTACCTCTTGTCCTCACATAAGGACACTGTCGTCTTTTTCACATTTGGGGGGGAAAATTTGAAATACATATGGAAGGCAGTTACAGGGCAGGAGAGACCATGAAAAAAATAAATTCAAGTTGAATTAGGATGTTTGGGCAGGGAAATGATGGGAGACTTTAAAATTCTTTTTTTTTTTTTTTTTAAAGATTTTATTTATACAAGAGAGAGCGGGGTTGGGTGAAGGGACAGAGGGAGAGAAGAATATCCAAGGAGACTCCTAGTGGGGAGGTGTGTCTTCCCCTCTTGATCTCAGGATCCGTGAGATCATGAAACCCAGAGTGGATGTTCAAGCCACTGAGCTATCCAGGCGCCCCACTATTTTAATTTTTTTTTTTTTAAATTTTAGAGCAAGTGTGAAGTGGGGGAGAAGGTCAGAAGGAGAGAATCTTAAGCAGACTCCCCGCTGAGTGTGGAGCCCTGTAATGGCTCCATCTCATGACTCATGATAGCTGAAACCAAGAGTCCTTCCCTTAACCCACAGAGCTAGCCAGGCACCTCTATAATTACTAATGAAATTGTTTAACTCCAGAAATTTTTTGTTTTTCTTCTTTTGAGAATTTTGGATTAGGACCTTTGCACTTATGTTTTCATAGTTAGAAAGCAGAATAAGACCAGTGTGCTTTCTACTGATGTATTTAATAGCGAAGGAGAGATAGACTCAGTAGTGTGTATGCTATTGAATCAAACAGAAGTGAAGGCCAGTGATTGTGTGAGAATCTGGATTTCAAATCTGCAAAAGGAAGGTGAAAAAAGGTAAGTTGTTCCTGGAAATGGAATGGATAGTTCTTTCCTCTGTTGAGGTGCTCATTGTGTTGGTGTTTTATTTTTTTTTAAAGTTTCTTTAATAAATTGCAGTTTATTTTTTGAGTTTTGTTCTGCTTTGCTAACTGTGCTGCTTACAGTCAATAATTTCTTAGGTGGAGGGAGATATTTTTATTATGAACCTTTTGCATTTTAATGTTTTAAAGTAAAAGGTCTGTCATTAAAGTCTTTTTTAAATGCTTGTTAAGGAAACCTTATCAACTTTTCATTCAACAGTATTGAGCACATCTGTGTGTAAGGCACCCTCCTAGTATTTTATTTTATTTTATTTTTTCCTCCTAGTATTTTAAATGTTATGAGTTATAGTCCCTGCAGCTGGAAGCTTATATTTGGGAGGTAACAATAGTGGAATTGGTGAAGAAACAACACACAAAGGTGTTTTTAAAATTAGCATTTGAAGGAATTATTTTTGGACTAATGATGACTAGTTCTCTCTTTTTTGTACTACAGTTTGGTGAAACAGATCTACCCATATATTTTGTAATCTGCTGTTTACTTTAATTGTGTACTTGATGTACAGTTTTGGGGTTAAATGATGATCCAGGAGATCCTCTTCATAGATTCTGCCATGACTGTAGTAATCAGCTGCTTTAAAAACCGTTTTTATCCTATATGAATTGGCCATTTAATGAAAGCTTTGGGTAAAAATAAGAGCTTCCTATTATGTACCAGACATTGTACCACTTGCTTTAGTCTTTATAACCGTGGTGATATTTTTCATTTATATAGGAGGAAATTGAGGTTCATTTAAATAGGCCAATTATTGATCTTATAAATGGCAAAGTAAGGATTCAAATGTAGGTTGATCTGATTCTAAAGCCTATACTTTTTCTCCTTTCTCTCTCTCTCTTTTTAAAATACTTATTTTTTAAATTTATTTGACAGATAGAGATCACAAGTAGGCAGAGAGGCAGGCAGAGAGAGAGATGGGGAAGCAGGCTCCCTGCAGAGCAGAGGGCCCGATGTGGGGCTCCATCCCAGGACCCTGAGATCATGACCCGAGCCGAAGGCAGAAGGCTCAACCCACTGAGCCACCCAGGCGCCCCTTTTTTCTCCTTTCATATTAGAAAGTTGGGCTGGTAGATTTTCCTTTAATCAGTAAAAAATGGTTATTTCTGAAATTTAGTGCCTATTCTGACTTCAGTAGCTGTATGGGATAATACAAAGGGTACGAGTATTGGAACCAAGCAGATTCTTTAGTCAGGTAATAGCCGTGAGACCGTCTGCTCATTTCCTAAGCTGTATATTGCAGAACACATAGCAGTCTCTGAAGTCCTGGTTCTTGCCTATTCAATGAGGTACCCAGGAGAGAATTAACATTTGGGAGACTAAGTGCCTCCTTGTATGTGTATGGTTTTCTTTAGTCTTAAGGAAAAGGGCCAGTTACTGCTTTTTTTTTTTGATTATTTTATTCTGACATTATCCATGGTACAGAAATGTCTTTTAAAGTTGGAAGAGTTGTTCACTATGTAGAAAAAAGTGTTTATAAGGGTGTGTGTGTGTGTGTGTGTGTGTGTGTATGTTGACCTATATAAATATATGGCTTTGTAAGCATTTGCCATTCTTCACCTTCCTGCCATTGTATTATTTTTTGCCATATTTTTAGTTATTTGATTGAAGAACACATTTTTGAGGAGATTCTTTTCGTGGAAAAAAGAAACAGTACATATGTAATTAAAAAAAAAAAAAAAAACAGAAAAGGTGGTAGTACCACTTATTAAATGGTTGGGGTCTGAATTCTAGTGCCAGGCTCTCCAGTTGATACTGTGACTTTGGGCAGATCTCTTTGCCTCTTTGGGCTCCAGTCTCTCTAGTTCTTATGAGGTGAATTCATTTGACTTGAGGAGGTTCACAAACCCAAACAAGCAAACAAACTTCATTCCTCAGTTTATGTTTATAGAAAGTGAATAGGATGACCAGGTGGTCTGGTTTTCCTGTACCATCCCAGTTTGATTGTTACTCCTTATGTCTTCAAAGCAGCTTGCTTTGGCTACTGTACAAATGACATGGTCACCCTAAAAATGAAGATAGTTGAATATCTGATTAAAAACTGATTTTATAGGATTTACTTGAAAGTGAAAATCCTTTGAGGCATTCTTTATTTAAATAATTTTTTGGGAAGATTTTATTTTCTTGAGCGAGAGCACAGAGGAAGAGGAAGAAGCAGACTCCTTGCTGAGTGGGGAGCCTGATGTGGGACTGGATCCCAGGCCCCTGAGATCATGATCTGAGCCAAAGGCAGAGGCTTAACTGACTGAGCCACTTTATTTTTTTAGTTTATTTGGGCTCCTCCACTGGTGTTTTATACCCAGCTCTCTTAAGGTAGTTTGAATTACCTGCCTACACCTGAACTCATCAGTAACACGTAATGACAATAATCTAATACGAGCAGATAAAAATAATCAACCCACAAATTCAGTTTGGTTCTTATTCCCTTTTCTTCCTTAACCTTAGTTTTTTGAAAATTTGACATAAGCACATTTGTTTCTTTTAGCATTCTATAATAAGCATTCCTTCAGGTTGTTGTAAACCAGTGGTTGTACCATGATTTTTTTGTTTTTTTATTATGGGAAATGATCCTCCATGTAGGTATGATCCTTGCTTTGACATTTATCAACTATTAGTCATTCTTGTTTCATCATATGCCTTCCTCCACTGGATAATTTTGAAGCAAATCCTAAACACATTCTTTACCATAAGAATTGTAGTATAGGGCTCTGAAAAAATAAGGATTTTAAAGCCATAATGTACTTCTTTTATTGCAACTAAAATAACAACAGCAGTTCCTTTTTGTCATCCTATGGCCTGCCAGTCAGTGTTAAAATTTCACAGTATCTCAGAATTAACATTTCAATCAACATCTAAGTTTTAAATTAGGATCCAAGTAAAGTTTAAACATTGCAGTTGGTTGCTGAGTTTCATAAATTTTTTATTTGTAGTTCTCTTGCCCTTTTATTTATTTCCTTGAAGTTTGTTAAGCCATAGACTTTGGCAGAATTTCCCACATTTTAGATTTTTTTTCAATTGTATCCCATTGGTTGAATTTCTGTAAGTTTTAAAAATAGTTCTTTTCCTTTAGGAGCAAACTGGAGGGGCAACAACCACAGCCCTCTGAGGGCCTCTTTTGCAAGCCTCTCATCTCTTACTTTGGGTTAGTAGAAATAATAGAACATCTCTTGCCTGCTTGTATACTCTAGATCTATTCCTTAAACACACATCCAACTTTAATAATTCCAAATATAGAAAAATTTTAACCAGTCAACATTATCTGTGAAGGGTAAAAGTCTTCAGCCCTAGTTTCTGAAGAGGCAGTGTCAGCTTTCTCAGTCCATACCTAAGGAACAATATTTACTGGGACCTATGGTTTCTAACTATACAGAATGATCATTTCAACTGTTTAGGCCTCTTCTCCAGTATCTTGAAAAGTAGTTCTAAAGCCACTTAGAAATCCTGAAAAATTTCTCTTGAATTCCATTTTTTTGGTTCTGATGTGAATTGAGGAGTCATGAAGTAAATGTTTATGCATAAAAACTTGCGCATTTTAATTTGTGGTACTTGTTTATTAAAGGTTGTAGCTAGTTTTATTTCAGAATTGACCTTTAACAAATACTTTTTGTGTGTGTCTATGGGGTACGGTTGCATTAAAGAGAAATGAGGTGATTTCTTTAAAAAACTTTAGGATTCACTAAGTTCATAAAACAATTTGTAGAGAAGTTACTTGTTTTTTTAAGGAAATATAAACCAAGACAATGATTTTTTTTCTTTACAGAGACCATGAAACGTATGGTGCAATAGCTCTACTTTTGGTGGGAAAAATATACAGCCATTCTGGTGAAGCAGTGAGTAGTGGTATTAGTAGCTTATACTAAGCATCCAGGTCAAGAATTTAGGTCATCAAGTAGTATGCTTGAATGCTTGTATTGAGTTGTACAATTTTAACACACATTTTTTTGGTGATTATTCTGCTTTATATCCCAAGGTGTTGATAAAGGGTTCCCACAGTTACATAGCACAGAGGCAAGTGTCAGTCACTTTCTGACCCAGACAGTTTGAGGACACCCACTACTAAAGCAGTGTGTATGCTATATTGAAAGTGTGCTCTTCCATAGCATGTTGGACTGTGATGATTTTTTTTTTTTGAGGTGAGGAATTGTTGGACATTAAAAACCTAGTTTGAGTGTAAAGAATCCTGTAACAAACATTATGGTATTAAAAACAGATTTTAAAACTCAATTTATAAACTAGATAACCAAATGTTACAAACACAAACTATGCCAGGCATGTTTTAATGGACTGAGGGCTTCTAGTGAGGTTAATTTTCAGTCTTTTATGTGTAAGACAGACCATACTTCACTGTGTACTCTTTTAAAGCAGAGTTCTTGATGGAATTAGGTTTAAGATTCATAAGATTCTGGGGAGGGCTATTTAAAGGTTTATGTAGTTTGTGCTCATCTTCTCTAAAAAATGAAAGATGGTCTAAGTACTTATTTGTGCCTATGAAGTGCATCCTTATTTCTTGATATTTATTGGCCTGTTCTCCCCAAACTCCCAGATTAATTCAGGCACACATTACCAGCAGAACAGAGCTTGCTCTAGTGGCAGATCTTGCAAGAAAGTAAGTGGAGGTTAAGTTACACTTTGGGTGGTTTTAATATAGAATGATTTTGCTAAACACTTTGGGGAGTGTTCCTCTAAACAGATGTGCTTAAGATTTCTGAGCTCCACTGCAGTTTGCAGTTTTAACCAAGATGATTCTGATGCAGGTGATCCTTGTACCATATTTGGAGATAAGTAATTTTTAGGGAGTAGTTTTACCAGAATAGTAGGACCATAAATTTGTTAAACCTGTTTTAAAAGTTACTGGTTAATTTTGATTGGGATATAATTAAAAAGTAAGCAATACGTGGGGGGGATGGGCCATTTGGGTGGCAGATCCAGATCCAGATCCTTATTATAGAAATGGGAGACTTGCAAGTAGGTTTCTGCAGTCTGGTTGCCTGCTAGGAGTTTGGTAGTTCATAACTTTCATCTTTTTCCCTTGGGCCAATTTTAAACAGTTACCTTAGTCTTTACAATAGAATAGCGGTGTTTAGCCTTTTAAAACTCATTCCTCCAATAATGGTTTGATTTTCACTTTCTGTATCTTCCCATCATCTAAGAAGGTTGCCAGTCTTTAATGTAATTAACAATAGCTACTATATAGTTCCTACTCTTAAACTTGGCACTGGGCACTTTTAATACACTGTTTTCAGTTTACTTTCTTGGAACTCCCAATAAAGTAAATTCCACCAATCCCATTGCACAGATAAAGACACTGAGGCTCAGAGAGATTAGTAAATTGCCTAAAATTACATATTTTATGTTTATATTAAAATGCATGATTTATGTTTACATTATTTTATATTAAAATACAAGATACTAGTAGATAAAGATGCCCTTTTTGAACAGTATGCAGTTGTCTTATGATTTGAAAACAATCCTGTTCTAATATACTTCTTTATTTTTACCATTACCATTTAGCTTATGATTTTGATGGAGTGTTACCTTGGTAGGTAGAAATGATAGAAGTCTTTGTTCCTCTCTCAACCAGGCAATAGCTGCTTGCTTTTAAAATATGATTGCCCTTCGGCCGCCCCCTCGCCCGTCACGCAATGCACGTTCGTGGGGAACCTGGTGCTAAACCATTCGTAGACGACCTGCTTCTGGGTCGGGGTTTCGTATGTAGCAGAGCAGCTCCCTTGCTGCGATCTATTGAAAGTCAGCCCCCGACACAAGGGTTTGTATAAAAAAAAGAAAAAGGAAAAAAGAAAAAAGAACAACAAAAAAAGTAATAATAAAAAATATGATTGCCCTTCAGTTTAATTTAGTGAACACTTTGGGCATTTTTGGAAATGGGGTTTCTAATTCATACATGGTTTTGGTATGTTTTGCCTTGGTTGGCCTGGCTCTGGCAACAGTGGAGTCCACTGGTTGAGAAAGGAATCACAAAATGTCAGATTTGAAGCTCGCTGAGCACAAGATCAGCATTTGTTAAGTGCTGGGTGGCTGAGTTGGAAAATAATTTTAAAGATTAAAACTAAGTTGTTGAACATACTGTTTTTGGTAAAATAGGAATAGAGAAATAATTTGAATAAATTTTCTTTAAAAAGTTAGTCTATTGAGAAGTCATTTAGGCCCCTGTGTGGTGGGTTCCATTAAACATAATATAAAAGAAATATTAAAAGTACTTAGAATTAATAATGGAAACCTAGAAAATGTGAAACTGCTTTTTGGTATCTTGGAGCCAGGACCAAGGGAATTCTGTTGAAGAATTTGCAAACTGATGAGTTGTTTATATTAATAATTAGATCTTTTTATATCAGTGTTCATTTTCTTAGGAAAATGTCAACTATATTTCTCTAAGTGATATACAAAAGTGAGGTCAAGATTTGTCTGCTCTTAAAAATATTTTGCCATGTTGTGGCAATTACAATTTTTTGGATGGTTATTTTTTAAAAAGAATTTACTAGTAAGGAATAATAATTTGAATACCATACAGATGTTATTATTATTTGTACTTTTCAAAAGACTAAGTATAAATGTTGTCTCTATCTATAGTTGTCTCCACTTTTTAATTTCCAAACCTAGTTATCCAGGTAAAATTTTAGAGGACTGTTTGAACGTACATGATGGGGAGCTTAAACTCTAAATTATTCGTGTTTAACCCCTTGCCCTTCCCAAAAGCTATTCATGATGTTATAAAAGAGGATTGGATAGACTAAAAAGATGGAGTAAATTTTTATGGTTCAAAAGATGTTATTTAAAAACTTTTATGCAGCTTCACTCCCCCATCAGTTCCTTTTTTTTTTTTTTAAGATTTTATTTATTCATTTGTCAGAGAGAGAGACAGACAGAGGGACAGAGGCTGCAGAAGCTGTGGGAGGGGGCAGGCAAATCAGGCTTCCCGATGAGCAAGGAGCCCAATGTGGGACTTGATCCAGGACTGTGGGATCGTGACCTGAGCCATAGGCAGCTGCTTAACTGACTGAGCCACCCCGGCATCCACTCATCAGTTACTTTTAAAAGCTATTTCCTGGTATTTTGGGTCAGAATTGGTGCCTTTTTTTTTTTTTTTATAAGATTTTTTATTTATTGGGCGCCTGGGTGGCTCAGTGGGTTAAGCCGCTGCCTTCGGCTCAGGTCATGATCTCGGAGTCCTGGGATCGAGTCCCGCATCGGGCTCTCTGCTCGGCGGAGAGCCTGCTTCCCTCTCTCTCTCTCTGCCTGCCTCTCCATCTACTTGTGATTTCTCTCTGTCAAATAAATAAATAAAAATCTTAAAAAAAAAAAAAAAAAAAAAAAAAAAAAGATTTTTTATTTATTTGTCAGAGATCACAAGCAGGCAGACAGGCAAGCGGAGAGAGGGAAGCAGGCTCCCTGCTGAGCGGAGACCTGGATGCAGGGCTTGATCCCAGGACCCTGAGATCATGACCTGAGCCGAAGGCAGAGGCTTAACCCATTGAGTCACCCTGGCGCCCCACATATTTTGTTTTTATCTTGATAAAGTTATCCTCCCTATCTTCTTACACATTTGGGTACCCATAGTTCCTACAAATTGCTCTTACAGTGCTTGGGAGTTTTTAATTAAAAACATCATCCATAGTCACAGTTAATAAAATTGAATACACTTTAACTTCGATAATTACCATATATTGTGCCTACTTACTGTGTACTGGGCCCTAAGATGAGCAATTATGCATTTTTTTTTCTTTAAAGATTTTTAAAATCTTGAAAGAATTGTCATCTACATTAATTAAGAATATGTATCAACAGGGGCACCTGGGTAGCTCAGTCTATTAAGCACTGAATCTTGGGTTTCAGCTTAGGTCTTGCTCTCAGGGTCCAAAGATCAAGCTGCACCCCAGGGCAAAGTCTGCTTCAGAATCTCTGCCTCTCTTTTCCCCTTTGCTCCTCCCCCACTCACAGGCACTTGGGAACTCTAAATTATAAAAATCTTTAAGACTTTGAAGAAGTAGCTCCTAAGTGGCAGAATTAATTAATATCATTTGTTTGACTGGCCACTCAACCTAAGTCCTGTTGCGTTGCAAAATAATCTATCTTTAAAGCACCTTGAAATGATTTGTGGAAGCTTTAGGTAATATCTGTGAGGTATAACTTTACCCTTTTAATAAAGAAGGATAACGTTTATATTTTACTGGGGAATGAGATAACTAGGAGATGCTTGCATAATGTATGGTACAGAATGTTTCTTAATCTTCTACCCACTAACCCCTTGGGGCAGATGGCTTGTGAGGAAGTTACGGGCTTTGTCCTAAAGAAAAAGTTAGTCTCAGAGAAATTTAGTAGTTAGAGTGTCTCTGCTTCCCATATGCTTTTAAAACATTGACAAGGGCTCACCTTTGAGAATGACACATTTCAAAGTTTGCAAAAGGAAGATAATTTTGTGATTTTCTTTGCACTTACTAAATGATAGGACCAGGCTAGCATAGCTGAGCTTTTTAACAAAGTGATGAGACACATTTAGTTCCATCATTGTATAATCAGAAGCCTTCATTGGTCTCCTTTTAAGAGAGTAGTGTTTTCCATTCACCACACTTTGCATAAACCCTTATTAAGCAGTTCCCTCCCTCCTAACAAACACCCTCTCCAACATGCCTTCTCTTTCTGCCAGATGGATGATCTTTATTTTATTGCTTTTTTAAGCCTCTGAATTCTTACCTGCCTCGTGGAAGGGGGAATCAGGTTACTGACTGGTGATTCTTAATGCATCTGGTCATCAGCTGGTTTTTACCACACCTACTCAAGTGTTTCACTTTATTAAACTACTTTTTTAAACCACAAAGATGGTTATTAGCATTCAGAATTGTGGAACCACCCTTTACCACTCCCTGTTTTGTTTTTTCGGTAAATCTACCTGTGCCCTTCTAGGTGTGGTTCTTTCTTGAGAAGCTCTTTGCCTGATCACTAATCCACAGTGATTCCTTTCCCTCTAAAGTCTGTAGTCTCTTAGCAACAAGTGTTACATTTTTTGGTCTTGCTTATTAAGTTGGCTTCTAGGACTGGGACTTAGTTTTATACCCTCTGAATAATTAACATAGTTGTGTCTGAATATAGATTTTGTACCTAGTGGTACTTGAGGTGTGTTTGCTGGCATTTCTGCTGAAGTAGAACAATTTTTTTTTTTTCAATTTCTTATTTTAAGTAGGCTTCACACCCAATGTGGGGCTTGAACTCATGACCCTGAGATTGAAGCCTGTGCTCTACTCATTGAGTCAGCCAGGTGCCCCCAAATTTTCTTTTTTATAAACATTTTTTGCTTAAAATGTTTTGGTGGAGTTGAAGTGAACTAAATTTAAGATTATATTTTTTAAAAACTAATTGAAAACCAAAAAAAAAAAAAATCCCCCACAAAACTAATACTGAAAACCTCTTTATTTTGAAATTTCATACAGCAGAGAACTCTTAATAAGCTTTATTATTATTTTTTAAAATATTTTATTTATTTGATAGAGAAAGCACAAGTAGGCAGAGTGGCAGGGAGAGGCAGAAGCAGACTCCCGGCTGAGCAGGGAGCCTGATGTGAGGCTTGATCCCAGAACCCTGGAATCTTGACCTGATCCAAGGCGGATGCTTAACTGACTGAGCCACCCAGCTACCCTGTAATAAAATAAGCTTTATCTAAATTCACTTATTTTTAGCATTTTGTCATGTTTGCTTTATTGTTCTTTCAATATATTTTTTTCTTGAGCTATTTTGAGAGTGGGTTGCATACAGCATTCTCTTTTACCCCTTAATACTTGTGCAACTATTTCTTAAGATCAGTATAGTTTTTAAGTGCAAGAAACAGTACTTTTACCTAATTTGCGGCCCGTATTTCATTATTTGTTAGTTTTTCCAATAATGTCCTTTAAAGTTTTTTCTTCCTCCAGTAAATGATCATGTATTGCATTCGGTTGCCATAGAATATATGGAATAGGGATTGTTCCTCAGTTTAGGTCTCTGATAATTGCTCATCAGAGGATCAGGTTATACAAGTGATGCTGTATTCTCGGGGTTCCACATCTACTCTCATTGCTGATGTTCACTTAGATTCTCCTTCAGGTCACATTGTTGTCCTGTTTCTCCTCAGTGTAGTTACTGTTATATCCCTTGTACTAATCATTCCTTTACTATCATGAAAATAAACTGCTTATCATCAGACTTTCCCCTCTATGTTAGGTAGATACACAATTGAAATGTTAAAAAAAAAAGTAAAAAACACCTACATGTGTCATCTTAACCATTTTTTAAAAAAGACTTACTTTAGAGAGAGACCACAGGGAGAGGTGGGGTGTGGGACAGAGAATCTCTAGCCGATACCCTGCTGAGCACAGATCAGTAGTTGGATGCTTAACTGACTGAGCCATCCAGGAAGCACTCCTCCCATCTTAACCATTTTTTAAAAGATTTTATTTATTTTAAAGACAGAGGGCGTGCAGGGGAAGGGGCAGTGGGAGAGAAACTTAAGTAGACTCTGCTGAGCTTTGGAGCCTGATGTAGGGCTCCATCGTGGGACCCAGAGATCATGAGCTGTGCTGACATCAAGAGTGGGCTGCTTGGGCACCTGGGTGGCTCAGTGGGTTAAGACGCTGCCTTCGGCTCAGGTCATGATCTCAGGGTCCTGGGATCTAGTCCCACATCGGGCTCTCTGCTCGGCGGGGAGCCTGCTTCCTCCTCTCTCTCTCTGCTTGCCTCTCTGCCTACTTGTGATCTCTCTCTGTCAAGTAAATAAATAAAATCTTAAAAAAAAAAAAAAAAGAGTGGGCTGCTTAACCAACTGCACCACCCAGGCACTCCCCCATTTTTTTTTTTTTAATTTTTTATTTGTTTATTTGAGAGAGAAAGAGAGCATGAGTGGGGAGGGGCAGAGGGAGAAGCAGGCTCCTCGCAGAATGCAGAGCCCAGCAAGGGGCTCAGCCCTGGGATTCCAGGATCATGACCCTAGCCAAAGACAGACCACTTAACCAGCTGAGCCAACCAGGTGCCCCAGGGCACCCCCCATCTTAAGCATTTTTAAGTGTATAGTTCAGTAACTAGTGTTAAGTACATTCACATTGTGAAACAGATCTCCAGAACTTCTTAATCTTGTAAAACTAAAACTCTAGACCCATTAAAGAAATCTCCATTTCCCCTTTATCCTAGTCCCTGACAACCACCAAATTCTTCTTTGATTTTGACTACTTCAGTTATGTTATATAAGTGGAATCATACAGTCTCTTTTTGTTTCTGGCTTACTGCACTTAGCATAATGTTCTCAAGGTTCATCCATGTGTAACGTGACAGGATTTCCATTTTAAGGCAGAGTAATATTTCATTGTATGTACATAACCACATTTTATTTATCCATTTATCTGTTGATGGGTGGCTTGGTTTCCACTTTTTAGGTATTGTGAAAAATGCTGCTGTGAACATGGGTGTGCAAATATCTCTTGGAGAATGTGTTTTTGATTATAAATGCCCAGAAGTGTGTATACTGGCTTGAATTTTTAATTTTGGGGGGCTTAGATATACACTTTTATTTATGTAAAATTTTCTGTTTGCAGCTTATTAATTTCACTTGTCCTGAGATTAAGTTTTGACATAATAACCAATCTCCAGAGATGGCATGTGAACCAAAATAAGTTTGCTTTACAGTTTTCCCTCCTTTAGATTTAACCTGTTGTTAATTTAAGGCAGAAGTTATTTCTGAAACAACTGCTTGAATTGAAATGAATCTGGATTATTATTTTTCATGTGGTTAATTGCATTTAAATTTTGCTTACTGTAGATTCTTCAAGAGAACATAATTTTGGGAAGGAAAGCTTTCTTTTTGTTTTTTGTTTATTGGAGGGAAGTCTCGTCAATGGGGCTGTCGCAACTAACCCTCTGGAATTTTTGGGATGTCAAATTCTTCAGGACCCATTTGCTTGCCTAAAATACAATACCTTAGTTTTTTGTTTATTTTTTTACTGTAAAATATTTTTACAAGAATTTCCTCTTACAGTTGGAATTTGGCAACCAGAATTTGAAAGAAGAAAGTGAAAATCAGTTGTGCACTATTAAACTATTGTAAACAGGAAGGAAAGGATTATAATTCTAGGTCAGAGATAAGGTGATTGAGGTTGCTGTGAAGTGAATGCTGGTAAACAATACATCACCATTTTTTTTTTCTTTTTTTTTTTAATATATCAGCATTAGAAAAAAACTTTCAGCATAAGAGGTAAGAGTTGTTGGTAAACATTTTTTGTTTTGTTTGAAGTATTCCTGTGGAAATGGAATTTTGATAATAGTTTTCACTCCAAGTAGTGTTACCTATTTAGGTATAGGAATAATTGGTAATGCTAGAAATCTTAAGCAAATACCATAATTTTATTAGTGGGTGAATAAAAGCTTAACTTAGTCAAATCTAGAATCATCAATAAAATTCAGACCTAAGTGGAACCTAAATACTAGAAAATATTGTTATCCTTACTATAATTATGTCACTTTTGGAATTCTAGCTTATTAAATACTCTATATTACATTTGTTTCACCTTTATATTAGGTGAGGATCCTTTCTCTCTTTCTCTTGCCTTGCACAAAATGGCTGTTAAGCCCCAGTATTCTTCCTCCTCAAAATTTTGGCTATCACCAGTCCTCAGTTAAGGTAGCTAGTTTTAAAACTTTATTTTATAGATTCACAGGACTTTGTACCAGAGATCTCTGGTACACTTCACCTGGTTTTCCTCAGAAGGTATTTTTATCTTTTTTTTTTTTTAAAGATTTAAAAAATTTATTTATTTGACAGAGAGATCACAAGTAGGAAGAGAGCAGGCAGAGAGAGAGGGGGAAACAGGCTCCCCCTTGAGCAGGGAGCCCGATGTGGGGCTTGATCCCAGAACCCTGAGATCATGACCTGAGCCGAAGGCAGAGGCTCAACCCACTGAGCCACCCAGGTGCCCATATTTATTTTTATTTTTTTAAGGGTCTTTAAAAAAATCAATTCATTGTTTTGGTTTTTAAATTTTGAGAGCGAGCTCATGAGCAAGCCAAGTTGGGGTGGGGAGGGGCAGAGGCAGAGGGAGAGAGAATCTCAAGCAAACTCCTGTTGAGTGGGGAGACCAACATGGAATCAGGCTCAGTCCCACAACCATGAGATAACGACCTGAGCTGAAACCCTAGAGTCAGATGCTTAACGGACAGCTACCCAGGCTCCCCAAAAGATTTTATTTTTACGAAAACTTTTTACCCATTATGGGGCTCAAGCTCACAATGCGGAGATCAAGTCACATCCTCCACTGCCTGAGCCAGCCAGGTTCCCCAGACATTATTTTTAATTAAGTCATATAATACCTGAATATTTTTCTTGTAGAATATTTGGATAGTAGTTAAAGAATACTGAAAATAGGTAAGGGTTAGGATGAGTCACTGATAATAAATACCTTCGTGTTGCATGTAGAAGGGGTGGAGCAAAGAGGACAGATGCTATTGCACCTTACTGCTCAAGTCTTACGGAGTTTATGAAAAGTTCTCCTAAAGCTCAAGCAAGTGGGGGACTAGTCAGCCTTTTACCTCTGGAATGATTGAAATCCTCCTCTGCTGAGGTGCCCTTTGGTGAACATTCACATGAGACATAAATACCTTCACCTTAGGAAAACCTAAAGCAAAAATGCTTGCTAAAAATTTAAGTCTGCATTCCAACCAGGGAAGGGTCTTATTATTCAGTCTTGGAGCAGCCCTTAGGAATCTTCATTTTCAAACCCCATAGAGTGTTGCAGATTTTTAGAGAACACACTTGAGAATGAGATTTTTTTTTAAGAGAACATAGGTTTTGTTTCTTTTTTATACATAGGCTTCATGCCCAGTGTGGGGCTTGAACTCACCATTCTGAGATCCAGTCACATGGTCTTCTGACTGGATTAGCCAGGTGCCCAGAGAGGGTGTAGTTTTGTTGCTACTTTATATTCTTACTAAGGTTACAGTTTCATAAATTGATGGTTTTCAAAATTTTGAGCATAGTTACAAATGTATTTTATATATGGATGTGTATATACATGCATATATGAAACAGTTTCATTGCAGTTACATAATAAATAGATTCTGATTTTTAATTTTATTTATTTATTTTTAAATTTTTATTTATTTATTTGACAGAGATCACAAGTAGGCAGAGAGAGAGAGCGGAGGAAGCAGGCTCCCCACTTGAGCAGAGAGCCCGATGCGGGGCTTGATCCCAGAACCCTGAGATCATGACCTGAGCTTTAACCCACTGAGCCACCCAGGTGCCCCTGATTTTTAATTTTTTTAAAAAAATATTTTATTTATTTATTTGAGAGACAGTGAGAGAGAGTATGAGCGAGAAGATCAGAGAAGCAGACTCCCCGTGGAGCTGGGAGCCCGATGTGGGACTTAATCCTGGGACTCCAGCATCATGACCTGAGCTGAAAGCAGTCGCTTAACCAACTGAGCGACCCAGGCGCCCTGATTTTTAATTTTTAAATCATAGATGTGAACCTGGAAATTGATTTCGCAGAACGTCTCACCATTAGTTTGAAAACACCATCATAATACTAAGTGTTGTTGATGTTAGGAAGACAGCATGATTACTAAGATGGAGTAGTACATTGATGTCCCTTTTCTTCTTAAGGTGATTTAATCTTTCCGTTCCTCTGAGAAAGTTTTATTGTTAACATTTTAGAAAAGTAGAAAAATATTTTTCTACTTTTGCCAAATATAAACCACCCACAGTTACTAGCTTGGCTTCCTCCCCCCACCCCCTTTTTGGTGTCTTACTAGGACACAATGAAGTGCCTTCCTATGTTACTTAAAAATGTTTAATGTTTGTGTTTTATATGCTTTAGAGAGAAAGGCAAGGAACAAACCCCAGAAGTGAAATTAATGTTTTTATTAAACTCCCGAGGGAGAGCATAATAGATTCCACAGATTATTTGGTACAAAGTTCTAAAATAATTGGCTAGCTCATCCTCTTTTTGAGGCTATTAAGATAGAGAAATGATCCTGAAGTCTAGTAAATAAGTTTAAAATAAGATCAAATGGGGCTCATAGGTGGCTCAGTTGGTTAAGATTCTGCCTTTGGCTCCAGGGTCCTGGGATCAAGAGGCCCCACCCCCCAGCAGGGAGCCTGCTTTTTCCCCTCTCTCACACCTTGCCTCCCTGCCTACTTTTGCAAGCTCGCTCACTCTCTTATTAAATAAATGAAATCTTTTGAAAAGTTTACAAAAAAGTAAGATTAGATTAATTAAATGAAGTAAATTTTAGTCAAGAAAATGGCTGGCATTTTCCTGTTAACCCTTAGTCGAATCCTTTATGGTAGGAAAAAGTAGCGTTAGCCCATTTTACGCATACAAAAATCTGCATCTAGAGACATTTAGTAACACCATGGATACAAAGTCGGTAAGAACAGGTGTGAAACTTTACCTCCGACATTAGGGGGATTATAGTTTTAGTTACACCTAATGCCTAATAAGAGGATGGGCATTTTGTATTCAGCTGTGAATAAATTTTTTTAAATTTTAAATTTTTTAATTTTGCCCCATGTGAAAGTGCAGTGGGGCAAAATAATAGCTTCTTAAGAGTTAGAAATTTGATTGCTAGTATCAGTAGTGGTCTCACCTCAGATAAGTTATGTTGTTTAATGGACCTGTATGTGAAAATCCAAAAATCTCACCTCTCTTGTTCATACGAGAAAAGGCTAAATGCTCAAAATGCCCTGCAGGTAAATAGGAAGCAAACATGTAAGTATCAGACCTATGCTAGAATAGAAAGCCACTTTGCAGATCTGATGTAGAGAAGAGGGTATCCTTTGTGGACTAGCCCATACTCAAGTCTGTCCCACCCCAGGTAAAAAGTTTTTCTCTTCCTTTGTGGCTTATATGTATTTTCTTACAAGCTGTTGGTTTGTGGTCACCAAACTAACAGAGGACTTCAGAGAAAGAATAAACATAAATATGAGAAACAGAACTGGTGGTGTTGGCTCTTACTACATCCCCGTCTGGGTTTAGGTGTGTTTATAGCCTTAAAACTTAATGTGAAGATTTCTTCCCAACAAAGATATGCTGAACCTTTTGAGGGACATAAGGACATATGCCAGAGAACGAGAACCCAAGACTCATTTATTAGAAAAAGACGTGCAAGAACATTGCATCTTAGGAGTTCTGACCACCTGAAGCCAATCCTTGCTGCCTTAAAGGATTGAGATAGAGAATTGTGTTCACTGCTATTCAGACAGCATCAGATAGTGCTTAAAGTTAACATGTTAACATGCACATGATGAAGTTATTTGGTAGTGTGATTTTATTTTAATGTGAAGGAATCAGTGTAGCATTTTAGCTTTAAGATGGTTAACCTGGGAGGATTAAATCACAGTGATTTCTAAGTCTACATGATAAACAAGGTTAAGTTGACTCTTGTTTTATCGAAAACTGAGAATTGTGAAGGTTTGTCTTCTATATTAGTGCTTTGCAAACTGGGTCTGTACCAGTTTTAAAATCCATGTAATGAGCTGGCTAGCATTAAAATAAATGAAATAGTACTAGGGAAAAAATATCATATATCACATAATATAAGGTTAAACATTTAGTGAAACTTCAGCTTAAGTCTGTGTGTATATGTATATATGCGTGCATGTATACATTCATAAATATTACTTGATTAAAATATGAAAATATTTCTTAATGTGTGATACATTTTTTAAAAAGTTAGCCACAGCTCTGTACCTGTCTGCTCATGTGGTAATTTGGGCATCTGAATTTTTCACATTTTTGTGGTTTTGCGGGGAAGGAGGTAGATGAAAGAGTTAGGGAGCAGCTGGTAGCTGGTCTTTGGATCTTTAGTGATTAAGTGAAGTTGAGATGGGATTTTATTGATTCAGTGTTTTTGGGTAGTTAAGGCTAAATTTGTTTTGTGAAGCTTTTGAAAGCTCTTAGAACCAGAGGGAGTTATGTATGTTGTATATTTAGAGTTAAATTTACTGGACTTGTCCAAAGTCCAGCAAATGTAGTATCAAATGATATAAAATGTTAAACTGTCTGATAGAATGCCTTTTGATCTAAGACTGAAAGGTCTGTTTTAAATAATATCAGCTCTTCTGGCGCTGCTTAGAATGGTCATTTGATTTCATACTTAAATTTGTAATCTGTTTATACCTAAAATGTAGGACCAATAAAAAATGAGGGGCTTTTGGATTTTGGTGGGGAGGTGGTCAGTAGGTTTTTATTTTTATGTTTTTATTCTTTAGTATGAAATAAGAGTTCGGGAAAGGTCATATGTACAAACACTGAGTATTGTTTCAATTTAAGAAATTAAATCATAGACCTTGAGTTAATGGCTTCTTTTTTTCTTTGATTTCTTTCCAAGGTTTGGGCCCCATGGGATCCCTGTGACAGTGTTTCCCAAAAGGGAATATAAGGAGAAACCTGAAGCCATGCAGCTCCAAAGTAATACATTCCAAGAAGGGACAGAAGTCAAGCGTGAAGTGAATGGTGCTGTTCCCGATGACCCTTCTCCCATCTCGCCTCCCGAGCCAGGCTTGGCTGAAAGCCTGTGGACTTCCAAACCACCGCCTCTCTTCCATGAAGGAGCACCTTACCCTCCCCCTTTGTTTATCAGGGACACCTATAACCAGTCAATACCTCAGCCACCGCCTCGGAAAATTAAGCGACCCAAACGAAAAATGTACAGGGAAGAACCTACTTCAATAATGAATGCTATTAAACTGCGACCCAGGCAAGTCCTGTGTGACAAGTGTAAAACCAGTGTTGTTGCAGAGAAAAAGGAAATTAGAAAAGGTAGTAGTGCAAGTGACTCTTCTAAATACGAAGATAAAAAACGGAGAAACGAAAGTGTAACTACTGTGAACAAAAAACTGAAAACTGACCATAAAGTGGATGGGAAAAACCAAAATGAAAGCCAGAAAAGAAATGCTGTGGTGAAGGTTTCCAATATTGCTCACAGCAGAGGCAGAGTAGTCAAAGTTTCTGCTCAGGCAAATACATCAAAAGCTCAGTTAAGTACTAAAAAAGTGCTCCAGAGTAAGAACATGGATCATGCAAAAGCTCGGGAAGTGTTGAAAATTGCCAAAGAAAAGGCACAAAAGAAGCAAAGTGAAACCTCTACATCCAAAAATGCACATTCAAAAGTCCATTTCACACGTCGCTATCAGAGTCCTAGCTCAGGTTCCCTTCCACCCCGGGTTCGTTTAAAACCACAAAGGTACAGGAATGAAGAAAATGACTCTTCTTTGAAGACGGGACTTGAGAAAATGCGGAGTGGCAAGATGGCACCCAAGCCCCAGTCTCGCTGCACCTCTACCCGCTCAGCAGGTGAGGCCCCTTCAGAAAATCAGAGTCCCTCAAAAGGCCCTGAAGAGGCCAGCAGTGAGGTTCAGGACACAAATGAAGTGCTTGTGCCTGGTGAGCAGGATGAACCACAGACACTGGGCAAAAAGGGCAGCAAAAGCAATCTCTCTGTTTACATGACCCTAAATCAAAAGAAATCTGACTCTTCCAGTGCTTCCGTGTGTAGCATTGATAGCACAGATGATTTGAAATCCTCCAACTCTGAGTGTAGTTCTTCTGAAAGCTTTGATTTTCCTCCAGGCAGTATGCATGCACCTTCCACCTCCTCCACTTCCTCCTCTTCAAAGGAAGAGAAAAAGCTCAGTAATTCCTTGAAAATGAAAGTCTTTTCCAAAAACGTCTCTAAATGCGTCACACCAGATGGCAGGACCATATGTGTAGGGGACATTGTTTGGGCCAAGATCTATGGCTTCCCTTGGTGGCCAGCCCGTATTCTTACTATAACTGTGAGCCGGAAAGATAATGGCCTTTTAGTCCGACAGGAGGCCCGTATTTCCTGGTTTGGGTCTCCAACAACCTCTTTTCTTGCTCTTTCGCAACTCTCCCCCTTTTTAGAAAACTTCCAGTCACGCTTTAATAAGAAGAGAAAGGGCCTGTATCGCAAGGCTATCACAGAGGCGGCTAAGGCTGCCAAGCAGCTGACCCCTGAAGTGCGGGCTCTGTTGACACAGTTTGAAACGTGAACATGGACAGTAAGGTAGGCAAGAACCATTGGAAGGCGCCACAGATTTTCTAGTCTAGTCAGGAGTAACTTCTACGAAATAGCTTGGCCTGATCGGAGAGAGGAATTGTACTCAGTTGGCTGCTTTTTTTTATACTTCCCTTAATAGCCATTTTTAATAGACTGAGAAGCTTAAAGAACAAGCAGTCAAATTTTGTCTTAAGGAAGTGAGATTTTAGCAGTATTTTTCAGTTTTGAAGTCAAACCATCCCAAGGCATAGGAGCCATAGCCTCAACTGAAAATGAATTTTTGCAGGGACTGTTAATGACCATTTGTACCTAGTACTGTGTATGTGTGTGTATTTATATATATGCACATGTACGTATATGTGTGTATATGCATACATACATATATATAACATAGAGCCTGTCACTGTGTGACACAGGTTGCGTATTTGGGATTGCAGTAAGGGCTGATGAGCTGGGTTGGGGGCTGGAGGTGGGGAATAGTGTGGCTATTTAATGACTACTTGTTTTTTAATTAATGAATACTTAGCCTTTCTATGTGCACAATGGCGCCAGAGTTTGATACCTAGGTGTTTGACAAACTGAGATGCTTGCTATTCAGTTGCTGACTGTGGAAATAGCCCAGTCTTTGGGGTTAAGACTTTTAAGGCTGACAAGGTTTGAATCATCACTCTTGTTTAATGGGGATTTAACAAAAACTTTCAAATTTCTGGTTTGGGAGTTTAGGTAGGTTTGTCTTTGGATATGTAAATAATTGATTGCTAAATTTGGTCAGATTTCTCCTGACTGGCTGTTCCTAAATTCTTAGGATACGTCCTGGTAAATTACACTTTGTGAATTGTCATATGTGTAATTGTTGCATTTTGGATGTACCTAATTTGATAATTTTAAAAAAATATTTCATTTAAGGTATCTGTTTGCAGGTCAGAAAATGAGAAAATGTAATTGTGTAATGCTTTGAAATGTAAAAAAAAAAAAAAAAAGCTGTAAATAAAATCGACTAAATCCAAATTATTTGTGTGTGTTTCTCAAAAAGCTTTGAAAAATTTCAAGATGGTAGAAAGTTACTCTTTGTAATAGTTTTATAGAGGAGATGAAAAAAAAAACCTTTATTTTCCTATTTGTCCTATCAGAGAATATATTACCTGACCATAGATAAAATTCAAGTAAGTGATTAATCCATATATTCTGAAAATGAGGTTTTACAGTGTAGAGGTCTGATATGCTTCTAAAAGACGATCCTCCCGCCAATTTCTCATAAATGTGTGGGTTTAATTTTCGTCATGTTTAGCCTTGATACTTCATCACATGGCTCTTTTTTTATATTTGGGTAGTTAAAACCAGTCTCTTGCCTGGTCTGCCTCAGGTATCCTTGCTTTTGGGGCTAGTAACTTCTATCACTGTTTTTCTACATGGTCCATCGGTCCCTCAGATTTGACTTATTTTCCATTTTTAGCTTTTTATTGTTAGTGAAAAATATATCTGATTGCCCGTGGAGGCAAGTTTATCCCAAGATTTTTCAAGTTGTTTTCATATTTTTTTGTGTTTACCTTTTGAATTTTGATAGAATATCAGTTTGACACTTTGGAAACTTGAAAATTTTAAAGAGAGCAACTTTCTGTTGTAATTCTAAGTAATCCAATTTGAAATGTCTTAGTTACAAATGGAAAATGAACAGATTAATGGAGATTAAATCCCATACTCTGTCCACTTAAAGTTAACAGGCTTTTATGATTTATGTACTGATTTCTGCAAAAGCAAGTAGAATTTCTTCTGGGGAACTCAGTCAATGCTTTTTGATTATAACTAAACACACAATTGAAAAAAACAATGTCACTTGAGTAGAACATATTCTTTCCTGCAAACAGAAACAACTATACTATTTTAAAAATTCTTTTGATTATAACAGGTTGAAAGATGTTCATGGTGTGACTGAGGGGTTTTAAGGAAGTATCTTAAAAGATTGAGTATTTTTTCAGAATAATGAACTTGTTCAGATATTTCTGAGTTTGAATCTAAGGTTTAGAAAGATTTAAGCAAGGCGGAGCAAAAAGTCACTTAAAATAATGTAACTCCAAGGCTTCATGTAACGATCCAGGTGAGTTTTATCTTAACATAGTGGGTTTGACAGTGGATATCGCTAATAAGTGCTTTGGCAAATGTGCTCTGGTGGCATAAACCAAATTTCATTTGTTTTGGAAGCCCTGGTTGGGGTGGGGTTGGGCATGGGGATCAAGTCATGATTGTTGAATACAAAAATAACATTCAATTTTATATAGTCCATATCACTAAGGGAAAGTTTGAAGCATAATCATAAATGTGCATGATCTCTAATTAAATGAGCCAAATGATCCCTCCATTTTAAACTGTCTGGCATATTTCATCTGATGTTTCAGTAAGGAAAAATTTCAAAGAATTTCTTAATCTTAAAATATACATATTCTAAACACTAATCCAATAGCCACATATTAGTGTTTTATTAAAATGGAAATTAAAAAAATTTTGAGTATAGTTGACACATGATACTAATTTCAGATATACTACATAGTGATCGAACTTCTCTATATAATGCCAAATAGAAATTTCTTAAGCAGCTAAATTTATCCAGTATTTATTGCAGATGGAGGAGATAGAGTTGAATTGGCTAGTTGTAGCTATTGTGAAAGGAGGCATTTATTCTTTGGCGATAACCAAATATGTTTTTATCCTTTTGTAGAGGAAAACTAGGCTTAGGCCAAATATCCAGTGATCTAAAAGGAAAAAAAAAAAGATTAGCAAGGGGAGAAACCAAGTGAAAATAAGAGCTGTAACAGCCAAAGTGGTCTTTATTTCTAGAATTGCTCAGAAATTTAAAGCATCAGTATTTTTCTCTTAGTTTCCCAGAATCTTTTGAATAGAATGCTGACTGTTCATTTGAAAGGGATATCTTTGACTCATTTTAGATGTGGAACTAGACATAAAAGAGGTCAGTGAGGTGGAGAGTGTAAAATTCATAGTCTGGAGCCCGTTTGCATGACTTGATATATCCAATGTGGTTTTGATGGGAAATTCTATAAACAGTAATTTGAAATTAGTACTAAGTAGAATAGACAAGAATATAGATATGAAGACAGACTTCAGGCAGTATGAAAGTGCACTAAAATGTGTATCTTAGTGCCTCTGAGTGTTTAATACAAAATACTGACTTGCACCTTTGTTTTGAGCAGGTTGTATTTTTTATTGGTTATGTTGAAGGAAAGATACACATTTGCATTCCTTCACCTACATACAGGATTCCTTTATCTAGAATTGAATTAGGTATTGGAAATACAGGCATACCTGAGATCAAGTGGGTTTGGTTCCAGACCACCACAGTAAAGGGAGTCCTGAATGTTTTGGTTTCCCAGTGCATGTAAAAGTTATATTGCAGTCTCTGTGCAGTAGCATTGGGTCTAAAAAATGACATATATACCTTATTTTAAAAAAAAAAAAAAAACTTTACTGCTAAAAAATCCTAACCATCTGAGCTTTCAGTGGGTGGTAATCTTTTCCTGGTATGGAGAGTCTTGTCTTGATGTTGATGGCTGCTGATGGATCCGGGTAGTTTTTGCTGAGGTTTGGGGTGGCTGTGCAGTTTCTTAAAATAAGATGGTGGTGAAGTTTGCTGGCATCGATTGACTCTGCCTTTCATGAACAGTTTGTTTCTTTGGCATGCAGTGTTGTTAGATGGCATTTACCCACAGAGGAACTTCTTTCAAAACTGGTGTCAGTCCTCTCAAACTCTGCCGTTGCTTTTTATCAACTAAGGTGATATAACTTTCTAAATCTAAATTGTTTCAACAATCTTCACAGCATCTTCATCAGGAGTAGATTCCATCTCAAGAAATACTTTCTTTGCTCATCCGTAAGAAGCCGCTCCTCCTCTATTAAAAGTTTTCTCATGAGAGTGCAGCAATTCAGTCCCATCTCCGGGCTCCACTTCCCATTCTAGTTCTCTCGCTGTTTCCACCACATCTGCAGTTACTTCCGCCACTGAAGTTTTGAACCTTCAATTTGTTTTTTTTTAAAAAAGGGGGGGGCAATATCTGCGAAGCATAGTAAAGTGAAGCACAGTAAAACAAGGTATGCCTGTACCTTAAATCTATAATTTGGATCTAAAATTAGGTTTTTTCCTTGTAAATTGTGAATTTTTCTGTGTTATCAGTTTATTTTTGTTTAGAACTCCTAGCAGAGAAGGGACTGACAGTCTAGAAAAGTTGATCAGATGTTTTGATTCAGGATATTGTTTTGATTTGGGCCCAATGAAGGCCTCCAATAGGGAATTTGCCAGAGAGATTGAAGACCTTATTGGGGCATATTTAGCGTTTGCCTTGACACTGTATTAGCACAGTGGCTGTTAAGACCATCTCTCATTGAAATGCCTGATATAGGCAGTTCAGAAAAGAAGAGGCTGGTGCCATGCCAATGGCCAGGAGAAAAAACAGTGAAGCTGAATCAGTTACTGTTACTTGGTTCTGAGTTAATAGGCTCTTCATATTCTGTATCTACAGTTTGCATATACTCACAGTATGCCTTCACTGCACAGACTATGTAGAATTAAAACTGAAAGCTTTAGGGGTGCCTGGATGGCTCAGTTGGTTTAAGCGTCTGCCTTCAGCTCAGGTCAGGATTCCGGGTCCTGGGATCAGGCCCCATGTTGGGCTCCCTGCTCAGTGGGGAGGCTGCTGATCTTCTCTTCCTCTGCCTGCCTGTGCTCTCTCCCTGTCAAATAAATAAAAATCGTAAAAAAAAAAAAAAAGCTTTAGCAATTAATATGCTCTTGTGCTGTTTTGAATAAAGGAATAGAAAGTTTAAAGTCCTAGTGGTATAGATACTTTCTGTATTTTCAGTTTGCTAGGATGTTGTGGTGGCTCTACCATGGATAGTTGACACTAAGATCAGAGAGACAGCTCAACTCTTTGTTTAATCTTTGCTCAAGAGACTTAATATTTATAGACTCAAGGATTTTTTTTTTCCTTTCCTTGTGACTTTAGGTGGAAATTTCTTCCTGTCATATTAATAGAACACTAATTTTTTTTGTATTTTAAAAAGTGTTAAGAGCACCTAATATACAATTTAACTATTTCAACCTTTTTTTTACAAAGTGTACTGTTCTGTGTCATTAAGTACATTGACATGTTATGCACCTGTCATCATCCTTCTGTCTGTAATTTGGCTTTTGATAGAAATCTTTTAAATTTGGGCTGATGGGGTGCCTGGGTGGCTCAGTGGGTTAAGCCTCTGCCTTTGGCTCAGGTCATGATCCCAGGGTCCTGGGATTGAGCCCAGCATCGGGCTCTTCTGCTCAGCGGGGAGCCTGCTTCCCTTCCTCTCTCTCTCTGCCTGAGTTTCTGCCTACTTGTGATCTCTGTCAAATAAATAAATAAAATATTTTAAAAAAATTAAAAAAATAAATTTGGACTGATATTGTTCTAGAAGGTATTTGGAAGTGAAGTCACAGGAGTGTTTTTCTTGGTGAAGCACTGTGATTGGAACATGCACCTGGGCTGCCTGGCTTCCAGGATTCCTTCATAATCAGCTTGCAGTCCTATGCAATGCTAATGGCACCCCATTTTCTTTCTTTCTTTTCTTTTTCTTTCTTTCTTTTTTTTTTTTTTTTTTAAAGATTTTTTATTTACTTCGCAGAGAGGGCAGTAATAGGCAGAATGACAGGCAGAGGGAGAGGGAGAAGCAGAGTCCCTGCTGAGCAGGGAGCTCAATGTGGGCCTTGATCCCAAGACCCTGAAATCATGACCTCCTGAATTGAAGGCAGACACTTAACAGACTGAGCCACCCAGGTGCCCCATGGCACCCCATTTTTAAGAACTGTAACTGCTTCAACTGCCTCTTGGTAAAATTTTTAGGTGAGTTAGTGTGATTATATTTGCCAATTAAAGTCTCTTATGAGTGGATTTTAAGTTAAAACCATCCCCTCCCAGTAACAAAAACAATTGTTTTGGGCAGCTTTATGAACACGGAAACCACTTAAATTACTTTAGTAATGGAATGAATTAGCTTCCAGAACTTACCTACACACCATCATACTTTTTGCCGTATTTTCAAATTTGTGTATTGTTTCTCACTTTTTTCACTTTTAATGTCAGTATAGTTAATAGAAAACAAATATTCCTTGACATAAAATTCTAAGATTATCTTTAGATGACACTCTGGTAGGAAATGCTAAATTGGTTTTTTTAAAAAAGATTTTATTTATTTGAGAGATTACACAGAGAGAGAAGCTGACTCAGAGCTTGAGCCCAGGACCTGAAACCATGACCTGAACCAAAGGCCAACGCCTGACTGACTGAGGCACCCAGGCATCCCTAAATTTTATTTTCTTTTCTTTTATTTTAAAACTTAGAGTACGAGTGTGAAGGGCAGAGGGAGAGAAAAGAGAATCTCAAGCAGACTCCATGCTGAGCACAGAGCCCAACTTGGGGCTTGATCTCATGAGCCTGAGATTACAACCTGAGCTGAAACCAAGTCAGAAGCTTGACTGACTGTGCCACCCAGGCACATACCTTAAGTTATTTTTATATCATGTCTTTAAGTCCATCTTGGGATGGATCATGTTAAATTTTAATGCATCTAATCTCTGGGGAAAAAAAGTAATTGCTTAACCTGAATTTTCTTGTAGATATATTCTAGCACAAATAAAGTTTGGTTGTGGGAGGTGTATAGGAAAAGAAACATAGACTCAAAAATTATAAGGACTTATCAGAATGCTGAGTTTCTGAGTCAGATTCTCATTTTTCCACTGAACAAATGAGATGGCTTATAATACCTTGTTGTCTAACTTATGGGTCTTCTCCTTTTGGACACTTTTATTTGTGCAGCAGTTTCTTAAAACTTAGATGTTGAAAAAGATAAGTTAAAAAATACCTGGTCTTAACTTGGTTTATTTATTTATTTTTTAAAAAGATTTATGTGTTTATTTGTCAGAGCACAAGCAGGGGAGTGGCAGGCAGAGGGAGGAACAGGCTTCCCCTTGAGCAGGGAGACCAATGTGGGACTCCATCCCAGGAACCTGAGATCATGACCTGAGCTGAAGGCAGAAGTTTAGCTGACTGAGCTACCCAGGCGCCCCTTAAAACTTGGTTTAAATGTGAATTAAAATGTTCTTCAAATTCCTGATAGTTCTGTAAGGCCTCATTAAAAATGAAAACACAGCCATATTTTAAATATGGAATCTTCCCTATATCATAAAAATGTAACAGCTTCTTACTATTGACTTAGAAATCTAAGTCTTAATCAGAAATTATGATTTAAAGCTCAATTTTTTCTACCCTAGGGCCTTTATCTAGAAGGAAAACCACATATGCCACAGCTAAAGCTGTTACTATCACACTTTTCCCCTTTTCATTTAAACTACAAACTTATAATGTGTGTCAAATTTTAGCAAAGCATTTTAAAAAGAAATGTGTAAGATAACTTTAACTTGCAGTGTCCCTCATTAGTTCTCTCCAGCAAAGGTTCACTTAAAAGTTATTTTCTGAAAAAGAGGGTGCCTAGATGGCTCAGTCAGTTGTGTCTGCCTTGGCTCAGGTCATAATCTCAGGGTCCTGGAATTGAGCCCTGCCTCAGGCAGCCTGCTCAGTTCTCGGCCACCATCTACTGCTCCCCCTACCCCCCCCCCCCCCGTTTGTACTCTCTCCCTGTGTCAAATATATATATATATATTTTTTAAAGATTTTATTTATTTATTTGACAGAGATCACAAGTAGGCAGAGAGTCAGGCAGAGAGAGAGGAGGAAGCAGGCTTCCCTGCTGAGCAGAGAGCCTGATGCAGGACTCGATACCAAGACCCCGAGATCAAGACCTGAGCCAAAGGCAGAGGCTTAACCCTCTGAGCCATCCAGGCGCCCGTGTCAAATACATTCTTGTGTTTTTTTTTTTAAAGATTTATTTATTTATTTATTTGACAGAGATCACAAGTAGGCAGAGAGGCAGGCAGAGAGAGAGGGGAAAGCAGGCTCCCCGCTGAGCAGAGAGCCCGACTCGGGACTAGATCCCAGGACCCTGGGATCATGACCTGAGCTGAGGGCTTATTGAGCCACCCAGGCACCCCAATTCTTTAAAAAAAAAAAAAAAAAAAAAGCTACTGAAAGAGCCTAGAAGGAATATAATTTTTCCCTAGTAAAACAAAGTTTTTTGCTTGCCTGGGAGAATGTTTTTGGAGGAATGTCAAGGTTCTCTTGTTGAGTGTAAAATGCAGAAATGGATACTTAGGAGTATATAACTTGCCAGTGACCAGCAAGTACTCCAAACTAGGCTTTTATTGAACAAAGAATCTTTTTTTTTTTTTTTAAGATTTTGTTTTTAAGCAATCTACACCCAATGTGGGGCTCAAAACGCACAGCCCTGAGATCAAGAGTCACATGCTCCATCAACTGAGCCAGCCAGGCGCCTTGAGCAAAGAATCATTCTTTCTCACTTTTTAGGTACATGGTTGAAAGTACAGGACAGGGTCTTGAACCAGATTTCTTCCTAGATTCAAGGGAAGTTTTGGATCTGTGTCTTACAAGCTAGCTGTGTGATCTTGGGTTACTTCAATGTCCTCCTCTGTGATATGGGGAAAATAATAGTAGCTTGTAAGGTAATTGTGAGAACTTAAATATTTAAAGCAGTATATGCCTAGCATAAGACCTAGAGAAATAACTTGCTACTGTTGCCACAACCACCACTTTCTGTGTGTGGCATAGGAATTTCATCCTGGTAGCTTTTATCTTTGTGCAGCATATACTCCTTATGAATGAAAAGTGTTATAATGTATTCTTATCTGAGATTATAATAATTGTAGTAAGATTGTTCATAAATATCTAGAAGAATGCATTAACTTTCTCTGGCATTTGTGGAGGTCATGGGGATTATAGTGAAGGGAGAACTATAGTCACCTCCTATTTCAGCTCTTGCCTCATTTGTTTATGTATTGCATAAACTCCAATCTATTCCTCTACTGTTTCTATTCTTCCTTATGCCAAGCACAGGGCCTGACAAAGGAGAAATGATGTCTGCCTGTGAATGAATGAGGAAGAGTAACTGGTTTAGACCGTTAAATACTAATGATGAGTTGCCATCCCAGAATTCTGCCTGGCTCATCCCACATCCTTTCAGAGGCAGGAGATGTATCTGCACTGGTGGTGCTCAGTGGAGTGGAGGTCCTCTTAGGAGAGCTTTACAAAGGGATCAGAAGCACACAGCTATGCCTGTCAGTCTTTAAGTTGCATAAATGAGCTGATTGGTACAAATGCTGTATTCCCTTGGGATCCTGGTGTTTTTAGTGTTGTTTTGCCAAGTGGCAAAAAAAATGGATATTAAGTTGAACATTCCTTTTTATTGTTTATTGCTACTGGTATGATTGAGTAGATTGTTTTCACATGTTAGAAGGGAAATACACATTCTAAGGCCTTGATCTTTGTGCATTGTGGCCATATTTTCTATAAGGTAGTCCTCTTTACCCATTGCTCATTTTTAGATGCTGTTGATTACAAGCATATTATTGCCACCCCCAGTTTAGTTTTTATCAAGGAATCCAGCAGGGAGGGGCGTCTTGGTAGGCTGGGAAGAACTATTGAAACCTTATTAGAGTAAGTGGTTAGAAAAATAGCATGAGGGCTAGAAAACCAGAATGAGAACAAGTTGCATGATACTACATTGTATTGAGGGAAAACTTAAAAGAGTGTTTGGCAAGATAACAGGTACATGTCGGTAATCTTATAATCTGAACTCTTTAGTTTTTAATGCTGAACTTTGCTCTAAGAGCATGACTTTCTTCCTTTTTTAAAAGATCTATTTGTTTTAAAAGATTTTATTCACTTAAGAGCGAGAGAGAGAGCAAGTGAGCACAAGTTGGGCAGAGGGAGAAGCAGACTCCCTGCTCAGCAGGGAGCCTGATGTGGAACTTGATTCCAGGACTTTGGGATCATTGCCTGAGCTGAAGGCAGCTGCTTAACCGATTGAGCCACCCAGGCCCCCCCCCCCCCCCCGTCCCCCCAAAGAGATTTAGAATGATCGTTGAAACCTAGCAAGTTTTACTTATGGAGGGAGAGGTTCAAAGTTAAATTGTTTCATGCATTCAGATTACTTTTTTTCCTTCTGTGATTGCTGCTGGGTTACAGTTAATAGTCTATTTAAATATGTAAGATATACTTACGTGGTATATTTAAGTTTTCCCATGAACAAAAGGGTGAATAACCTCATTAAATCTGATTTAAGAAAATTGTTCTGAGTTAAAATTCAGAAGTAATTATTTTTATAGATCACGTGTATGAGATTTCTTTCTCAACGTCAGAAAAGCCTTTTAAAAAAGTTAAAATTATATGTTACTGTTTTTGATGTACCTTAGTATTCTAAAAATAATTATTTCATTATAAGGACTACAAATCCTCTAAATCAGTGATCCCAGAGTTGACTACCCTGATGTGAATTGTTTTTACTTAAAATAAGGGAGTAAGGCGACAAACAAATTTGTTAAAATTAAGGCTTAAAACAGCAATCCTTCATTTGAATTATTCTTTGTATTTGAAGTTTCTGTTCTGAAAGCCAAAGTGAAAAAGCTTATCTTGTCAAGCTTATTGCAAAAGCAGGTACTGTCTCACACAGGAAGGTCAGGCCCTGAGTATTTGCAAAGCAGACAAGGATTCAGATATTTTCTGGTCATTCTGCAAGAATAGGGTCTTTGAGCTTATTGATGAAGTGATTGACATGGACAAGGATGACAACTTCAGCCGTCGCCATGTACTGAGAAGATCAGGACCACTTCAACCCTAGCTCAGTGGTTGGCTAGAAGGAATTTTTTAGCTGGAACATCATGTGGGAGTTAGCATCTTAGTGTGGACCCCCCAAGGTGTTTTGCTGATGAACTGACTTGTGCCAGAGAGTGCCCTCTCCTGGCCAGTGCTAGTGTGTGCACACACCTCAAGTCTGTTCTCTTTAGTAACCCAAGCTTCACTTCCTGTGAAGTCAGCAAGTTATCTGGAATACCTTCAGCATGAAATTTCAATTGCATTTTGGTCTTATTTTTAAAATTTTTTTTTGTAAATGGATTTAAAAGAACTCAAATGACTGCTCTACTTTTGTTAACTTGGTTTTTTCTACCATAGGTCTCAACAAATGGCAGCTATTACATCAGACAGTGACGAGTCCTGCTGCTCCCTTACAGTGTCTGACAGACCACTGTGGATTCAGACTGGGAGCATTGAAGTTAACAGTGAGACGGGCAGGTCTGTCTGTGTTAAGCCCTGCCACAAAGTGAAGAGGGCATCATGTCATCACTTAATCATTCTGAAGTAGATTAGGCTAGACCTGAAAGAATTCATTAGTTCTTTTTCTGTAGTTTTCATTGACCTTGGTAGCTGGGTGTACCTCATGTAGGTGACAGTTTTAATGAGTGAAAATAACTTTCAATTGTGCTAAAAAGAAAAAATAGTAGAGCTAGCCTCCTGTGAGCTTCTGTGAAATGACAGTTTTTCCTAGGGTGCTAGAAATTTGGTATCAGATTGTAGAACTATGTCAAATAGCAACTGAGTCTCCATGGGAAGTCAAATAGTGGATTTCTTTATCTTTTCACTATCTCCGTCTTTCTTTGTCACTTTTATATCTACTTCTTAGTCATTCTTAATGTGTGTATATATAAGAATATATATATATATATATCCATATATGAATATATATATATATTTTCTTAGTGAATTAACCTTAAAACCATTGTCATTTACATAAGAAAAGTCAAAACTCAGAGGGGCTGTAATCTTTTTCTTTAATAAAGTGCATTTACCAAGACCTCTTTGGATAGTGCCTTAAAGTTTATTTTGGGCTCTTATACTGATACTGATGGAAAGGTTTAAGGATTTCTGCTGTGCTGCTTTTGAACTTATGATCTCTTTTTGCTTCCTTGAATTAAGGCTATTTAACCCTGTGGTGTTTGCAGCTAGCGAAGAGCCACGATTGGGCCTTGACACTACACAGGAGCTGTAATTTGCAAGCTGGGTCAGAACGGCACAGTTGGGATCAGAGATTGAGGCTGGGAGATTCTGGACTCTGAACTGTACTCTAGAGATGGTAGCTACCCTTATGATTTCTTGAGAGAATGGTGTTTTAGTTCTCTGTACCTCTTGCAGGAATAGAAAGACCTCCTTCAACTCTGGGCTTTTTTGTCCACTTGAATAGGCCTCACTAAGGTTGAAGCCAAATACTGTGTCATAAATAGAAAGAAATGGAATTATGTATGGGATTGGTTGTTTGGTTGTTAACCTTTTTTTTTTTTTTTCCTTTCAGTTTACTTCCAAAGTTCTGTGTGGGTCTAAAGAGTATTTTAGTAATAGTTTTAAAAAGTAAACGTTTCTTAGTTTAATATCAAATTTAAAGGTGTTAAGCATTCTGTTTCTTCAGAAGCAAAGATTATTCACCTTCTTTTCTGATGTGTGGGGTATTTACAGCTAGCTATTGCCTGAGAAAAACATGGCAGAATGCCCTGTTACTGTGTTTTATAGGCCTTGATCCAGTAAGTCAGGAAGGCAACCCAGGAAGCTAATAGAAGATCAAGAGTTCTAGCAAAGAATGGCAAAGACTTTTGAAATCTTTGGAAGTTAAATATTGGGAAGGATGGGGGTGGTTTTTCTTTTTCTGCATTCTGTGTTTATTTTGCCAGTTTTTACTCCACTGAACATGCCACAGATCTTTGGTTTAAAAATACACTTGACCAAAAAAAAATCATCATTCTCTCTACGATCACTTCTTTTGGAATTTAAACTCTTATTGGCACTTAGTTTACTGGAACCGAGAGGCATTAACCAAGGATGATAGAGGATTGCAGTGGGGTTCTTACCACTTGGTATTAAAGGGAAGTCGATAACGCTGGGCAGAAATTCCGGTCATGCTGTCTGGCAGCAATTTTTCTAAGCCTTGTCCTCTATAAATGTTTTGCTCAGTCTCGCTTCATGTTGGAGGTATGGTAAAGAGAGCCCCTGTTCCTGATCTGGTGTGCTGGTGTAATAAGGGACAACATTGGTCAGTCTAGTGTACAGAAGTTATCTTCGAGTAGCAACATGGTGCTCTGGATGCCTTCTGGTGTGTCTACCTTGGGGAAGGCACCCTCCACCCCCACGTTTGCTCTTTGTACATATGCAGATGGTACGGTCAGCAGCTGATCCGTGCCTGGCTTGGTTTCGTATGTGAATCGGCTTCAGCCTGTGGGCAGCCTGTGCTTGGAAGGCCACTGGCGCTTCAGAGCGGCCATTGGCAGTGGCGCGGACTTCCAGAGGTGAATGTGGGTGCCGGGGCGGAAGGGGGTGGGCAGCATGGAGACCCTCACTAGGCAAATCTTCATCAACAAGGATTTTTAAAAACCTCAAGTGCAGCTTGACTCTGTGAAGGTGACAACAGTTTTATGGTGGAATTTGGCCAGTTGTACTTTGGAAATAAGATGAATGCTTCTGCTGGTCTAGAGTGGAAGTAAACTGTCTTTTCAAATGTTGGTTAAGTTTAGCTGATTTTAAGAAACAAGTGTGACCCCATAAATAGGGCTGGATTTAAAGAACGAGGACATCATTTTTCTCTTATTTACTTGTGCTTAACTACATTTTCTTCCTTTTCTTTACTGTATTTCAGCACAAAGACATTAGCAGGATGCTGGTTTCATGGACCGGTCCCATAATGACACCACACCAGAGCATCAGGACTGAATGACATTGGAGACTCAGATTTTTAAAGCTGCACTAAGAAGTTAATGTTAAGGCAGTGGTTAAAACCAACAGTCTATAAAGGGGCACTTGCAAATTTTGCTATATGAAACTGAAGAAAAGGTATTAGGGGAATATTTTATAAAAAATAAACTGTTGCAATAAGTTATGCATGAGAGGAGGAGAAAAGTGATACGAAACACGCAGAGAACTCACTTGAATCTTACATATCAAGAATCACTGACCGTAACTTTTTCTGAATGTGAAGTTCTTTTCAGTACAGTTTGGACAGGCCTAAAAGGCATGGGATGATGACAGAGATGCTGAATTATTTTTTAAACTAAAATTTTGTGCTTTCTCCAAGGTTTTGTTAATCCATTTAGATATGAGCAAAGGTATTTCTAAGATGGCTCTCCTGTGGACACAGCAAGTGTCATAGCTGCCAGGCGAGGCCAAGGTCTCCTTCAGGGTACCAGTGGAAACAACAGGAAAGATTTCCTAACATCCTACTAAAAGGATGGTGAAGTGCCCTGCCCCACCCTGCAGAGAATTTGGATCTTTTCTTTCTTCAATAAAACAGGGCTGTATTATCTTGAATATACGTTTGCTTGTTAGAACATATTAAGATGTATTTATTTGCCACCAGTATTTAACATTTTGTGCACATTTTCATAACTGCATTCTTACCTTTTAAATTCTGACTCAAAGTGGATAGGCTAGTGTTGACCTTAGAGTGAAAATATGAACTCTAAGAGCTAGTTCTTAATTCTACTGTGGTGGAAAGGCTTTTTTCCTGAATTTTGATCTGGACCTCTCTCATGGAGAGCCCTTCCTTCCAACTGCAAGATACCCTCCCAGGTGTCAGGTGGGACTTGACCCTGGGAACAAGCAGTAGGAACAGATCCATAAAGAGCTTTCATGCATGGAACATGAATTCTTATTACTGGAGACCATAATGTTTTTCTTGTCTTTGGAAAATACATATTATGAAAAACCTTAATTTTTCTTTTTAATGAATGGAAAAACTTTCATGAGGAAAACAGATGGACCTATTAGTACTACATTTTTAAGGCATTTTATATTTGATGGTGCCGTACTTTTAATAAAACTGAAGTTTTTTAGTGGCAATACGGATTTATTTTTTAAACCAGAAAGATAGACCATATTGACTACTTAATACAAAAAAGGGGGGGAAATGCCAAAAAATAAAATACAAAATTCATTTGAAGCAACATAACAGATAACTGAGCATTTGGCTCAAATTATCTGTTAATTTTCCATAATCTTACTGTATAGGTTTGACCCACACTCAGGATTAAGAAAAGGTTCTGAGTGAGAGCTGGAGAACATCTCCTACACCTGACTAGGATTTGTTTTTACAACTCAAAAAGAAAAGGAAGACAGTCTTCTAGTGAGCTTAATACAAATTCTAATTACACGGCAAGTAATTTAAAGTTTGGAGGACATTCTTAAGTCTTTTGGGAAATCTTCATGAAGTCATTATACACATTTGATCAAATCTGAAAACGTCAGCTCAGGAACTGGAGCAGCAGGGAGCTCTAAAGATTACATGTAGCTCTGTGGCCCCTCTTCACGGCCCTAGGGCTTAGGGTGGAGTCCATCTTGTTCTTTCTGAGATCGAACACCAGCAGTACCTTTCAGGCTCACTTCAAGAATCATGTAACTCCACACCACGGTGACTGTACAATAATGAAGCTTTAGGATTCTTTGCGCAGTGATGGAAATGACCGAGAATAAAAATACAAAGGCAAAACCTGATCTCTCCCAATTCTTATAAGTTATCTAAATATTTTTTCTCATGACAAAATTCTCAAAGGTGTTTTGTTATAAACCATGTTTTCGTTTTTTAATAAATGAAATTTGGTGGTATTTAAGATCTAGACATACCATGTTGCTGTTTCACTTTTTCATTGCTTTAGTTGCTTAATATTTAAGCTTTGCTCCATGCTACCTTTGTCTGTATTTCAAATCTTCACAAGCCTATTTCATTTTGTAGACTTGAATGACAAAAGTTGTTTCTCATCTAAAGTATGCTAAGACTTAAATGTTAAAGAATGTTGTGTAACATTTATCCAATAAAGTCTTGATTTTTTAAAATTTAGTTATTTAAAAACTTGTTTACTTTTTAGGAGTTAGGTTCTAGAGCTCATTATTTTTTAACTATTAAGTTTCAGTCACTAGTTCTTTAGGGAGTGGCTGTAAGTAACATTGCTTCCTTTGGAGAACAGCCTGTTTTTCTTTAATCCTTGGAAGATTTTTAGGGGACCCTCCACGATCAAGGAGTAGAGGAATGGTGAAGAGTTTTATTAGGCCTGCACCCCCATTTGAGTAAAGCAGGCCTTTCGAAGGCTGCCTCTTACTCCAGAGTATACATGGAGTCTTTATTCTCGCAAACATTATCCTATTTCAGTTTATCTAAAATGAGTATAAAAAAGGAGGCCATTGGAATCTGGCTCTGTTAGTATCCTTTTCCCCCTCAGGCTTCCTAGTAATGAAAATGGAACTAGAGAGAACCAAGGTAGATGATGTGCACATTATCCAGAAGGTCTCCACAGGACACCCACCCTGCCCCAATACACTCCTGATCGTGTTGCATGCGTGTGTCCCATGATGACAGACACACCTAACAGGAGAGGGAATGAGGGATGAGACCCATGGCTACAACTTGGGATCTTTCTGGGGCTATCTTCATGTAAGAAAATCTAAGTTTGGATTCCTGCCCTGAAATCATGTATGGAATGTGTACCAGTACCTTTCTGGATTGTAGAAAAAAGTAAGCTGTTTTCCTTTTATACCCGATAACTCATTTCTCCTCTTTCAAGTAATGACTGATTCTTCCCTCAGTGCTTTGAATAGAGCACACTGTGTTACCTTTAAGCACACCTTTCTCTAGTGATGAACATCACAATGAGATTTCATGGTCTAACAACTCCTTTGCTGATACAACTCCTTTGCTGATATCAATAAGGTAATGATCCTGGAATGAAAGAATGTACTTCAGGAATACTGTGCCAGAGAAAGAAAGAGCTGGCCAAACGTCGTGGCTAGGTCACTGTACTTAAGAATACTTCTAGGATTAGCCCTGATTTCCTTGTGAGGCACATCTGTCCAGGCAACCTAACACAAAGGAAGCCAAGTTGAGCTGCTGATATTAAGAGCAGGATGTTTCTATACAAATGACCTGCTTCTACAGACGTGGATTCTAACCCAAGTTCTACCAGTTACCTTCCTGACACCTGGCCCAAGACAGGGAAGATGGAATTTTTGTACCATAAGTGAAATGGTCTAATCTTAATGTTTGAATTTTGTCTATAAGCTCAGTGCCCAATTGCTGTGGCTCCTGAGTGGACAGCTCAGACCTGTGATCCAAAGAAGGTGAACGCTCAGCAGTGTGAAGTACCCTGAGTAAAGGAGTACCTGCTGTGTCACTGTTCCAGAAAAGCACAGCCAGGGGCTCCAGTAAGACAAAGCAGCCTTGCAGAAGACAGGGAGGGAGGGGATCCTTCACAGGTTTAAATGGAGCTCCTTTAACACCTGTGGAAAACAAGGCAGGCTGGAAACACTTTTGTAGCAGGAGCTGAAGCTCTAACTCCTGGTTTCTGATGCCAACTCTGCCAATGGCAAGGTCTAATCCGTGTCACACAGCCCCAGGAAACTACCTGACCGTTCCTCCCACTGACTGTTATGAAGTACAGTTGCAAACGGCGCGTTCTAATTTGGGGTAGTCAAACTATCCCTATAAAACAATGTGGACTTGAGACCAAATACCAGAGACCGTGCACTAAAGCCTACGTTCTTTCAAAATATAACCCGTTCTCCCCACTTCACTCCATTCCCTGTTCCCATTCCTGGCTTCCTTGAGGATTTCTGTCTTTAGTCTGTTTGAAGACTTGACTGTGTGTGGATTTCAGACTTGCCACGCTTGGGGAGTTGGAGGGCCCTGGGATGCTCAGGCGGTAGGAGGTGGCCGTCTAGTGAGTCTAGGTGGAGTGCTTGAGGCCGAATTCCCACCTGGGTGCTCTGTATTAGCAAGCTAGAGCTCTAGGAGCTGGGACTGAATCATGGCCCTAAATTGTTAGCTATAGGCTTCTTTGGCAGTGGGAGAGCAGGCCATGCCATGCTTTAGCTGAGAGGGAAATGTGAGCTTCCAAAGTTTCCCCTTGAGTGAGAGGGAAAAGAAGGTAGAGTCATATTTCTAGTTCTGGCTGGTAGAACTTAACTCCTACGTGATGGAGCTGATTCCTAGTTTGCAGGCCTCAGAGGTTAGAAAATTAGAAGATGGCAATATTCTTATTACAGAGTATTCCAAACATTTGTAAAGGCAGACTGGTAGAACCAATGAACCTCATGTATGCACCCCTAGCTTCACCATGACCAGCCTGCAGCCAGGAAGACTGAAATGTTTAGTGCTCTGAAATATGAGGCCATCCTCAGAGTTTCCATAAACTCATGTTATTGGTTTCTCTGCTCGTCTCCTGAAGGGTTTGAAGCAACTGTTCTGAGGCTCTGGGGGTGATTTTAGCCCTCCCTCTCGGGCTGGCTGGTGGCAAGTAATCCATTTCTCATTATCAGGAGCGTCAACGGGCTTGGTCTAGTGTGGATTCAAGGCAGCTCTTCACAGATAGAAGGAAGCAACAGGAAATTACCGCCTCCCTTTTTGGTACAGTTCCCTGAAGGCACAGATTTCTTTGCTGTGCATATACTTCCTCCTTTAAAGGAAAGGAAGGTGACAGAAGGACTAGGCTTGTTACTACCATGGCACGGAGGAGGCAGACACAAAAGGAGCAGACCCATCTCACCAAAATTGCTCCAGGATTTTACTAGGGTTTAGGGGTATGTATCAAGCACAGAGTAGTACACACTGACAGATGTAAGAAATAAGGGAGGGATGAGGTGAAAGGCAGGATCACAGAAGTGATTCCAGCAATAGCAGCATAGAACAAAGGTAAAACCAGGCTGACAGTGACCCCTGGCTGCAGGCCTATAGGATGCACCCAAAACACTGAGCTCCCACAGCTCAGTGCTGCCTTTCTGGCCAAGAGTGAGCTTAAGGAAGTCAGATACCAGAGTAAGAGGGACAGAGGCTTAAGTCACTGATTTTTCTGTCCTAGGGGGTTTCTCAGATTGGCATTCTGGTCTTAAGAGGGTTTACTGGACCCTTCCCTTTAAAGATCTTTCTTAAGGAGATTAAAGCAGCCATTCACTTGCACAGCTGTTCCCTTCGTCCTTGGTCTCCTATCAATGCCTTCCTCTTTGACATTCCAACTTTGGCTAAACTGGAGTCATAAAAGAAGGATTTGCTGGTCTGGTTAGCTCTTAGGATGAGACAGACAACCCTTGCAAGTCAATCTTCCGATCAGGTTTGCATTTAACACCTGCTGCCAGTTTCCCATCCCACGGCAGTCTATTCAGACTGTAAAATACCTCCAGAATGTCCTTGTCTGGTCTTCCTAAATCAGTCTGAATTCCAGAATGACAGCTTTGTGAAACGTAATTCAGCAATAGTCTTAGAGGCCAGCTCAGGGACCCACAGAGCACCAGAAATAATCACCAGGCAAAAGCAGTTCCTTCCAAAAGCAGTTCCTTCCAAATCCTTCCAAAAGCAGTTCCCTACCTTCAAGGACACAAAATGTTGCAGGAAATAGGACTTTTGTCATAGACTAAACAAACATTCATGCCTTTGACTATACCTGAGTAACTCTGAAGGTCCAGTGTGTGAGGTCTTGTCATTTTACTGAAGCTCAAATGTAGGCCCAATGCCACGATGTTCAGGTCATTAGCTAGTACGCTCGGCCACTCCCCAGCCTCCACATGTTGGCATGGTGTAATAGTCTCTACCCTACAAGCACAACAACTTGTAATCAAGATATGGCATTCTGCGGGTGGGACAAGGAACAAAAGGATACAGGGGAAGAACCCAGGGGTAGTGCTTGTGATGGAAGGCAAACCTTGTATGGTAAGTAGTCTTCTGGGAAAAAGAAGGGGATCTTAAGAACAGAATTTAACCATAATTCAGATCCGTGATGTGAGGGAAAGGAACTAATCCACAGTGTCCTCCCCATAGAAAAAGCAGCAGATGAGTAGGACTTTGTTGCAGAAATAGTCCCAGTTCCCAGATGAACCTTCTGCAGGAGGCTCCAGTGAATGGAAGTCAGAGAGGGGTACTTAAGACACCTTTCCTTTAAAGGAAAGGAAGGTGACAGAAGGACTAGGCTTGTTACTACCATGGCACGGAGGAGGCAGACACAAAAGGAGCAGACCCATCTCACCAAAATTGCTCCAGGATTTTACTAGGGTTTAGGGGTATGTATCAAGCACAGAGTAGTACACACTGACAGATGTAAGAAATAAGGGAGGGATGAGGTGAAAGGCAGGATCACAGAAGTGATTCCAGCAATTTTCCAGAGAAAACACAAGATTCAGTGGAAATGTGATCTGGGAAAAGGTGCAGAGGCTGAAAGGAGAGGACAAGCTGGGGATTCCTGGAAGTCCTGGACATATACAAATCCTTGCAGATATCTAAGATGTAAAAATGAAAATTTAAAGACAAGGAGATGTAGGCTTAAGAGCCAGGTTGAGTGCTTGATACCTGAGGGAATTCTACATGGTGGCACATGATGGGCTCGATTGGTTTAAAGTTATTTTCTTTGCAAAGTGTCTTTTTAAATTTCATGTTTACAAAGTACTGGATTCACTATTAAGAAATCCTAGCAGAGCCCTCTAAATTAGCCAGGACTTCACACCTACCCAAACAAAAACACTATTGTAGACACAACTGGGACCCTAAACTGCAGGGTGTTGTGGCCATTCTGGGCAATACACAGGGAAGCCTAGATCAATCTCCTGGTCTTGACTAGGTGAAGCCCAGCTTGCACTGCCTCCCACCACATTCTTTGGAAGGTGAAAAAATAGCACATAAACCTTCTAAGCTGACATTTGAATCACTTGCTGGGTCTTGAAATTTTGAGGAAGATGCCTAGTTTCTACTTACCTTGAGATAACAGATAATTGTTAACAAAGGAGACATTTTAAAAACCAGGGACTGATCACAGTGTACAGAAATCTGGAGACTTCTGGATAGTGATGGTTTTTCACACTAAGAACACTCCTTGTAGAATTCCTTTAATACCAATTTACTAGGTTTCTGGTAGAGGGGTAGGTGTTGGTGCTAAGAACATAAAGATGGCCCTTACCTTCTAGGAGCTCAGGGAGGCAGACAGGGAATAGTAGATCATAGTAATTAAATAAAGTGTGTCTTATAGTCTTCAAGGAAATTCTAGAAGGTGATCCAAAATTATTTTGATCCACTGCAATATTGTTGGAGTAAGAACATACACAATATTAAACTTTTCTATTACATCCATTCTATTGTCAAACAATTTCAAAAGGTTTGTATCTATTTTTTTCTCCCAGATTTGCAAGTAGAGAACTGTGGTTGACTTAAAAACAAACAAACAAACCAACAAACAACAACAACAAAACAACATTCTTTGGCTTAAGAGAATTAAGAAATTCACAATTAATAAAATTAAGAAAATTCACATCTAGTTAGATTCCCTTCCTTTCCTTTCCAGATGCATTAGTTGGCCCATAGTGAGATTTCTGTGTGGTAGTGATGGAGGTCGTGGTGGAGGAGAAGGGAGAGGAAGAAGGGGAAGGCCTGAGAAGCAAAACCTCTGGAGCCTGCAGCAAGGGTAGTGTCTTAGGGCAGGCTGTAGGTAGGCAAACACGTCTATCTCCCCACTCCCTGGAGGGTCAGAGAGGTGCTCAGGGATCTCAGCCCCTGCCTTTGCCAAGTTTCAGCCATTACACTTAAAAGTCATAATCTGACAAAGTAGCTCTCAAGATGTGGTCTGAGGACTGCGTCTGGCTCAGTCAGTAGAGCACGTGACTCTTGATCTTGAGGTCAAGAGTTCAAGCCCCACATTGGGTGTAGAGCTGATATTAAGAAAAACAAACAAGTGGGCTGAGACTTCTCAGAAGTTCCTGAGACCCTTTCAGGTCTCCACAGGGTCAAAGCTTTTTTTGCGACAATACTAAGGGGGCATCTGCTTTTCTCACTGTCCCGCTGTCACGGGTATGGGTAGTGTAGGACCTTCCAGACTCTGGGACGTGATACCATAACAACCTGAGTGCAGAAAGATCTGAGAATCTTGCTATATTCTATAAGCCCACATGTGAAAAGGATTTGCAAAAACGTAGAATAATGTCATTCCTCTTACTGAAAGTTTTTGTTTTTGGAGGTATTTTTCTAAAAATATTATTTATACTAACAGGAAATGTATTTGTTATTTTTAAAGGAATTACTTAAATATTTAAGAGAATCTCAGTTTTATTTTCTCATCTGGTTGACATCAATGGATGTAATCCACATAAACCAAAACACTGTTCAGACTTTCTTGAGTGTGAAGGGGTCCCCAGGGCGGGGGGTGGGGGGTGTGGAGGAAGAGCTGGGAGCTGCCATCCTGGCACTGCCTGACACACGGAAGGCCTTCACTGCTGAGGCTCTGGCAACTTCTGTGATTTCACACGCACACTCTTTTTGATTATTAGATGCCAGACTTACCACAAAGATAGCAAAGCAAAAGTAACCACGCTCTTTCTCCCTCTCCCTTACCCCTTGTTAACTCCATGAAGAATTTCATTTTCACAATCCGGACAGGCTCAGGGTATCACAGTTAGGACCGCATGTTGTTCTGCTACTGCGGACACTTGCGAAGGGGCTTTAAGGCACAGATCAAAGCAGCACTGCAAGCTTCACGCTCAGAGGAGGCCACTGCAGCGTTCCTCGCACAATGAGACGCGCACTTCCTTTCTAAGATGAAATCTGCACGTCACTGCCTTTGACATTCAAACCAGAGCAATGGGAAGTTTCTCACCAGCAATCATCGATGACTAGGAAAAAACCTCAACCTACCTTTGAAACCTCGGGGTTCATGTAGCCTAAACAATGATGGTTTGTTCTGGAATTTACATAGCACACTACCTGAAGGAAACTATTTTAGGTTGACACCGTTAAGACTGATTCTTGGGCAAAAACACTCACTTCATAATGATCTGACAAACCTGAAGAGGCCCAAGACAGTCTGTGAGATGGAGTTTCTTCTGCATTCTAGTATGCTGTAGAATGGTCACTTCTTCAAGATCATCTTTGAGGTGGCAACCAAGACTTTGGAGAGATTTGTGGGCTCCAGTAACACTCAGCAACACCGCTCTCGAAGCCAGAGAAGCCTTCTGCTTTAGCTGTCGTTATGGGGACAAAATTCACAAGCCAGCTCAGACTGTCACAGAAAGCGTTTATTTACCACAGAGGAAACCAGGAGCTGCCGGAGCCCACGCCCGGCAGCCTGAGCAATGTGAGTAATCAGGGAGAGGGGACAGCAGGCAGGAACCCCAGGAAATCACATCTGGGTAGTCTCCAACCCGCAGGTCTGCTTGGGACAGGAGATTCTCTGGCTGGGCTCGCGTGTTATAGCTCAGGGAAGTCAGCTTTGACAAGCAGGCTTCATCCCAGACAAAGCCGAGAACAGCCAGAACCAAGGGCAACAGCTGCACAGACACCACCTTAAAATGGGAATCAAATCAGGCTTATGACATCAGAAGTGCATTTCACCCTGATTATAAAACAAGAGGGAAAAGGGAGCACTGGGCCCTAGGAGATAGCCTATTTTTGAGATAAAACGCTTTTAAAAGTTAAATACTGGCAGGGCCTTCCCCCTTGCTAAATAGTAAGCAGCACACAATCTCTAAGCCAGCTTTACAAGCTACTGTTAACATTGTTATCTATTATTATTTGGATTTTGAACAAAATTGATGGAGTAGGAACCAGTAGAGGAATCCTGTTTGATCTGGAAATTTTCTGTGGAGAGTCCAAAAGGTCGAAGAACCAAGTTCCCAAGATCTTTTAGTTTACCTGCAATGTAAAAGGGAAAATTCAGATAAATATGGGAAATAAACAGAAGACCCCAAATGATCCTGCCTTATTATCTGATTATAAAGTATAAAAAGCATCTCTCTGCAGTTAAAGCAACTGCTGCTTTTAAAACTATGAAACTTTCAGTCCCCTTGGCAATGTCATCACTTCAGTACCGCCCCCCCCGCCCGTCCCCGCCGCCATGCCTGTGATCTCAGAGATGATTGTGAGGGAGCCCTGCTGGCTCCCTCTGGGAAAGCACAGCTTCCTGTCCAGTCTGGCTAGAGAACCAAGGACACAAACCCTGGGATGAATGATGGCCAAACTGACCGCCAAGGAGTTTGTATGCCTCGAGCTGGAGTTTTCAGGACTTTTGAGAGTTTACAGGGACTTATGCGGCAATATTTGAAACTAAGAGTGTTCTGGAAAATGTTGACTGGGATAGAATAATACACAGTTATGACCCTGTCTAAACTGTTATAATTTTTCTTGCAGGTCTGTTTCCAATGGAGAGGAGAATGGGGGTCAAAGGGAAAGAAATCCTAATCATCGGAGCTATAGGTTCCTTCCTGCCCTCCCACGTGTATCAACTTTATCCCTCTGAGGCCTCCACCTTGAAGTAAAGCCCAGGTAAAGAACTTACAGACACATTGCCTTTAAATGTCAAGGCCTTTTCTAATTCACGGAAAGAATTTTTGGTCTCAGTCTAAGATTTAGTCCCCAGAAGCTCTCCATATTCTGAGGAAGCTCCCAGAACCCAGGCTGAGCATTCTGCAGGCAGGCTTCCCAACCCTAACCTGAACACATGTGCCGGGCGTGCCTGTTTACCGAGACTCGCCGGCACAGCCCATCCCTGCAGACAGGTGCCGGCCAGGGCACGGTCTCGAGTGGACAGATGCACAGGTAGGGGACACAACAAGCACAAAAAGGAGGGGGCGTCCTCGGGCAAGTGGGAGGGACCCAGAGCATTGGCAGTCTGTCCCGGGGTTGAGGAAGGAGAACCGGGAAGGGAGCAAGCAGTTCAAGAAGCCAAATGAAATGTCACCACTGGCACAAGCCTTGGCTCTTCGGAGTGAGTGACGTGAGACTGAATCTCAAAACGTCTTCACATCATGCTGCCCGGGAGCAATAGCACCCCATCGCCCAAGCTGCTGGGACTGGCAGAGGCCGGGGCGCTCCTGGATGGAGGGCCACCGCAAGGCCATTTTGCGGCGCGGTGACCACGGAGCAGCCACTGTAGAGTATCGACCCTGTGGTGCGATGGGAGCTACAGAGTAAAGCTGGTTCTTGGCTTTTGGGACGCTTTCAGTCTGGCCAGGACACACAGACACAAGGATGGGCGTGCCCCAGGCAGGAGAGCTCAGCGGCCTGTGCAGGGGCTGAGAGGAAGGCGTCTCAGGACAGACCACACGCGTCAGTGCTCAGAGGTACCGACCAGGAGGTACCGGGCGCTGGCGTGCCACCGCGTGTCACAGATGGTAAGGGGCCAAGCATTCAAGCTGCAGATGGAGAGGGACACTGAGGGCCTTCAGCAGGTTTTTCCCTCTGCCTAACTGGCTGCAGACCCGGCCCACCACCACGAGCCTGGCCCTTTGAGCTGAACTGATTCTGTGGAGAGGCACTCAGGAAAACGTGCTTCTCCCACTGCAGGCGGCGCGTACCTGTCCATGACCGAGCACCGTAGGGGCAGACCAGGAACTCTGACAGGTGACTGTGGGTCCTCACGGTCTCTGCTGGAACTTTCTTAGCACTGCACTGCTGTGAGACTTTTCCTATGGGCTTCCTCTCTCCTCTGCAAGCACCTGACAGTTCTCCGCCCATCCCCGCTGTAGGGACGTCCCCAATCAGTCTCTCATCCTTCTATTCCAATCATGGTTCTGCTTCTCTGTGGGGTCAACCTACACATGGAGCTATTAGTCGTCTTCCTTCCTTCTCAGCCTTTTTAACATTCCGCAACAGTTTTACTCTATTATCTTGTGATGAGAGCACAGGCAGTTCCGCTTGCTCAAGGACACAAGGGACGCCAAGTGCCTGAGACACCTACTAGAGACACAGAGTGGGAAAGTCTCTGCCATCAGAAGACCACAGATTACCAGACCTGAATTTGACCCACAGTCCCAAGTTCACATGTGTGGCATCTTGCTGTGTGTGGTGGCACGAGAAGCAGCTGAGATGCGAGGGGAAGACAGCCGTGCACGTGGAAGCCGAAGGTTCAGAGGTAAGCGGAGATACAGTGTGCCAGGAGAGCTAGTAAGAGGACTCCTTCCCAGGGGGCAGGGAGGAGGGAGACCCGGCAGATTCCCGCCTAAGAGTGCGCATCTGAATCACCACCCAAGGGCCGACAGGACTGTAGACACTTGAGACCGAGGAACGGACAGTGCAGGCAAACATGGTTTGAATAAATGCATACAGAAGGGCAGGCAAGGGTGAGCAGCGTGTCCAGTGGACTCAAAGGCAGGTGGAAGGGCATGTCCTGGAGGGATCCTGTGAGCCAGGCCACAGGTCTCTGGTTCTTGTGCCATAGGGAAGGCCGCTGATGGTTTGAGAATTGAGCTCTCAGTTAATAACACTATGGCAAAGGGATGAATGAATCAGAAGAGGAAACCCTGGAGGTGGTTCTCACAGAAAGTTAGTACAACATCACACAGGAAAGAAGGCATTTATTCACTGAACAAGTCCTGCTCATAAACAGATACACAGTCACACTGAGTTTCCCTGATGCTGTTTAGAGTCAAGCTGGACGCTCGAGACTAGTGCAGCCTCCTAGTCCCTAAGACAGGATCATCTGCCAAGTTAGCCTCTCTGCTGTCCTTTGCACTGGCTGCCACATTCGACACCTTCCCTATCTGGGGAGTACTCAATTGGGTTTCTTGATTTCTACTTGCAGCAGATCTGGCACCATCACTCAGCCAGAACGTGTCAACATGTCCCTGACTTAGAATCTCCTCTTGTTTGCTTAGATTGCAGGCAAAGAGAAGAGTCCAGACTGCTTGTGCTCAGACAAGAATGTTTAGGACAAGAGATTCTATGCCTCTAAGCATCACTGTATCACAATAACCCAATGGACACATCATGTGTAACTTGTCTTTGGAGATACTCACTGTGGAGTGGTCCATTTACTCTGAGGGGAGCCAGGAATGCCATTTATTTTCACCTCAAGATCCCTGGTGTTTGGGCCCAATGGGATATAGCTGAATCCTGACATGGCATTTCCTCTTATGAGGCAGGCCCTAAGCCACAAAAGCTGTCTCTTGGTTTCCTCTAAGTAAAAGGCTTATCAAGAGACAGCGCAGAATATGGAAGATAAAAATCATAGCCAAATCAAATGCCTAGATGAGCTCTTGGGTGAAAGTGGAGGCTGAAATAAGCCTGACAGAACTGTCAAAGAAGCGGGAATGGTTCTCCTGAGAGGAGGCGAAGGAGTGACAACAAGGAAATGAGGCAGAAAGTGGTGAAAATATACACACTGATACTCCCTGAGGGAATGTATGGCTTCAGTAATTTTAAGAGTCAGTGACAATGTCAAGACTTTCCTGTGACCTTGGGTAAGGGAGCTGGTTCTAGAACCCTGTACCCCTACCTACTTGGTAAATGGTGACAACCCACAGTGAGCTGACTCATTTCTCCAGTGACAGCTTGTCCTAATAAACACCAGAAATGGAACGTGGAAAGGAATGGCTGGCCACAGAAAGCTGTCTGTGATCTCAAGTCTAGTGCATTGTGAAATAACTGCTTTTCCTTTTTTCTCTGCTGCAGCTACAGCACAAGAGGGGAAGGCAAAATTCATGACACACTGCTTCTGCTCAGGAGGAACTGCTCAGAGCAGAGAGGCTGACCACTCCTGGCCGCATCTCCACAAAGCACCTCCATCACTCCCTTTGAGGTCCTCTCCTGGGCTGCCTGGACTCTGTCCCCACACAGCAGTCACATGCCCACACAGTGCTGGATAAACTCCAGCGTGGCCCAGAAACACGGAGAGGGGTTATCAGAACTCTGAGTCCTACGCCCCACTCCCCCCCACCCCCCGCCACCATCTCTGATTCAGCAGGATGGGGATGGAATCTGAACAATGTGCATTCTGAACGAGTTCTCACGGGAAGCTGGGCTGAGCAATGCATTCTGTGATCCAGCCCCTCCCAAATAACTTGCTTTTGTATCTGGCCAGTGGAATCAGGATGAGAAGCCTGGTACTGAAAACTAACTGTGGACACCTGTCTCGAGTGACTGGTGGGACAGGCTGCCTGGGCGGAGTGTCCCTCTTACATGATGTGAAAATGGCCCACGTTACTTTTTGGAGAAAGCAAACTTTATCTTCCACCTCGCAGTTCAATACAAGGAGATGACAGGAGATTAAGAAAGAACCGCAAACATACATGTACAGATTTTTAGCAATTCTACTTGTTTGAGATATCATGGCCAGGCCAGGATATAGGATAAAACAATTTACAAATGATGACAACAAAAGCCTTCATCCCATTCTTTTCTGTTTGCAACTGAGGCTTATCCAGAGACCTGTCAGCATCATCATCTGGCCTCCCAAGTACACAGCTCTGGCCCTCATCTTGCTGCCAAGATGAGGCTCAGCTCATCACCCATTGTGTACAGAGCTGAACCCCAGGAAGGCACTGGTCTGTCTCCCCTACAAGGTTAAGCAGCCAGGCTTCTCGAGGTGCTCCTACATGCAGAGCAGACACTGAACCTCGGCCCTCGGTGTGCGCCAACTGAGCTGAGGAGCTTCAGGGATTCTGAAAAGGTCTCATCAGTTCTACCTTTGAAATTGTTTTTACCATTTACCTAGGTGGACAAAAAATTTAAGGTTGTGAAGTGAAAACTCAGAAATAAATTAGATACAGATACTCAGGAGGCTGTGCCTACCATCCAAATCCCATTTCAAATTATTACGTTCATCAAACTTGCCTGGTTATTCTGATTATAATAAATGCTATACATTTGAACTGATACAAATAAAATACCACTCTTTGTTTTCTACTTTGTGGTTTCATATAAGTTTTTTTCCTTGCTTTTATTTTACTAGCCGTTCTAATTTGGTGTAATCGCTAAGATCTTTAAAAAAGAAGTTCTCTAGGGCACTTGGGTGGCTCAGTCAGTTAAGCGTCTGCCTTCAGCTCGGGTTGTGGTCCGAGGGTCCTGGGATCACGTCCTACGTCAGACTCCTCAGCGGGGAGCCTGCTTCCCCCTCTCCTTCCTTCCTGCTCCTGCTCTCTCTCGCTATTTCTGTCTCTCTCTCCAATAAATAAATGAAATCTTAAAAAGTAAAGAGAAGTTTTCCTATTTAAAAAAAAAAAAAAAAGTGAAAATCACTAGATTTGAGCAAAGCCAAATAAATAGGGCACTGATTACTAACCAGTACTACCAGTCCCTTAAAAAAGCTTCGAGCTTCCCAGGGTGCTCCGGCCAGCACCACTGATCATACCCTAGGTCCTTTTAAAACTTACATTTCCTACCTCATCACAGCTACAAGGGTAATCTTCCAAGAGAAAAGGACAAAAGGAAACATAACAGTTGCTGACTGCTTTCCTCAAATCTGAAGCCAAATCTGAAGCTGTTCCCTGTGACTACAAAGGGCTGTAGCACTAGGACTGACGGCCACTCTGGGTCTCCATGCCTGTCCTAATGATATTTCTAAATGATAGGCTAGAAAGGGAGGAGTGATATGTTTAAGTATGTTTTGCCCCCTTCTTTATTCCAATTGGGATTTTTTTTTCCCCATGGAGGCAGCTACATGGCTCTTCTAACAAAAAAGAAGTCAAGTTACTTGACTTGAAAAAGTCAAAGATTATTGAACAAACCTAAATAAAAGCTCACCTTGCTAAATAATTACCTAACTTCGTAAATGCCAATAACAAGCAGTGTTGAACAGTTTTTCAAATCTTTAACTGCCAATTTTTCAGCAGAGGCCAGTGTTTCCAGAGAAACCAGCACTAAAAATCGTGCAGTCCACTGCAAAGCTTGCTCGGAATGTCTAAGGGATGACATTATCTTGCAGAGGATCTCACAGCGCATGAAGCACAGTTATGTCCTCTGTAACAGGGAGGGGAAAACTTTAGGAAGCTTTTGTGGGGCTGAGGTTCCATACAGAGAGCCGTTTCTCCCTTTCAGGCTCTCCGATGGTGGGGAACGCCTAGAAGCAATATCTTGTTCATGATCATTATACTTAGGAAGAAGATGAAGGAATTCGGCCATTCACACTATTTCTGTGTAACAACAAACTGACATCATATTTACCACACAACGTAAACTGCTTACGTCTGATGAGAGGAGAATTCCTTACAGAAGCAACTGAGAATGGATTCGACTTGAATATTTCAACGAAGAGGACAATATAAGTAAAACCCAAAGCTGAGTAGACAGAAACTTCAGCTCCTGAGAATTTAGAGTGACTGAGCCAGCCAGGCAAGGAAAAATGAAGTTTTGATTCCATCTGGAATTGACAACAGCTTCAAGATTCAGTTTACATCCATCCCTTTAGGGTTTCATACTGGCTCAAAAAAATGGACCCATAGAACAACGCCTGAGTCTTCTCCAAGTCCACCACAGTCACCCCAACATCATCTCTCTCAGCATGAAACACAGCTAAGTACACATACTATATTATTTCTAGAACAAAGAGTCATTGTTAGAATAGGTGGAAAATGCTCTTTTCCCTCTTCTTTGAGAAAGAGCACCTCCAAAATAATGTTTCTGCTCTAACATGGTGTCAAATTTAAATATGTAATTAGGGAGTGTCTTTTGGAAAAACTGCGGTGGGCTCCAGAAGTCTCCCCAACTCTAAAAACAGTTCTCAGCAAGGGCCACAGGGTTGTGGACTGTCTATGTTTAACGGCTTCTCAATCAGCTCTGCTAGCAGAGTGATCCTTTGGAAAATATGTTCTCTTTCTCTGGATATAACGCCTAAAGGCCATAAGTAGCCAACCTCAATTTAAGATTTTTCCTTTAGGACCATGTGATTGCAATATATTAAATTCAATTTACAGTAATTTTAGAAAATACTCATAAGGAAGAACACAAAACAGATCTTGAGCAGGGATATCTCAGACAGGGTATGAGCAGAGTATGTTGGGTAGGTCTCTGTCCAAGAACTTTTACTCCCCTTGGTCAAGCAGACTATTCATGGAAGGGCTTCTCTGATTCCAATTATAAAATGCTTTGTCAGACACGAGAACTAACCCATGAGTTCATCTGCCCTGCACTCCACTCACAGTCTTCCGTCCCCTCACTATTTACTCCTAATTGCTGCCCTCTCCAAATACTAAAGGCACTCTCAGTGCCATTTTCAAAACAAACATTCTATCGGTTCTGACATGATTTTGACTTGCAGTTTCTGTATTCTAATGAAATTAAGAACTTAAGTTGTTTACTCAGTGAAGAAACCCAACTGTTTTCATGAAACTCATGATCTGAAATAGAGGTTAGTGGGATCCCAGGTTGAATCACGTTTGTATTCTTGAACGTAGGAAAATTACTCAAGAAAAACAAAATAGAAGTTTTGTTTTTCAAAAGCTGGCATCCTCTCTAAGCCACTCTAACCCTTCTGGAGTCAAAGACAGCCTCAGACCTCACTAGCACCATGGTAAGGTTCACACAACAAATGATGGACCCCAAAGCTACTTCTTTTTTTTTTTTTTTTTTAAAGATTTTATTTATTTATTTGACAGAGAGATCACAAGTAGGCAGAGAGGCAGACAGAGAGAGAGGGAAGCAGGCTCCCCACTGAGCAGAGAGCCTGATGCGGGGCTCGATCCTAGGACGCTGAGATCATAACCTCAGGCCGAAGGCAGAGGCTTAACCCACTGAGCCACCCAGGTGCCCCTCCCAAAGCTATTTCTAACTGTTGTATTCTCCTCCAGCAAATACCAAATCCTGCTGTTCCTCACCCCGCCTCCTAGCTACTAGGATCATGGGAAAGGGAAGCCAACTTACCTAACATCTCGGCCTTTAGCCTTTCATTACGTTCTTCAATCTGTTTAGGTAATCTCTGAGGGGAAAAAGAGGAGAAACAAGGATTGATGAAAAATCTTTTGGCTTTATTTTGAATTTGATAAACAAGCTTAATGTGAGAGATCAGATGATGTACATATGTAAGATCCTATTAAATACAGAAAAAAATAGTATTTGTGGGTGAGCTACACAAACACAGGAGTTTTGTTTGGTTCACTGTTATATTCCCAGTTCTTGGCACACTGGCCCAGGGAGGATCTCAATAAAAATCTGGTAAATATACAGACAAAAAAATTTCTGAAAGAATGCATTCCAGATGTTTGTAGTGGTATATTTAGGTGGTAGGACTACGGGTTACATATTTTAAATTTTTTGGCTGATTTGTATTCTTTAACTTGAAGTCCTTTCTTAGTATAATCTAATTTGTTAAGAGGTGGTCAGATCAATATTGGATATCTCTAAATGAATCGCCTACCTAGGATTTTTCAGTCTTGACTCTACTGACATTCTGGACTAGGTCATTCTTTACTGTGCAGTAGGAGGTTTACAGCATCCCTGGGCCACTAGATGCCCAGAGTACCACTCCACTCACTGCCGATGTCCCTGGAAACTAAATCATCACACTTGAAAACCAATGATCTAAATTAGAGTCTTATATAGCTGCTTTTAGCTCTGTAATTGGCCATAAGTACTCTGCAATTTTAGTTTTAACAACCCAGTTATAATGATTCAAAATAAGATAAATTCTTTATGCACATAACAACCAATATAAAAGGCTCCCTCTTACAGAAGGTTTAAAACCAATGTTAACAAGAATAAAGGCTACGAAGAGTTTGGCTAAGATTTTAAGAACTATTCCTTTTCCTCATTCAAATTAAAGTCAATCCTACCACCATTCAGAGATATTAAAAGTCAGGTAAAGGATTAAAGCCGGTTTCATACTGCTTATGTCTTTTAATGATCCAAATCAGTCTGTCTACCATTATTCCACTTCTCGATAAATAAAAGATCATTTATTATTGAAGGAATTCATCTCAAATGTAAAAACAAAGCAAAACAAAACCCAAATCACCTAGGACAGATCAGTCAACATTCCTCAAGTCTGAAATGAGTGGGAAATCTTGCGTTGCAGGGGCTCAAACACTCTCAGCAGTCAGACAGGAAATGTAAATACGGAAAGGAATCCTCCTTTGGGCAGCCAATAGAGAGTGGTGTGGTCAGTGATGAAGTGAAGAGTTCTAGCTGAATGCCAATATACAGCAGTTCAAGAAGAACCCAGGATGTCCACATCTCACAATTTTTAAGAGCAGTCTGACTTAGATTTTTATCTAGTAAAATCTTCCCATTTTTAAATGTTGGCTTTAATTAAAAAACAAAAACAAAAACAAAAAAACAACAGGGGCGCCTGGGTGGCTCAGTGGATTAAGCCTCTGCTTTCGGCTCCTGCTCCTCCTCCCCTCCTCATCCTCCCTGTGCTCAAAGGAAAGACTATGTGAGGACTCAGCTACCATCTATAAGCCAGGAAGAGAAGCATCACCCAACAGCAAACCCTGCTGGAACCTTAATGATCCCTTCCAGCCTCTGGAACTGAGACAATTGCTTTCTGTTCTTTAAGCCATGTAGTCCGTGCTATTTTGTTATGACAGACCAAGAAGACTGAGACAGGCTTGGACACAGGAACATGCCTCCCAGGTTTGGGGAAAAGCAAGCAGGTCAGTGGGGCTCTAAGAGAGTGAGAGCAAGTAAAGTGGTGGAAGTGAGGTCAGAAAGAAAGCAGGGGTCAGACTACGTGGGGCTTGGAGGGCTCATTCATCATTCCTCAATTTGTAGTAAACTGTTATAATCCACATGTGGTGCTGGGGATATAACAGGGAACAAAATCCTCAGGTACTAACAAATAATCACATAAATAAATGTGAATAAGGTACACCAATAAATAAGCTATTTAAAGAAAAATTATAGGGCCCCTTGAAGGTTTAGAACAAGGTCACCCAAACCCAGGGACCAGGGAGGCATCAGAAATATCTCCCTGAGGACAAGACCTCCCCACTAAGATCTGGGGGTCAACAGGATTTAATCAGGAAGGCAGGGATGAAAAGGTAAAGGAAGGAAGAGGATTTAAAAAAAAAAAAAGCCTCTGCCTTCGACTCAGGTCCCGATCCCAGTGTCCTGGGATGGAGCCTCGCATAGGGCTCTCTGCTCAGCAGGGACCTTGCTTCCCCCTCTCTCTGCCTGCCTCTCTGCCTACTTGTGATCTCTGTCAAATGAATGAATAAAATCTTAAAAAAACAAAACAAAACAAAACAAAAAAAACCCAAACATAACAAAAGTCTGGCTTAAATAAAACAGGTTTGTGGCTTCCTTTCCCCCCCTGCAGGAGGCCTGCGATCTCTGCTGTGCATAGGCATTTATGATGGACCGCTTCATCCTAATGGCTCTCTGAAAAGTCTGGCACGAAGAAACCTATTTCATGAAGCCCATGTTTCCCAAACTTATTTGAATACCCACTATTTGGGGGGCAATAATGCTTATACATCCGATTCTGTAGCATGTCTTTTAGAATATATGTTGCTGTGCATGTTAGAGATTAAGAGCACTGCTAAACTAGAGGCAAAGATCTGGAGAGTTAAAAAAAAAATTTTTTTTAAAAAGACTATTTGAGAGAGAGTACGTGTGGGAGGGGCAGAGACAGAGGGAGAAAGAATCTTAAGCAGACTCCCTGTGGAGCCCAGCATGGGGCCTCATCTCAAGACCCTGAGATCATGATCCCAGCTGACACCAAGAGTCAGACGCTCAGCCGACTGCAGCATCCAAGCACCCCTGCAGTTACTTTGAAGGGGGAGAAAATCAGTAACATTTAGCTAATTCACAAGTGACATAAAAATACTATGATGTTTATTAGAACCAAGAGGATCTGTAGTGTCTTAGACAAAAGTAATTTTAATAACGATAAGGCTAATCTGGAATAAATTTAATTGGAAGTATGCTGGCCATATGATAGTAAATAGAAACTTGGTGACTGAAAAGGATGGGCAGAAAACCAGAAGTTTATTACCTCTAATATTCAGACTCATTTTGGACTAAAATTGTACAAGATTTCTGTAGCCCAACAATGAAACTGAGTTCTTGTTAACCCTATGGATTAAAGGCTTACACAGTTAATACTTAAAGAATGGAGATTAAATGGTACATGGTCACAGAGGGTCTGTGACCACCACTTCAAAGTTAGGTCTCCCATATATTTGGTACGCCCTTAAAAATATATAAAGGGAAGGTAGTTTGGTCCCAGAGGATTATTTAAGATTCAATGAGTAGCAACACAGGGAACAGAACAAAAAATATTTTTTAAAAATCAGGTTTACCATGCAAGCTTCTCTTGCTTGATGTATGGATGGATCTTTTTCTAATATGGATTTATAGTCCTCCAGGGCTTCATCTAGCTTGTCCGTTTTCTCATACAACTCCGCTCTCCTCAATATTGCCCTGATATAGCCGGGGTTTAACTGAATTGCTGTAAAAAGAGAAGAAATCATTGTTACCATGAAGAAAAAGGGCCTATGTGCCCAGCGATATTGTGTTTCTTTATTAACCATCCTCCAAGGGTCTAAAAGGAAAAGTCATTTGTCAAAGGCCACACCTGGCACTGGCACACTTTCTCTGTAAAGAGCAAGACAATACATAATTTCCATTTTGCAGGACAGACCATCTCTGTCACAACTACTCAACCCTGCTACCACAGACCATATAGAAGTAAATAAAGATGGCTGTGCTACAAGAAACCTTAGCTTATGGATACTGAACTTTGAATTTCATGTAATCCTATGTCACAAAATATTTTGATTTCCAACCATTTAAAAATGTAAAACCATTTTCAGCTCGGGGTCTGTCCATAAGCAGGTGGCAGGCTGGATCCGGCTTGCTGGCTGTAGTTTAGGAATCCCAGGTCTACACCTGAAGTCCTGTTTTCACATACCTGCCCTTTGTCTAGTTCAGAATAGGCGAGAACACAGAACCCACGTTCACAGTGGAAAAGTGAGAGAGAATTTTAAAGTACAAATTAAAGAATGGAAGGAAAAGAGTTTGGTGGCAGACTCTGCTATCATTCTCTCTTTTCTAGGCCTGAACAACCGAGGTTATGCCTTGACTACCAAGGTTATATTTTTGGCTAAACCCTCACTGTTCCTTCAGACTTCTGTTCCAACACCTTTAGGTCACTGATGCTTAATATCCTTTCCTTTATCCAGCAGTGCCTGCCCTTCTAAAAATCCTATGCCCACGTTTTGGATCAACTATACTGCATTTCTCCTACTCTTTTGAGTTATTTCTTTTTCTGTTAGAAAGCAAGGTCATGCCTCCATAACTTTTTTCCTTCAAATAATATACTCAGTTTTTATTCATACATGTTTTCAGTAATGATTTCTTTAGTACCTAATATCTGTATCTCATGTAGTGTATCTCTGGAGTATAGTGGTAAACAAGACAGAGTTCTCCTTCCACAAAGCTTCAAGCTACTCTAGTAGGCAAGAGGAGACAGCATACAGGTATGTAATTTCAGAGAGTCACAGTGCTACAGAGAAAAATGAAACAAGGTAGTAAATGCAAGTGAAAGGGGAAATAAGTTAACTTCAGACAGTGGTGAAAGTCTATGAAAGGCAGTATCTGAAGGAGACCAGCCATTTAAAAGGAGAAATATACCAGGAAGAGGGACCAACAAGAGTAAAGGCTCCAAAACAGTAACAACCTTGGCATGTTAGTGATGCAAGCAAAGGCCAGATCATGGAAGCCTTGCTGGCCAGGAAGGAAGTTACACTTTTTCCTAAGTGTGATGAGAAGCCACTGGAATGGTTTCAAGCAGACTAGAGATATTATCTGATTTACAGTTTTAAAGGACTTCTCCCCCTGGCTGCAGTGTGGAGGACAAGAATGAAAGCAGTGAGAAAGCTGGCAGCCTACTGTAGTAGTCCAGATGACAGAGAATGCTGGCTAAGCTGGTCATTGTGGAGAGGGAGAGAAAAAGCCAGATTAAGATTATGTCTTTGAATTAGAAAGTCTGCCAGCAGGACTTACAATTAATTTAACTATGTGGAATGAAAAAAAGAGAATAAGCAAGTGAATGGGTGGTAATGCCATTTATAAGAATGAAAAAGGCCTAACTGCAAGTTGTTTATGGGTATGTGAGTGAGTGGACTGGGGAGGTTCCAGTCTGTTCTGGATACCTTAAATCTATAATGCTTACCAGACATCCAAGAATCTTGAGATGTCGAGTTTGCATGGAACAGAATTAGTTCCAGCCAACATATAATAGGTAAAAAGAACTTTGCTAGATTCAAAGGTACTAGCAGTTTCATTCAGATATCAAGAAATACCAAGTATAAAGAAAGAAAGCCAACAGAGAAGGTGATTAATTAAAGAAAAAAAAGGATAGGAATTCATGCCGAGCATAAGTAGGACTAGATAGACATACAAAGTACCTACTAACTCTTCAATTCTCTCAGAAAGTATTATACAAAAGATGGAAGACTGAAAAAAAAATTCTAAAAACTAGTAAGTTCCTAGAAACTCAAGAGTAAGATATAAGGAAAGGTGATGATGTGTGTTCTCCAAACCAAGCTGGTCAGAAAGGAAAGACAATGGTCTGGGCTATCAGGAAAACTCTGGATAAAAACCCAAACCAACCAACCAACCAAAACCCAAAGACATTCTACAGCTGGGAGCATCTCTATAAGTTAGTGGGATGAAAAGACCATAATAGAATTCAGGTATCAGAGAGCAAAGTCTCAGTTCACTGTGTGGAACCTGAAAAGGTAATTCAAATGATGGCAAGTGGGTCTGGAAGCATTACTGCATGTGAGGGGAATACCAATTCCGTAACAGAAGCTGCCCCTCACCGCAGCTGCCCCCCTCTCTATGAACACACAGATACAGATGCCCTAGTAGCACCTAAGATCCTCAATTTCAATCCCCAAAAACAGTAATTTAGACATTAACAGGAAGTGAACTCTGTTCCACAGGCTTCTGTTGCCAAGGCAGCTTTGAATTTTTCACATACTTACTAATATAGGATACATTGACAGAACTATCCATTCACATGCGTTTATGCTAAGATGACTACTACACAGCACCTCTAAGAAGGCTTAACTATAAAAGCTTCTTTAAAGGTCCCAGAGTGAGGGTATACACATACGCAGTTGGCCCTTGGACAACGAGGGGCGCTGACCCCAACCCTCGCACAGCCAAAAATCCATATACCTTTTGACTACTTCAAAACTTAACTACTAATATAGCTGACTGTTGACCTCAAGCCCTAACAGCAATAAAAAGTTGATTAATATGTACTATGTATGTTCTATGTATTATATACTGTACTCTTACAGTAATGGAAACTAGAGAAAAGAAAATCGTAAGAGAAAATACATTTCGGGTGCTTTAGTATATTTATTGGGAAAAAAAAAGCCATGTATAAGTAGATCCATGCAGTTTAAGGGTCAACTACACACACCTATTTGTCCAGCTGAGGTAATGCTCTTTTATATAACATGTAACAAGACTAAAAAGTTGTACCTTTGTTGCAGTCACTGATGGCCATCTCTTTCTTGTCCTAAAAGGAAATATAACATTAATATGTGACACTCTAGTTCAATCTTAATGGCTCAAAGGCTCAATGACATAAGCTGACCATTAATAACTGCTTATGGAGATGCACAATGCTCTTCAAAGAAATCACATGGAAACATGCATGTTATTTACAGTAAGCTTAAATTCAAAATACAGTGACAGCTCTGATGTGCAAGCCTCCTAGCAACAAATTATTCAAGTTGTTTCTTTCTAACATCTTTAAAGACTGTTGGAATTGACCTATTATATTGTAAGGTACTTCACATTAGAATGCTGATACTGAGAGAAAGTTATGATCAATAAGCAGGGCAAATGAGTGACTATGAGTAACTGTTGATAACTCTCCTCTTTGGCTAAGCTGTTATGTTATCACACCCAGGGTGGTATCTTTCAGAAAGCATACAGAAATGGTTCATTATAGACACACAGTGTAGCTCGTCATTAGTCTTGGTTACAAATCTTTTTTTTTTTTTTTTAAGATTTTATTTATTAATTTGAGAGAGAAAGAGAGAAGTAGGGGCAGGAGCAGAGGGAGAGGAAGATAATCTCCAGCACACTCTGACGCTCAGCTTAGAGCCCAAGGCAGGGCTCCATCCCTGGACTCTTGAGATTATGACCTGAGCTGAAATCAAGAGATAGATGCTTAACTGACTGAGCCACCCAGGCAGCCCTTGGTTATAAATCTTAATTTAGCAACTGGTGAAACAAAAATACAAAAAATTTCACAAAATAAGATATCTAATTTATCTCACTGAATCTAGAAGCAAGGCACAGTGAGAACAATGATGGACATCTAAAGAACTAGATTGTAATTCCAGTTCTGACATTGACCTGCTATTTAGCCCCTCAAGCTCTGAAGTGTCTATTTTCCCCAAATTAGAAGTTTTCTACAGTATTACAGAAATGTTAATTCAAATAAATGTTCAATAGGGGAGCCTGGGGCTCAGTGGGTTGAGCATCCAACTCTTGACTTTGGTTCAGGTCATGATCTCAGGGTCATGAGGTTGAGTCCTGCATTGGGCTTTATGCTCAGCAGGAAATCTGCTTGAGATTCTCTTTCCCTCTGCCCCATCCCCTCTCAAAAGTGTGCACACACACTAATAAATAAATCTTAAAAAAAAAAAAAAAGAAATAAATGTTCAACACTCCCATAATGGCTACTATAGAAAATACTAAATATTTTGCACAATACTTTAGATCAATATCTATCAAACTGAGTTTCAGACTTCAATCAAAATTCCAGGATGGGGAGTGACTACCTAATGGGTAGAGGGTCTCTTTCTGGGGCCATGGAAAAGTTCTGGAACTAGACAGTGGTAAATGGCTGAATACTGTGAACATACGTAATGGTACTGAAACATACAGTTTAAAATGGTTAAAATGGTGAATTTTAGGTCATTACAAATAAAAAAGGTTTTTTATTTGTATAAAATAAATTTTATTTTACCCAAAACAAATAAAAAAAGTTCCAGAGTCATCTGCGAGGCACTAAATATAGTTTATCTCTTCCAATGCTCATCATTAAAAATTCACATATTACAAGCTCTATGAAGTCCTATGGTAAAGAAATCTGTATAACTTTGGGTAAGTCAGTATTTTCTCAATTTACCGTACTCCTATAAATCTAGGACACACAATTTCACAATTTAAAGTGTTTAGAACAGGAGTAAATCTTTACAACTTATGTGTACACTTGTGGTGGTATTCTCTGGGCCCTTAAGAGACCACTAAGTTGCAGTGCAGCTTATCAATAATCAGCTTCCGCAGATCAAGTAATTATGGTATTTTACCACAGAATCCTTTGCAGTCACAGTCACCCTCAGGCGTTATTTGCGGCTAAGAGTGGTAGTCTCCAAAGGGCTGTGTATAAAAAAAATCAGAACCTATTTTCCACCCTTTCATAACTTATATAAGATACACATACCATAATGTTCACAAAACTTTGGGCCTACACTTTTAGGGCTTTGTCTGCTCTTGTGTAGCCTGGCTTGCAGCTGAAACTCTACCTTAACTCCAGTTTGCCTTTTCTTCCCAGATGTGAAATGTAAAGCTTGGTCAGGGTCACTCAGTCAGGGATGCTGAGCCTGCAAATGTGCCTTCAGAAATTCTTCTTAAAGCAGTTAACCCACCACTTCTTGAAAGCCTCAGAATATGCTCCTTAAATCACTTTAGTGCATTAATCCTGGAAGTACTCACGTCTCTAATTATAGAATTTTCTTAAAATATTAAGAGTACAATTTCAAAGAATAAAACAAAACATGTACCAACAAACCTACCCTTCATATAAGAAATAGTCATAAAACAACTTCTTCTGAGTTCTCCTCAGATGTGACAGACAAAAGACCAGCAAGACCATACACATTTCCTAACTTAAGAACTGGTCGATTATGCTAGCTCAACCTAAGCAGTATCAATAACTTAGCAACCATGGAAACAAAGAATCCCAAATCTCAGGAGCCAAATGGCCTTTTCCTGAAATCGAAGACATTCCTGATCTTATTTCATAATTAGTTTCCAGTCTGAGAATGTGACAAGGTATCTCTAAGAAGCAAAAGCAAAAAAGATTTTTTCCAGCTAAGTGTGAATTCTGATCAATGGTAGAATATATTAATGAATATTGTTCTATGTAAACTTAAAACAAGTATTTTATTTTATTTTTTAAAAGACAGCACTTATTTGACAAAGAGAGCAAGAGTGGAAGGGGGGGAATGGCAGAGGGAGAGGGAGAAGCAGGCTCCCCACTGAGTGGGCATTGAACTCAGGTTCCTGGGTTCATGTCTTGAGCCGAAGGCAGATGCTTAACCAACTGAGCCACCCAAGCGCCCCTTTATTATTTCTTCTAACAAAAATGTCTGTTTGTAAACTCTATTTCTTCTCCCATTCGATATGAATCACTCTAAAAATACTTCACCTTAGAAACTGAATTCAATAATAAAACATACAAAAAGAACCAAAAAACAAAACACAAACCCTTTCCTGATGTGCAGTCATTCACGTATTCCCTACCTCACCCCTTTTTAAAAAAAACCCTGGTCATCAAAAATGACTTTGGTAGAGGCTCTAGAGAATTTCAGGCAACAAGAGAAAGTGACATAATAAATACCTGATACAAACAATAAAAAAAAAAACAAAACACCAATTTAACCCAATTGTGACCTTGCTTTGTGGTTGCTTAAAGGTATGCTAAGTAATCTCTTCTTTGTGCTTTGGATATAAATAGCCATATTTAAACAAATGGTTTCCCCCCTACCCGCTGCCAAAATTTCACATCATTTCAATCCACTTAAATTGACATGTTGACTAAATAGGAATAGCAGACAAATCAGCAACAAATCTAACTTTTATTTTATTTTTTAAAAAATATTTTATCTATTTGAGAGAGAGAGAGAGAGGGAGAGAGTGCCTACAGGAGCACAGGAAGGAGGGAGGGTGGGCGCAGCAGAGGGGAAGCAGGCTCCCAAATGAGCTGGGAGCCAATGTGGTGCTCAATCCCAGTAAATAAGGACAGGGTTAAGGTATAGGCAGGGAGAAGTAGGGGCCCTTGGCTGGGCTCTGACACTATTCTTGGCAGGCAGAAGTGCTAAACCAGAGTGAACAAGATATAAGGAAATAGACTACCTGGCCTCAGGTGTTAGGGAGTACTTTTCTTTGGGGGCTAAACTATCATAGAAAATGGCCAAACCTCGGGGGGCCTGGGTGGCTCAGTGGGTTAAGCAGCTGCCTTTGGCTCAGGTCATGATCTCAGGGTCCGGGGATCGAGTCCCGCATCAGGCTCTCTGTTCAGCGGGGAGACTGCTTCCTCCTCTCTCTCTCTGCCTGCCTCTCTGCCTACTTGTAATCTCTCTCTGTCAAATAAATAAATAAAATCTTTAAAAAAAAAAAAAACAAAAGAAAATGGCCAAACCTCAAGGAATTAAGTCATTAAGGCTGTTATCAGTAGTCCATGCTCAAATCAAGGCGTCACAAGAAGCTCAAGGCTACAAGCTTCCCAGTCAGTTCTCAATAAAAGACTGCCAATAAAAGCCCTCAGTGAGGCCCTATCAAGACCTCTCTACTTCTAGAGAGCTTCTTCTTTGCTTTCTGCTCTCACGTTCACTTAATGAACTTCCACTTCGCCCTTCTGTGTCTGCGGGATTCATTCTTTGACTCCGGGAGACAAAAACCCTGTGATCCTGTGACACCAGGACCCTGAGATCATGACCGGAGCCCAAGGTAGACACTTAAACCAGCTGAGCCATCTAGGTTGCTAACTTTTAGTGCCAATGTTGTACAAAACCAGTACACCTGAACATTTGCCTTCATTAACTCAGTTCTCAATCCTTTAGAAATATAAAATGCTCTTGAACTTTCCCTGACACCTATTTTACATTTAGGGGCACCTCTCATCCCAGCTGTTGGACATTTCTCCCTGTGTCCACACTTTTGGCAGAGAATCAGAATCCTAGCAATAAGCATTTCAAAGTCCAGAGTTTTGTTTATTTATTTATTTAATTTTTGGGAGAAGATTTTGTTTATTTATTTATTTGACAAAGAAAGACCCAGGGAGAGAGGGATCATAGGTTGGGGAGTGGGAGAGGGAGCAGCAGGTTTCCAGCTGAGCAGGGAACCCGATTCAGGGATAGACCCCAGGACTCCAGGACTCCAGGATCATGACCCAAGCTGAAGGCAGACACAATAACTGAGCCACCCAGGCACCCCCAAGTCCAGAGTTTTCATTGGTGTTTCCTTCTCCCTTTGAGTCTTTATTGAGAATTCCAGAGACCTAAATTAAGCAGCTGTAGCTCTTCTAGGATATGCACTACTTGGCTTTTTGCTTCATTAACCTGCCCTAGTTTGGTGGAGACTTTGTCAGCCCTTCGCCATGAAGGCGTTCAATCAGCCACTCTCATAAGGAATGTTAGCAATAATCTGACTCAGGTTTTTTCAAAATACTTTCCTATCTTCCCTATGCCCTTTAGATCAGGGAAATACATGTGCAGGAAAATGGAGGCAGCAACTTTAAGCCCCTTTTCTTTTTTAAAAAGATTTTATTTTTAACTAATCACTATACCCAACATGGGGCTCAAACTCACAACCCTGAGATCAAAGAGTCACAGCTCCTCTGCTAATTTGAAACAGAATCTATCCTATGAAAACACTCCAAGTTCATGTGCTTCTTAAAAACAAAAGGTCAAAGACACATACCTGTTTCATCCTTGCAGCAGCTCTATTTGAAAACAGAATAGACCTGTCTTTCTGGAAGCAGGATGGGCACATCTGAAGGGCTTGACTATAAGAACTCTCAGCTTCTGTATAATCTGAGGATAAGGTAAAAGATGAGAGGTCATTATGATTTTATTCCTGGTATTACTGTATTTGATAGTATCTCAGAATGCATAGCTTTTCATTCACAGAACAAAGGTCTCAAGTAGAATGTTCTGTATGTTTAACTTTTATTTGGCTTATCAATTTAGTAAGGAATAATGAAAGGGGATTAGGGAACTGGACAGATGAAAGAGACTAAAATCTGGGATTAATGGCTTGGGATAAAGACAAAAAATCTATGTACATATTTTTATTAAAGATATGCTTTCATGCAGTCAAGCTGGCCAAAACTGCTTCCTTAAAATATCTGGAGACACATTTTATGGAGCTAAGAGCAACAATGTAAAAATCAGTAGTTGGCTACAGACCTTAAAAGAGAAAATGGTGATAAATTTATTTACTCTCTGTCATTCACAGAATTATGGTCAGGGTACTAAAAGAAAATTGCCTGTTCATGCCTTTCTCAGGTCTGAAATATTTAACACTAAAATACAAAGAGATAAACTTTCAAAACCAGAACCATTAGTACTTAGGAAAAAAAAAAGTGATGATTGCTAAACCAGATATAACGAAAAAAATTTTAAATCTAAAAAGTAGGGGATAATGTTACTACTCCTAGTTTTCTAAAGCATATGCATTTTTAAAAAAGATTTTATTTATTTATTTGACAGAGAGAGAAATCACTAGTAGGCAGAGAGAGAGGGGGAATCAGGTTCCCCACCAAGCAAAGAGCCCGACTTGGGGCTCGATACCAGAACCCTGAGATCATGACCTGAGCTGCAGGCAGAGGCTTAACCCACTGAGCCACCCAGATGTCCCAAGCATATGCATTTTGATATAGTTCTTCTTCTTCTTTTTTTTTTAAAAGATTTTATTTGGGGCACCTGGGTGGCTCAGTGGGTTAAAGCCTCTGCCTTTAGCTCAGGTCATTATCCCAGGGTCCTGGGATTGAGCCCCGCATCGGGATCTCTGCTCTGTGGGGAGCCTGCTTCTCCCTCTCTCTCTGCCTGTGTCAAATAAATAAATAAATAAATAGATAAATAAATAAAATCTTAAAAAAAAAAAAGATTTTATTTATTTGTTAGAGAGAAAGACAAGTAGTGGGGAATGGGAGACAGAGACAGAAGCAGGCTTCCGGCTGAGCAAGGAGCCCTGCTGCAGGGCTCCATCCCAGGACCCTGGGATCGTGACCTGAGCCAAAAGCAGAGGCTTAACCCACTGAGCCACCCAGACATCTAAAGCATATACACTTTACATATGTGATAGAAGGTTATTATAAGATCAAATAGTTACACAAATTAACTGAATGAACACTAATTATTCTTAAGCAAATATAAGAAACACAGGATGACAAGCAGAACATCTCTCCACTTAAGGTAGCCAAAGAAAAAGGCACATGAAAGACTAAAGTACAAGCAAAACACTTTCCAGGCCATGCTAGAACCACTGGGCCAGTTTTCACAGCATTGTTCCAAGTGAGGAAGGGGGACCCTGCTTTTACATCAAAGAAACAGCCAGCCTCTTAATGTTCCAGAGTAGTTTTCCAAATCATCAGCTGAAAAGTCTGCCCTACCTCTGGTTCTATGGTGGATTACATAAAAGAAAAAGTATGCAGGTGCCAGGAGACACAATGTAACTGGTCACCGTTAGATGCAGGTTATCTGGACCTGGTGAAAAATCAAATTCCAAGGCGTTGGGAAGCAACAATGTACTGTTAGCAGTTTAGGTTTGCTGTTTACAAATATTTTTGGTGTTTCTTCACACTCCAAGACAGAATGAGGAATCAAGATGACCAGACATCAGTGCTGATGTAAGTGTCTTACCTCCTCTCTTAAATTGCGCATTTCCCTCCTCCTTTAGTCTAGTGCTCTCTTCTCTTCTCTTCTGCAAGAGATCCGACAATTACATCATTTCCCACAATATAAGCAAACAAATGCGTTAGCTTTCGTTAGGCTACTTAATAGGCAGCAACTTGACTTTTGTTTTTTTCAACTTGACTTTGAGAGCTGGGTCAGTGTTATCTAAATCTCAGACATAGAGAAGCATGTGGCCATATGGCTAATCATCAATTGCATTCTTTTTTTTTTTTTTTAAAGATTTTATTTATTTATTTGACAGACAGAGATCACAAGTAGGTAGAGAGGCAGGCAGAGAGAGAGAGAGAGAGAGAGAGAGGAGGAAGCAGACTCCCTGCTGAGTGGAGAGCCTGATGTGGGGCTTGATCCCAGGGCCCTGAGACTGTGACCTGAGCTGAAGGCAGAGGCTTAACCCACTGAGCCACCCAGGCATCCCATCAATTGCATTCTTGAGGCTTAAAACACAAAACCGAGGTTTCCTATGTTTATATCTTTTGCATGGAATAGCAATTTGGGTATCACTTAATTTCCATTTACTCAAAATGAAACTAAACACCACGCCCACTGGCATGTACACCACCATAAATTCAAATTCTCAATCTGCTACTTATTTTTTTAATAATTTTTTATTTTTTTATTAACATATAATGTATTATTAGCCCCAAGGGTACAGGTCTGTAAATTGCCAGGTTTACACATTTCACAGCACTCACCATAGCACATACTTTTCCCAATGTCCATAACCCAACCACCCTCTCCCAAACCCCCCTCCCCTGGCAACCCTCAGTTTGTTTTGTGAGATTAAGAGTTTCTTATGGGTTGTCTCCCTCCTGATCCCATCTTGTTTCATTTATTCCTTTCCTACCCCCCAGCCCCCCCACATTGCCTTTCAACTTCCTCTTATCAGGGAGATCATAATTGTCTTTCTCTGATTGTCTTTCTCTGATTATGCTTAGCAAAATACCCTCTAGTTCCATCCACATCATTGCAAATGTCAAGATTTCATTTCTTTTGATGGCTGCACAGTATTCCATTGTATATATATACCACATCTTCTTTATCCATTCATCTGTTGATGGACATCTAGGTTCTTTCCATAGTTTGGCTATTGAATCTGCTACTTATTAAATGAATGATCTTGGACAAGTTCCAGATCTTTCTAAGCCTTAGTTTTTTTAATCTAAAATATGGGGTTTTATAGTTTTATGGATTAATGTGATAATATACATAAAGCTCCTAATAAAGTGCCTGGAAAATAAGGGTTCAATAAATATGAGCTATTACCTTTCCGTAAAATAATTTAAAAAAGGAAATGGTTTATGTGGTTTCTGTCATGTTGAAGACAGTCAATATGTTGGCAGAGTGCACTACAAGAAGCGACTTCACCTATAGGGTCAGAGCAATAATTTTGTTCAGGCTACTACTGGCGAGTCTGAAGAAACCCAGATATATCTCTCATTTCTGAGCTTCTTCTAACAACTCAGACATTCACAGAGATGGCCAAACACCCATCATACTCAAGGGCAGGCAGAATGAATGTTATTCTGCCGAGCCATGATGGCACCTGCTGAGTCCCTGTGTGCTTTCTGCCCTGAACATCTTAGCAATATGATCGGCACAAGCAGAACTGACACAAGTGACTACCACCTGCCTCCTTTTCAAAGAGCTTAAAAAAGAGAGAGAATCCAAAAATCTCCACCTTCATTCTTAAAGCTTCTGACTAAATAAAAACTTCAAAGGAAGGAAATATAGATAGCAGGGTATTTCATGCACAGGAGAAGTCGGGAGCCTAAATGATTGGTACTCTTAAGATTAGGGAACCAAAGTAAAAATATTATATCTCTGTAGATTTGTAGAAACACTGTTAAAACAAGGGTGTTTCCCAAATATCTTATTATTATACTCTGGATGATGAATCTCAGTAAAAAAACTAAAAGGTAGGTATAAAATGAATCTCATTTTTATGGTATCTACCATGTGCCAGATGTACAGCAGATACAGTAATTCATTTTTATTTTTTCTTTTTTTTCAATTTATTTGACAGAGATCACAAGTAGGCAGAGAGGCAGGCAGAGAGAGAGGAAGGAAAGCAGGCTCCCTGCTGAGCAAAGAGCCCCATGCAGGGCTCGATCCCAGGACCCTGGCACCATGACCTGAGCCGAAAGCAGAGGCTTTAACCCAGTGAGCCACCCAGGTGCCACTATTTTTATTTTTTCATTTTTAGCTAGAACATATCTGGAACAGGGCTATCCTAAGGGAATTAAAAAAAAAAAGAATAATATGGGTGGTGGTGATGAGAATCAAAATGTAAGACTATAGTCACATTTACTTAGTACTACCTAGGAGAGAGGTGCTTAGATCATAATGTTCTCTATGCTATCAAGATTTCTGGATGCAAGCAAAAAGACTGTATCTTAGGTATAAATTTGGAGGGAAGAGGCGCCTGGGTGGCTCAGTCGTTAAGGGTCTGCCTTTGGCTCAGGCCAGGTCTTAGGACCATGGGATAGAGCCCCACATCAGGCTCCCTGCTTGGCAAGAAGCCTGCTTCTCCCTCTCCCACTCTCCCTGCTTGTGTTCCCTCTTTCACTGTGTCTCTCTCTGTCAAATAAATAAATAAAATCTTCAAAAAAAAAAAATTTAGAGGGAAGATTCACTAGAAAGATATTGGGGCTCACAGAATCACCCGGAGGCCTGAAACACAGGCTAAGAAAAAGGGCAGGACTCAGGTAACTCTGTTAATCAAGAAGCAAGAAAGCATTCATTATCTTTTAGTGGAAGAATATGCCCAAGACAGCGCTGTAATAGTAGCAAATAAATCCTGTTTCCTTTTCTTTGCCCCAGTTGAGATTCCAAGTCTTGGTCAGAAGCATCCAGTGAGGGTACCTGGGTGATTTAGTTGGTTAAGTGTCTTTCTTTAGCTCAGGTCATGATCCCAGTGTCCTGGGATCCAGCTCTGCATCAGACTCCCTGCGCTCTCTCAAATAAAGAGAAATAAAAAGAAAAAAAAAAAAAAAAAAAGAAAGAAAGGAAATAAAGCATCCAATAAGTCAAGCATAGCTCATAGGCCTTGGCTGTCAGAGAATGGAATGAGGAACATGGGGTACTGCCCACAAACATGATTACAATGCAGGAAAGTTCCTCCAGATAAGGAAGGGAAGTTGGATGCTAGAAGCCAAGAAAACCCTATAACAAATCCAGCTAAAAGTTATTTCAAGAAGATGTACAGATGACCAACAGACACATAAAAAAATGCTCAGTATCACTAATCATCAAGGAAATGCAAATCAAAGCCACAATGAGACATCATCTTATACCTGCTAGAAAGGCTAAAATAAAAAAGATGAGAAGTAACAAGTATTGATGAGGAAGTGGAAAAAAGGGAACCTTTTGTGCATTATTGGTGAGAATGTAAATTGGTACAGCCAGTGTGGAAAACAGTATGGAGGTTCTTCGAAAAATTACAATTAAAAACATCATATGATCCAATGATTCCACAATTGAGTATTTACCCAGAGAAAAGGAAAACACTAATTCAAATAGATATATGCACCCTTATGCACATTTACTGTAGCATGTATTTACAACAGCCACGATATGGCAGCAACCTAAGTGTCCATCAAGAGACGGACACAGGGGCGCCTGGGCAGTTCAGTCAGTTAAGCATCTATCTGAATCTTGATTTTGGCTCAGGCCATGATCTCAGGTTCATGGGATAGAGCCCCACATCAGGATTTGTGCTCAGTGGGCAGTCTGGTTTAGATTCTCTCTGCCCCTCCCTCTGCTCATGGGCACACTCTGTCTCTAAAATAAATAAATAAATCTTAAAGGACAAATGGATAAGGAAGTACTATAGATACATAATGGAATATTATGCAGCCACAAGAAAGATGAGATCTACCATTTGAGACGACATGGATGGACCTACTAGATATTATACTAAATGAAATAAGTCAGACTGAGAAAGACTAATACCATATGGTTTCATTCATAAGTGGAACCTAAACAAACAAAAACAAATGAATAAACAAACAAAAAGCAGAAACAGACCTATAAATACAGAGAACTGACAGTTGCCAGCAGGGAGGGGGCTGAGGGTTGGGCAAAATGAGTGAAAGGGAACAGGAAATAAAGGCTTTCGGTTATGGAGTGAATAAGTCATAGGAATAAAAGGCACAGCCTAAGGAATTAGTCAATGATATTATAGCAGTGATATATGGAGACATATGGGAACTACACCTGTGGTGTACACAGCATAACAGATAACACTGTGTTGCATCACTCTGTTGTACGCCTGAAACTAATGCAGCATAGCGTGTCAACTAGACTGAAATAAAAATAGTGATTTCAATCCCAAGCAGCTAAAGCAACCCTTACAAAGGAAAACAAAGCTGGAGGCACCAAGGTCCCTGATTTCAAACTATATTACAAAGCTACAGTTATTAAAATAGTGTGGCATTAGCATAAAAACAGATGCATAGATCAATGGAACAGATTAGAGAGGCCAGGAATAAACCCACGCATGTGCCATCAGTTAATTTATGACAAAAGAGCCAAGAGTATACAATGGGGAAAGGATAGTCTCTTCAATAGATGGTGTTGGGAAAACTGGAGAGCCACACTGTAAAAGAAACTGGACCACTGGGATGCCTGGGTGGCTCAGTCAGTTAGGTGTCTGCCTTTGGCTCAGGTCATGATCCCAGGGTTCTGGGACTGAGCCCTGCATTGGGCTCCTTGCTCAGCAGGAGGCCTGCTTCTCCTTCTGCCTGCTGTCCCCTGCTTGTGCTCTCTGACAAATTAAAAAAAAAATTCTCTTTAAAAAATAAAAAACCCTGGACCACTGTCTCTCATACTATACACAAAAATTAACTCAAAATGGATTAAAAACTTTTTTAAAAAAAATTTTTATTTACTTATTAGACACAGAGAGGGAACACAAGCAGGGGGAGTGGGAGAAGGAGAAGCAGGCTTCCCACTGAGCAGGGAGTCCGATGTGGGGCTTGATCCTAGCACTCTGGGATCATGACCTTAGCAAAAGGCAGATGGTTACTGGCTGAGCCACCCAGGCGCCCCTGGATTAAAGACTTTAACATAAGACCTGAAAACATAAAAAATTCTAGAAGAACACATAGGCAGTAAGCTCCTTGACAGGTCTTACTGATGATTTTCTGAATCTGACACCAAAAGCAAAGGCAACAAAAGCAAAAATAAACACATGGGGACACGTCAAACTGAAATTTTCTGCACAGCAAAGGAATCAACAAAATGAAAAGGCAACCAACTGAACAGGAGAAAATATTTTCAAATCATTTATCTGATAAGGGGGTAATATCCAAAATATGTAAAGAACTCATACAACTTAAGAGCAAAAATCCCAATCTGATTAAAAAATGGACAGAAGATATGAATAGACATTTTTCCAAAGAAGACATACAGATGGCCGACAGGTATATGAAAAGATGTACAATATCAATCATCAGGGAGATGCAAATCAAAACCATGATGAAATGCCATCTCACACTTGTTAAAATGGTTATTATAAAATAGACAAGAAATAACAAGCCTTGATGAGGATGTACAGAAAAGGGAACCCCTGTGCACTATTGGTGGGAATGCAGATTGGCACAGTCATTATGGAAAACTGAAAGGAGGTTCCTTAAAAAATTAAATATGGGTGCCTGGGAGGCTCAGTTGGTCAAACATCCAACTCCTGATCTCAGCTCGTGTCTTATTTTTAGGGTCACTAAGTTCAAGTCCACATTGGGCTTCATGCTGGGCACAGAGCCTACTTAAAAAACTAAAAACAGAACTAACATATGGACCAGCTTCTGGGTATATACATATATATGTATGTATGTATTTTGAAGAATTTTATTTATTTGATAGAGAGCACGAGCAAGGGGAAGCAGCAAAGGCAAGGGAGAAGGAGACTCCCCACAGAGTAGGCAGCCGGACATGGGACTCAATCCCAGCACCCTGGGATCATGACCTGAGCTGAAGGCAGAGGCTCAACCAACTGAGCTACCCAGGCACCCAGCTTCTGGGTATTTAGCTGAAGAAAATGAAAATACTAACTTGGAAAGATATATGCACCCTTAAGCTCACTGCAGCATTATTTACAACAGCCAAGATATGGTAACAACCTAAGTGTCTATCAGTGGATGAAGGGATAAAGAAATGGTATAGCCATCACTTCCAGCCTCCTTCTAGCGGCCGTCTATCCACCTAAATCTCAGCTGGTCTGCCTGAGATCCTCTGAATGCCAACCCTAGTCCCCTGCTCATTCCCATTTTAGTCCAACAAAATGAATGAAACTCTCATGACCAGGAGAAACTCACCAAACTCTTAAGTACAAGTATGCAGTGGTGGGAAAGGAACAGCCTGATGAAAGAAAGTGGCCCAGGAAACAGTTACGGCAGATGATAAAAAAACTTCAGTTTGCCTTAAAGAAGTTGGGGTAACTTTAACAATGCCAAAGTTCAGACAACCTGGGAAGTGAACGCCTTCACCGTTCCAGGCCATGCTGAGACAGCAGCTGATAGAAAGGCTACTATCTCACACCAATTTCGTGAAGGCAGTCTGACTAGTTTAAGAAGACTGGCTGAAGCTCTGCCCAAACAATGTGTGGATTTGAAAAGCATCACTTTTCCATCGGAAAGGATGAGGATGATGAAGTTCCAGATCTTGTGGAGAATTTTGATGAAGATTCCAAGAATGAAGCAAACTGAACTGAGTCAACTTCTGGAAGGTAAAACTTAAAAGAGTTATTGGGAGCTGCTATTTATTTTATTTTAAAGATTTTATTTATTTGAGAGAGAGGCACCCCTAAGCAGGGGGAGCGGCAGAGGGAGAGGGAGAAGCAGGCTCCACACTGAACAGGGAGCCCGATGTGATCCAGGGGATCATGACCTGAGCTAGAGGCAAACGCTTAACTGACTGAGCCACCCAGGCACCCTGGCAGCTATTTTAAATTATGACTGTTTTAAAAAAATTTTTCATGGATATGATAAATCTAGATCTCTAATATTTTTAAGCCCAAGCCCCTTGGACACTGTAGCTCTCTTCGGTTTTTGCTTCTATATAATTCATTCTTTGCAGCTAATTAAGGTGAAGAAGCCTAGGAATAAACTTTGAAATAAGGTTAATAAAGTTCTTTACCTAGTTAAAAAAAACAATATTGTGCCATATAGATACATACAGTGAATATTACTCAGCTATAAAAAGATGAAATTCTGCCATTCACCATAACATGCATGGTTTTTGAGGGCATTATCCTAAGTGAAATAAGTCAATAAAAAAAAAAAAAAAAAAAACAGGGGCACCTGGGTGGCTCAGTGGGTTAAGCCGCTGCCTTCGGCTCAGGTCATGATCTCAGGGTCCTGGGATCAAGTCCCACATTGGGCTCTCTGCTTGGCAGAGAGCCTGCTTCCCTCTCTCTCTCTGCCTGCCTCTCTGTCTACTTGTGATCTCTCTCTGTCAAATAAATAAATAAAATCTTAAACAAAACAAAACAAAAACAAATAGCTTATGATTTTTCTTAAATATGGAATCTAAACAACAAAAAAAATCACAAGCTCACAGATACAGAGAACAGATCGGCAGTTGCCAGAGGCAGGGTTAGGGAGTGGGAGAATGGATGAAAGGAGTATGAAAAAAATGATATTAAAAAATTATAAAATAATTTCAATTAAAGTAAACTTAAAATCCTATAATAGCAAATTCTTTGCCAATTTTAAATCATACACCCATGCATAATTGACCAATAATGTTCTAAAAGTGAAATGAAAAGCTAGTTTGATGTTACAATATATATTAATGCCATGTAGCATATTAAGAGAAAATTACATAATCATAAAAATAAATGCAACATAGGTCCTAAAGGTCTTTAAAATATTTAGAAATGTTATTTCAAAAGGTTATTTCAAAAACAAAAATTTTTTTAAACAACTCATCAAGTTACTAGAATTTATTATCTATCCTTTAGGAACTTACATTCTCCCCTATTTTAACTCTAATTTCAAGCTACTTTCTGATTTATAATCTATTCTCCATTGCAAATTCATCAGAAATGTTTTATGAACACAGATGAAGCACTCAGACCACCAGATTAGACGTGTGTGTGTGTGTGTATGTGTGTTTGTAAGGAGTTTAATCATTCTTTGGTAAATTTAGAACATTAAAATACCAGTAGGCAAAACTTAGATCCAAGGTATACCCGGAAGGAATTACCTGTAATGGCCAGCCTGAGCAGGCAGCCTGAGAAAAGTTCAGTTTCTTTTTCTCCCTATTTTTTTAAATTAATTTTTTAATTTGAGTGTGCTGACATACAATGTTACATTAGTTTCAGGTGTATGAAGTAGTGATTTGACAAGTTTAAATGTTACGCTATGCTCGGTGTCTTTGTAACTAGGACTAAGAGTTGAACTGGTAAAGGGAAGAGATCCTGAACATATTTCTGATGCCAATTATTTGAAGGAAGGCATTTCATTTTTTTTGACTGACAAATCACAATTCAGTGGCTCATTAAGCAGTAAACACTGGAAAAGAGCTGCTGCTTCCACAGATTGTGTAAATTGAGGATTAATGCAATTATCAATATCATGCTGAACATCTCCTTGGAAACAGCTAAAAATAGCACTTTTAAGAGAAAGCTGTACTATCTCCCAGCTGTGCCAAGAGACTAACTTGATCCCAGTACAAAGACTAGGGTTTATGCTGCTGCCGGAACATTCTCTTTCTCCAAAAGATGGCATGCATACTGTGTAAACGTCACCGGAACCCAAAGACAGATTTTGTAGGAGTAAGTGTTACTTAGCATGCTAACTGCCAAGAGTATACACACGTACATGAGCTGATAGCGCTGACATTCAGCAGCATTACCAGGTTCAAATCATTCCTGGTTCTGGTCTAATGTGGTCAGGAGTCCTCTCATGTCTCCACAATGTTTTAAGTAATCTCTGTGCCCAATGTGGGGCTTGCACTCACAACCCCAGATATCAAGAGTCGTGGGGTCTAGAGACTGACGCAGCCAGGCACCCCTCCAACAATGTCTTTTAACACACTCCAGAGACCTCACAGAGAAACATCTGCTCTAGAATTACATTTCCATAACAAGAGAAACCAAAGAAATTTTACAGGGCTCTTTTACTCAGTACTCCTCCCCATCACTGAAAACTCAGGCAGAAATAGGGGTATTATTCTGCATTATAAATCATCACAAGAGCTGTCAAGAAAACCCCAGAGAGACAATGCTCTTGATGAATAGAGTTTATTTCAACAGTTACTACCACAACTGCAAACTTTTCAGTCTGGAGTTCAAAATTTAATATAATCTACATCACTATAGCTTCTTAAAATCTGTATTCACATGTATTAATTAGCTCATTGCTTTTTGCAAGGCAATTCTGAGATGTAAGCATCAAAGTATTAAACTACCCATTTTACAGGTAAGAAAATCAAAATTCAGAAATCTCTTCATTTCCTTTCTTAACACTACACCAAAATTCTATTCTATTCAGCCTTCTCTCTCATTACCATCCAACAAAAGTCCCTCCTCTAGACAATCTGATCTCTTTATGGCCTCTCAACACTCACCCCCTTATCCTTCATCCCAATCCTTTGTTTATGCATCCCTACCCTGGAATACCCGTTTCTCTTCTGTAACTTCTTCCTAACTGCCCAAATCAAATTTTCCTGTTTTCAAAGTCCACCACAAAGCCTACCTCCTCCCCAGAGATACCTTTTACTTCCTTCTTTGCACAATCTTTCTCTGAACACACTGTACATTAGTACCTCTAATTTGGGGATTCAATTCTGTCTCACATTATATATATTTAAAAAATGTGTATATATATGCAATAAAAATATTGCACAATGTTTGGAATATTACTTAATGTTTAAATGATTTCTTGGGTATAAAACACTGTGCAGCCCTTACCCTAGCAAGAGGGGCCCCTGTCCAGGCCCTCAACTAATTGTACATTTCCTCCCATGGAGCCGTTTTAGACCACGCTCTGGGGTTTCCTGCCTGAGTCTCCTCAGCTGACTTCCAGAAGCTGCATTCATCTTTGCCTGGGTCTGCCCTCCTAAGGGTGGACTTTGCTGCCAAGTATATATTGTGTTCCAGGTGCAATACTTTGTACTATGCCTGCTCTGGTCTTGGAATCAGCCATTTCTCCAGGGAGTCCTGGATCCTTTTGATGGGGAATGAATGGTATTTAGAAACCAAGATCTGGATGCTAGTATGTTTCCTGTTACTAGCAAGTCACTGCTTTTAGGCCCTCTCCATAAGAAAGGCCGGAAAGACATCTTTTTTTTTTAAGATTTTATTTATTTATTTGACAGAGAGAGAGATGACAAGTAGGCAGAGAGGCAGACAGACAGAGGGAGGGATGCAGGCCCCCTGCTGAGCAGAGAGTCCGATGCCGGACTTGATCCCAGGACCCTGGGATCATGATCTGAGCCGAAGGCAGGGGCTTAACCCACTGAGCCACCCAGCGCCCCCAGAAATACATCTTTAAAAAAGGAAAAAAAACCCCAAATCTCATGAGTCAAAAGAATACATACACACGGAATCTTGTATGTATTCATACAAGTGAACACCACTGGATTCTTGCTCACCATTTCCCACACTGAAAACCCTGGTTCCAATAATAACATATTTACTCATTCGCTCTATCCTAAAATCAACAAAAAAGGGCTGAAATTACTACACGAATATCATTACCTATAATGAACCTATTATGTATAGTTCAAAATTTCATTGCAGTTCTAACTTCAGAGTATATTCTACTCAGGGTTAACAGTCAAAGTACTATATCCAAAGTTACTGGAATTGTATTCTCTATGTAATCAATTTGATATAGTTATATTAATTTGCTTCTATGTATAATCCATTTTAAGGCTTAATTCTTTTCCTCATCTGTTCTGGTTTAATTTTAATATTTTAATGTGTAAAATACTTACACAGATCAAAATTCAATACTGGGTGGGATTTCTGATGTGGCAAAATGAGGAGGTTACCAAATCCTCTACCTAAAAAGCAACTATAAATTGGACAAAATGATAAAAACCAACCACTTTGGTGACCCAAAAACTGACTAAAAGCTTATAACAAAGTAATACTCATGAAAAATTACTGAACTTTAGGAAACAACCCTGAAATCTGTGGCTTTTTTGCCAGTGACTGTTCCCCTTCTCCCTCTGATCACGTGACACTGTGGTTCTGGAACGTAGGCCGTGAATAACCAGCAGTTCCACTGTTTGAGGAGGCTGATTTGATTCAAAGCAGAAGATGAAATAACTCATGCCCAGTGGTGTTGTCAGTAATAAGTAGCAATCTGAGTGGCAAGCAAACAGGGAAGGTCAGAGGTTCTACTAATCTGTGGTTACAGCCCTGGCTGTATCATAAATCTATCAGCAGCTCTCTGCTTCCCCCTGCAGTTTTGTAAAGTAATTGCTACAAAATAAAACAAGTCAAGCACTGCTGCCAGAGATCAAGTACCATAAGGGTCAAAGAGAGTGTTTTAAAAAACAACAACAACAAAACCCTCAAAAAACAAAAACAAACAAATGAAAAAACCCCACCACCAACAAAAAACCCTACATACTTGCTAAAGGGCTGGAAAATGGAAGCACATGCAACAAAACTTTGCTGCTTTGCTGTTATCCAGGTGAGATGAGAAAATTACACGTGGAAAATTACGCCAGTCCCTTATCATTAAAAAGGAAACGAAAGCTTCAGTTTTGTTTTCTTTGAAATTAGACGTGGAAGCCTTACACAAACAGACACACTTGTTCTCTTCACAAGTCACTTTTAGAAACCGTCTAGGGGGCCTGGAGGGAAGATCTCTGGATTTAAGCTGTATTTAGAACCTGACCTCTCATTAAGTTCTGTATTTCTCAGGAAAGACGACTGCTCTATGAGGAACTAACCTTGGAAATATTTCCTTCTCAGCTTAGAAAATTCTATTTGCAAAACTCAATTTAAAAGACCTTACTTCAGTGCTGTTTAAATTCTGCCCAACAAGTCTATTTGAGACCCCAAGCACAGATGAGGGTAAAAGAAAAACATCCCATTTGTAAACTATTCTTCTGATGTTAGATGCAGTCAGTATGCTGGTTACATTTGTGTTTTTGAAGCTTGGTCATGTGTCAGTCTGGTTTTCTGTCTCTCAAAGAGTGCCACAGTTCCACCCATATCAAAATGACCCCGGATGCTCATTAACAAAGCAGATTCCTGGCTGCCACCTAACAAGTCTGTGCTATCAGACACGTCTCAGGACTTTGCATGATTAATATATTTCCTGTGATTCTTAGATATGATAAAGTTTGAGAACCACTGATCTATATAAAGTGATCTTCCTTAATAAACACAAGGAACATCGAAGGTCACTCTGTTGACAGTCTGCTTGTCCCTCTCCCTCTAGTTCTCCCCCTGCTCTCTCTCTCAAATAAATAAATAAAATCTTAAAACAAACAAACAAACAAAAACACCCAACAACAACCCACAAACACCCACTAACTTCCAAATATTTTGGAGTAAACATTTTGGAAATATTATTTCCCCTGACTTAAACTCAGGTCAGAAATCTAAGGTCCCTTCCAATTCTTAAGTTCTAGGATTTTATTTGATCACTTGACAATAGTGTTCATTAAAAAAAAAATAGTGTTTATTAAACCCAATACTAGTAAACTCTAAGAAATTAATAAATGTGGCAACCTTAGTTCAAAAGAATGCCCATTAAAAATTAAATAAAAGGGAAACAAACCAGAAAGAGTTTTCTCATAAGGTTAACAGAATATGCAGGCCATTACAGAAAAGTCACTGAAAACTCTCTGGAAGTGACTAAGAGAATGTTCCCTGCAAACACGCTCATTGTTACAGCAACAAATAATGCAAAAAGGTAGCAGAAAGGTAGAAATCAAAAGGATTAAGTACTGTGGGAGTTAGGAAAAATAAGAGGTAGGAAAAGAACTGATAAAGAACTGCTCCAAACCAATACTTCAATAATGGTTCCTGGTTAAACATAAACGGTCTTGAAGGAACGAACAATTCTTTATGTTTTCGGAGACTAAGGAAAAGGTCTTAAAATCCCAGAACCTTGCACTCTGAGTACATGTTCACCAAACAACAGACTTTTTTATCCCTTACTTAAATCGATCTATACATGGACCTATTTGCAAATGAATACTATGTATAAACAACTGGCAGGAGGCAGCAAATGACTAAATCTTTTTAAAATCACTAAATCTTCATTTTGGCTTACAAATAAACTTTTTTATTTACAGCAAGAATTAAATCACTAGAGCGCTAATGAACTCAAAGTCCCCGCGTCTTCTCTGTATTTATAAACGGTATCACCATCCACCCACAGTAGCCAAGGAATTGTGTTATATACTACTTTCTCCCCTTGCATGAAACAGTTCCCTATCCGACTGTCACATACTTAACTCCTTTTTCCCTTCCAGTCTTTGCTGATACACCTCTCCAGAGAGGCCCTTCCTGACCAACCCAAAGTAGTCCTTCCCATCCTTCCAATCCCACCCCTCATCACTTCATCTTATCATTTATTTCTTTATTTTTATTTTAAATTTTTAAAAAATATCTCCCAGCTATGAGAGAAGAGAAATTCTCTTGTCTTGTTTACCACTGTATTCTTAAGAGCCTCAAACAATGTCCAACAAATGGAAGAAATACAAATATTTCTGGAGTAGATAAATGAATGAGATAAACTGTAACTTGTAAGATCAATTACTGGCCCTTACAGCAGAGATAATCACACCATTTATTCAACAGCTACTTGATGAAGGAAGATGATGTGCAAGACAGAGGTCCTCAAACTTCAGTGAGCATGTAAGAATTACTAGGGAGGCATGCCTGGTTAAGCGTCTGCCTTCAGCTCAGGTCATGATTCTGGAGTCCCTGGATCAAGGCCCACACTGGGCTCTCTGCTCAGTGGGGAATCTGCTTCTTCCTCTGCTCCTCACCCCACTCCATGCTCTCTCTCTCAAATAAACAAAATTAAAAAAAAGAAATAAAGAAATCATCTAGAGAATATACACATGAGTACTGAACTCCATTGTGACAAGTAGCCCATAAAAAGTGATTCTATTATAGGATCGACAGCACCAAAATCCAGTATGTTCACAGGTCCCCATAATATAAAGTTATCTTTGCATTTAATATTATAGCAACAATTCTCATGTGCTACCAGATTTGTCCTTTACTTCAACCAGGCTTTTAATAATCACTTACTTGCTTCACAGATCTAGTACATCTCAAATGTTTGCTAAAATCCCATTCCTCTGGGTAGTCATGTCAACTTTCAAATTTTCACAAAAGGTTAAGATATACACACACATATACACAGTACTTTCCTTAAGAGATTTTGCCTGTTTTAAAAAATCTTTACTGCCAGGCAACCCTCTCAGGTCCCCACCCTCTTTGGGAGCTTTGTACTATTATCACTCAATAAACTTGACTTTGCTGCCCACCCAAAAAAAAAAAAAAAAATTCACTGCCTTCCTCCTCCATTACTCTTGTTTTTGTTTTTGCCCTTCCCTTCCTTCTCTCCATGATTTATGAGTTCTGCTGAGAACTGGAACTCCTCCTGACCCGGGATTATCTTCTCAGCACAGGACAGGTCAAGTCAGCTTGAATGACAGGCTTTAGCTATTGATACTTGATTCTTCCTGAAGAGAAACATTTACCAATACACAGATCCTATAATAACATTTCTTTCTAAATCCTCAAAGGTCAGCTTTATATGCTTCTTGGTAAAAAGTTCATGCTGGTGGTAAACAATAAATTTTTATTTATTTATATTCTTAAAACGGAGTAACTTGTCTTGTTTATTTAATGCATGCTTATTGTAAGAAAAAAGTGGGGAATCAGAAAAATAGGTGAAAGGGACTAAGAGGTAAAACTTCCAGTTATAAGCCACAGGGATGAAAAGTACAGCACAGGGAATACAATCAATAATAGTAACTTTGTATGTTGATAGTTAGTAAGCATTATCATGGTAAGAAATGAGTAACATATAGAATTGTCAAATGACTATATTAAACATCTGAAACTAATACAACACTGTATGTCAACTATAGGTCAAAAAAGTGTATAAATAAAAATTAGTCAATAATCACATCCTGTATCAGTCCAAACTTCTCTGTATGAACATATTTTCACATAGGTTTTTAACTTAAAAGGAAACATCACTGACTATAACTTGCTGGAAAGGGAAAACATATCTTGTGTGTCTCCTCTCTTGTCAAAACTCACATGGAGGGGCACCTGGGTGGCTCAGTGGGTTAAAGCCTCTGCTTTCAGCTCAGGTCATGATCTCAGGGTCCTGGGATCGAGCCCCTCATCAGGCTCTTTGCTCAGCGAGGAGCCTGCTTCCTCCCCTCTCTCTCTCTGCCTGCCTCTCTGACTACTTATGATCTCTGTCTGTCAAATAAATGAATAAAATCTTAAAAAAAAAAACCTCACATGGAACACTTCTGTGACCCGATGTGTAGGAGTTTCCCCCAGCACTTCCAACTCTATAGCAGACACCAGCTGCTGTCCTGCAACTTAGCTCAATTTGGACATGATTCACCTGAAGATAGTGTCAGATCCTACAAATTAAAGGCTCGGTGCCACCAGACTGGCCCCAATGCCACCCCTACTACTTCAGATGCTAACTGCAAGTCCAGGTTACCAGTTTATTCTAAAGACTGTAACTCTGGCAATAGGCAGAAGGGATGCATAGGACAAGGTACATGGGAAGGAGCACTGAGCTTCCATGCCCCCTGGGCGTGTCACCCTCTTTGCAACTCTACATGTTCACTAAGTGTGGAAGCTCTCTGAGTCTTCAATGTAGGTTTCAGCACATAAGCATGACTGGTCAAATCACTGGTCACAAGTGATTAATTCAATCTCCAGCCCCTGTCCCCTTCCCGGAGGTGGGGGCAGGGTAGGGTGGCACTGAAAGCTCCAAACTCTGACAACCAGACCTCATCTTTAGGGGCTTTCCAAAAAAAATCACCTCATGTGTGGTTGAAAGGGACTTGTTTTAAATAACAAAGTATACTCTTATCTCTTATTAGGCAATTCCAAGGGTTTTAAGATCTCTCTGCCAGGAACTGACAAAAACCAAATACATATCTCTTATTATAAGCCATATTATCACACCTCTTTATTTTTTTTATTTTTTATTTTTTTTAAAGATTTTATTTATTTATTTGACAGACAGAGATCACAAGTAGGCAGAGAAGCAGGCAGAGAGAGAGGAGGAAGCAGGCTCCCTGCCGAGCAGAGAGCCTGATGTGGGGCTCGATCCCAGGACTCTGGGATCATGACCAGAGCTGAAGGCAGAGGCTTAACCCACTGAGCCACCCAGGTGCCCCTATCACACCTCTTTAATTCATTTAACATTACAGGCATTTTTTCCCCTGTCAATATTAAGATTTATCTTTCTTTTTAATGACTGCATAATATGCTACCATGTAAAAATGGCAAAATTGTTTAATACCCTCTGTTGAACATTTTTTCTAATGTCCAAAATTATGGATGCTGCAACACATTTTTATATATATCTGTACACATCTCTAGTAACTTCCTTAAAATAAATGACTAAAGAGAATCAGAGGTTTAGCTGTGCTGTCCAATATGGTATGCACTAGCCACATGTGACTATTTAAATTAGAGGAAATAAAAAATTTTAAAATTCAGTTCCTCAATTCTACTAGTCACATTTCAAATGCTCCAGCTCATGACTATTAAAACATGATAGCTGATGGCCAGTAGCTACCATATTGAACAGAGTAGACATAGAACATTCCCGTCATTGCAGAAGGTTCTATTGATGGCCCTGGCCTAAATTTGACACCTGTATCCCACAGAAATGACATAGCACTTTAAACTCTCAAAATTAGTACATGCACTCCTAGTCCTCTCATTGTTGACATCAGATAAATACCCAAGACAGTGCTTTAATTTGCATTAAAGGATTATTAGTGGGGGGGGGCGCCTGGGTGGCTCAGTTAGTTGAACCTCCAACTCTTGGTTTCAGCTCAGGTTATGATCTTAGGGTCATGAGACTGATTCCCCACGTGGGGCTCCACATTCAGCACGGAGTCCACTTGATGACTCTTTCCTTTTGCCCCTACCTGCTTGGGTGTGTGTGTGTTTATGTATGCATCCACTCTCTTTACCTCTCCCCCCAAAATAAAGAAATAAATCTCAAAAGAAAAATTATTAGTGAGGCTGAAAGTCTTCACATTTTTGGCCATTTGTGTTTATTTTATTGTTGCTGATTATCTCAATTTTGTCCTATTTTAAAAGAATCAAAGGTATCCTGTTTCAGATGGCCTATAAAACCAAAACACATGTGCAGTGAAGAGACATTTCTTCATCTGTTCTGCTTGCTTTCTAAAAATTTCACAAGATATTTATCAAAACAGCATAAAAATATCTCATAGAGTAGAACCACAATTAGGTAAAGGCAGTCTGTACTCTCGGAGGTTGTTTCCTTAGTGGAGTTAATATAACAATGGCTAATCCCACAGCACATTGTTTCACAGCATATTGTTTCACAACAATAAGAGATATTGTTATAAATTTTCAAATTAAGCTATGATAAACAGAGATTTATATACAAATATAAAATGTTTATATTTGAAACGAGATTTACACTAAAGTTTGGAACAGAAAAAACCAACCTATCAGGAAAGAGAACAGTGGGCCCTTGGGTTGGTAGGGCTGGAAGAATGGAATGAGTGGTGAAGCACAAAGGGAGGTTCTGGAATGATGGAGATGTTGTGGATCCTGATAAGGGTGAGTTACACAGGTGCATATGGTAGTCAAGACTCCCTGAACTATACACAGAACTTGAACAGTTTCACTATATATAAGTTACATCTTAATTTTTAAATTTTTTTTTTTTTAGATTTTATTTATTTATTTGACAGAAAGATAGATCCCAAGTAGGCAAAGAGGCAGGCAGAGAGAGAGAGAGAGGGAAGCAGGCTCCCTGCTGAGCAGAGAGCCCAATGGGGGGCTCGATCCCAGGACCCGGGATCACGACCTGAGCCGAAGGCAGAGGCTTAACCCACTGAGCCACCCAGGTGCCCCACATCTTAATTTTTAAAAGGAAGAAAAAAGTTTAAAAGGCATTGTGCTATTTAGAATATTCAATTTATAGGTAATAAAATTATTTTAAATATTTATAGAACTTAAAATATGATTCCTGACCAGGAGGCACAAAGTTTTTACTAAACTGGGAAATGGGAAGCTGAGCCAAACCACACAACTGTCAAACCAATGGCACTGTAGAAAATTCAGTACTAGGGCAAAATATATTAAAAAATATAAAATATATTAAGTACTAAGTATCAGAAAAACAAGCTAACATTTTAACACAGACATTTAATGTTTCTAAAAAGTCTGCACAAGTGAAATCAAAGCTGAACCAAACGCTTTCTGGAAAATCACCTCCCTAATTATCAAATAGTGTATGATTTAATTTTCTGAGCCATTTCTGCTGAGGTATTTTATGAAACTAAGTCATTTTTGCCTTTTATTCTTCTCTTCTGATGGCACACATTAGCACAAAAGCTAATACATGCATGTTAAAACTAACAGACTTACAGACTTGAAAATGAAAAATGCCTAAGGAGAGACAAGATGCTCCTCTCCATGTCACATTACCTCCCCACTCCCACTGTTAATAATGCACATTAGTATCTTGGCCCATTACCCAAATAGCATACCCTGTTTTGTAAGTGAGTTCTTCAGAAGCCTAAGCTACAGATCTCATTCAAGTTCTTTGAGACAAGCTCAGATATTATGGTAACTCTTCAGATGACCTTGCTTATGAGATGAGAAGGAAGGGTATGTGGGCGGATACCAAGACTTCTCTCTTCAAAAGTGAAGGCTTACCCAGTTAAGAATGTGGCTCAGGGGCAAAGAAGCAGGAAAGTGTACATTTTATTAGTGTACCTGCTTTGTAGAAAGAACTATTTTTGCTATTAAATTCTACATTATACTTTAGATTAAAACAGATCTGAGTTTGAGAATCAGTTCTACCATTTATTAGATGTGGGATCTTAGGCAAGTTACTAAGTTTTGTTCTCCAGTGGGGAATGCTAACAGTATGTCTCAAGGCTGTGTTTTGAAGAATACATGAAAACAGAAATAATTTTTTAAGCTCAGTGGCTGGTACACTATAGGTGCTAACAAAAATAACTACTATCATACACAATTCTGTTCCTCAAGGATGTTATATAAATAACACAGGCCCCAGTCATTGCCCTCTGCAACCAAACTACCACTAGGATATTCAGGTAGTCATTTATTGCTATCAAAGAATTAACACAAATAGGCAGCATATCATAACTCTAAAGTCTCACCAGAAAATGTCCTTTACAAGAATTTCAGCCTGTAATGGTTCAGCCAACCATCAGTAAAGTCATTTTTTTTTTTTTTTTTTTAAAGGGCTGGGGCTGCAGAGAGGGATGGAGAGAGAGGGAGAATCTTAAAACAGGCTCCAAGCCCAATTTGGAGCCTCAGCAGGGCTTGATCTCACCACCCTGATCTCATAACCTGAGCCAAAATCAAGAGACAGATGCTTAAATACTGAGCCACCCAGGTGCCCCAAAAGGTCATTTTTTTTTTTTTTAAGCTATAAGGTATATATGGGTTTTAGAAAACAAAATTATATAAAACAGACATAAGAACTTAAAGCTGACCAAAAAGAAAAAAAAAAAAGAGAGGAAATGTTTGTTAAGCAGAGACTGAATGCTTCCCTGCCATGCTACTGATTTATCTGAGTTCCACCACTACTAAAGTGAAATGGACACAGATGGGCACATAACTCTTCACCATAGATATGACCCAATCTAAGATACTGTAGAAACCACATTTATTCAATTTAAAAAGCAGTTTATGTTGCAGATTGTGCACAATAAATATTTACCTGTTTCTCCTCATCTGGCATGTTTTTTTCCAGTTCTATTAGGTATTCTTCATCAAGTTCAGAAGAATTCACATTATCATCAGGTTTGTTCTCAACCTTGTCCGCTCCTGGCTCCTCCTTCTCAAATGAGGCACTAAGGTCATGAAAACACTCCTCTTCTCCCTGGTCTTCCTGGGAATGAGACTCAACATCCTTGAGCAGCTTGCTCTGTAGATGGTGATCTCTGGGACTGGAAACCGGAGGGGTAGCACACTCTGCTTCCTGGGGATCTGTAATTTTCAAACCATTGAAGAGATCCTCTGGAGCCCCACAGTTTTCTGACTTCTCCCCCATGCTGTGTCAGTGAGGAAGGTGAAGCTGAAGCTCTGGGAAAAAAGGAAATATGTTAGGTAATGGTGCTCATGCAAATATCCACCACTTTCCAAATGTCTGCCTTATGCCACTTAGCTTTTAAGATATCTACATTAGTATTAACAGTTTTCATAAAAGTGAAAATCCCCTTCAGATTTCTTTCAATTAGTAAAAACATAAATATTAATGTAGGTTTTTCATAAAAGCTAAGTAGTATAACTCCACCTTTTGAAAAGGGGGGCGGTGCATGTGGATAACCTTTGCTTTAGGCCATTTTCAGCTTAGGATAGGCTTGACAGGATGCTCAACTTTCAGACAGCAAGGGAAACCTGTATTTGAAAAAAAATCCTATCTATTACACATAAACTTCTGCATCAAAACCGAAAATACACCCTAATTTTCTTTCACCAAAATTCATTATAAAAAAGTTGGTTATCATAAGCCCGTAAATAATGCCAAACATTTTACTGACTCTCCTTTCAGAATTTCATATAAGCAAAAAAGAAACGGTTTTTTTTCCCCACCCTCCCACCCGGAGATGGGTTTTTACGTGGCTCTTCCTCGTTCCACCGCTTGAATTTTGTCCGCGTAGCAAAAAAGATAAGCTAAAACAGTGGCGAGAAAATGAAACAGCCCTAACCTTTATTCAGAATTAAGAGCCAGATTCTAAGTCAAAAAAAGAAAAAAAAAATGCCGGCCTGCCTTTTCAGGCCGTATGAAGCTCAAGTGTAAGTTTTCGATGGGGCTCAAAACGCAATCGGTGCCCAGTGATCATCAACTTCACTCAAATGTGTGCTGTAGAACCAACGCAGGTTATAGTGGGAGGAGAATTCTGGCGCAGCTGATCCTACTCAGGATCCCCGTGGGGGTCAGACTCAGACACTGAGAGAGTGGTTCTCAACCCTGGCTAGACAACATAACACTTGGACGCTTTAGCAAGTACTGCTGCCCGCATCTTATTCTCCACAGATTCTGATTTGTTGTTCTGGCCTAGGCCCAGAACACCTGTATTTTTAAAAAGACATCACAGGTGATTTTAATGTACAGCCAATTGAAAACCACTGCTGCAGAAGCTGAGTCAGACCGTGAGCAGCCCCGCCCCTCGGGTCGCAGCAAAATCACGCCAACGACCCCTTGTGTCGCGACAAGGGCCCGAATTCGTCCCAGCTCGTCCCAAGAAAACTTCAAACAGCAAGATCTTAATACGAAGATTTCGCCTCCACAGCAATGTTCTATTTCTCCCTGCCGCCAGGTCTAGAGGAAGAACGCGAGTTTAAGGTCCCCAGAGTACGGAGGGGCCACCCTACGTTTCCCAACAGTTCGTCCTGTAGCTGAGTCTCTCACAACCAAAGCGGACAAGCCCACGCAGCTACTCACAGCTTCCCAGTCCCTCTCGTCCTCACCTTCCCAGTCTCCGGGATCTTCTATTTCCGCTCAGTCAAGTGCACTTCCCTCGACACCAACCAATGGCGTCGTCGTTGGCAAAGCATTCTGGGAAGTGTAGTGGAAGTCTCCGGGAGAGAGCGCGTCGCTGTCGCGTTGTGTGACGTCAGTGTACGGACTGAAATGCCAGTGACGGTGGTCATCTTGAGTTACGGCGACACTCTGCATTACTCAGCACAGAAGAAAGAGACTGCCTCCACGCCGTTAACTTTTACTCCTTCACTGTGATCTCTTATGCTAACAATGTATAGAGGAATCCTGAAGCATAAACCTTGTCCAAATAGTTTTTTCTTTAATGGTTCTCAAAGTGTGCCTTTCCAGTGGCCCATTACTAGATCAAAACAGTTTTCATCATAATACTAAGTTAATTGCTTTTCCACATCCCTTTCAAAAATACAGTGTTTTGCAGAGGCGGTGTCATGTGATCGCGCAATGTATTAAACGTAGAAGGAGCTATGAGAATCGAGCGGTCTTCTATTAAGCCAGATATTTGCATAAATGCAAAACAATGCCACTCTTCTCACTACTCGGATTTTTTGTTTTGGAAAATACAGTGATTTATAAAAAGAGTACGTTGGCATATAATAGGTGTATTGTTATATTAAAGTAATAAATATTAAATATTTTTCAGCTCTAACTTCTTTTTTTTTTTTAAGATTTTATTTTATTTATTTAACAGACACAGAGAGAGAGAGTGCCCACAAGTAGGCAGAGTAGCAAGCAGAGGGAGAAGGAGAAGATTTCCTGCTGAGCAGGGAGCCCCAAGCAGGGCTGGATCCCAGGACCCTGGGATCATGACCTGATCCGAAGGCAGATGCTTTATGGCGTCTTTTATGGCCACCCAGGTACCCCTCAGCTCTCACTTCTAATACAATGAATATTGATAAGTATAACACTCACACAAACAAAAGCTCTTTGTGGTCCTCACTAAAATTAAGAGAGTTAAGGGATCCTAGAACCAAAAGCCAACTTACCCGACGCATTCATTCAAGAAATGTTTGTTGAATCTTTAGACTCCATTAGATTCCCATGCTGGGAATATAGAACTGAAATATTGGTTGAGATAGCCAGATAGGTAATCAGCGATAACAGCAGAATAGTTTTCTGTAATTCACAGAACGTATTGTAGAGATAGCTGAGAGGAACTTTTTTCAGGAAGGATATCAAACATTTTTTTTTTTAATTTATGTCTAAATGAGGTTATGCACACCCTTGCATTTTTGTGTAAGTCAAAACTTTCCATATACAAAAACCATTAAAAATATATCAGAATTTTGGAAACTTTTAATATTTAAAATTTTAAAAATATGGCAGGAACTTAAAAACTGTTCAATAGTTAGGTTTCTTATAACTTTTAAGAAGTCTGGTTAGGTGCTAAGAGATAGAAACTTCCAGTTATAAAATAAATAAGTCAGAGATGAAAAGTACAGGAAATATAGCTAAGGAAGTATAGGGAATATAGCTAATAATATTGTAATAATTTTGTATTGGTGATAGATAGGGGCTATAATTATGTGGTGAGCACTGAATAATGTATTGTCAAATCACTAGGTTATACACCTGAAACTAATATAACATTGTATGTCAACTATACTTCAATAATAATAAAAAAATAAGTCCTGGGCGCCTGGGTGGCTCAGAGGGTTAAAGACTCTGCCTTCGGCTCAGGTCATGATCCCAGGGTCCTGGGTTCGAGCCCCGAGTCAGGCTCTCTGCTCCGCAGGGACCCTGCTTCCTCCCCCCTCTCTCTCTGCTTGCCTCTCTGCCTACTTGTGATTTCTCTCTCTCTGTCAAATAAATAAAATCTTAAAAAAAAAGAAGTCCTGTTAATTAAATTCTGGTATCATAGAAAGGCTATGAATTTTGGAGCAAAATTGATAAGTAAATAAATAAAATAAACTTTACAATGTTGGCTTTTTTACTTTACTAGCTGTCCAACTTTAAATGATAATTCTAGTAACTAATATTTACTGATTGTGTGTTTATTAGGTGTAACATGCTGTAAAAACTGTTTTACGTGGATTATTTGATTATTTGAATTCTAATTCTGGCTCTGCCACTTGACTAGCTGTGTGACTTTGATGTAAATTACTTAATGCTTCTAAACTTTGATATATAAATTTGCCCCACATGTAAAAATTGGGTTAGGTAACAATGGTACCTCCCCCTTAAGTCTGGGAGAAAGAAATGATATAATCTAGAAGACAAGGTGCACGGGGCTTGACACATAGTGTTTAATGAATGTTAGAGACAATAACAATATGTGACAGGCCCTGTGACAGTAGCTGGTTATGGGAAACCTAATACGGCACTGCCCCACACTCCCCATTCCGGGGAGCTCAGTGTCTATTGGGGAGAGGAGGAGATTGGGGATAAGATAAAAGCACTACTGAGCCTGAAGGAAGAAGCAATCCACACTCTATTTTTTTTGGTTTTTAAACCATGAGGAGCCAACATCCAATTGGCCTAGTTTGGTAAGTCTTCACTAATAAGATATTTGAGTTATGTTGTGGGAAGAGTAATAGTTTATTAAGAGGAAAAAAAACAGGGAAGGATGGGGGGACATCCTAAAAATCTCAGGAATATTTTTGGGAACGATACATAGTTGGATGTTGCTGAAGTATAGGAACACAAAGCAAACAAATTTTTACAAATGGAAGTTCACCCATCAGAGCCTGGAAACATGGAAATTTTGTCTTAGTGCTCATAGACACTATGTAAAAGGAAAGAAATGTTTTTCATCTAGAGGGCTGTTCTGTTGTTATTTTCCCAGGGCAGAGACCATGTCTGTCTTGTTTCCAGTTGTACGGGTTCAGTGACTATCCTGTTATCACATGGGTGGGTGATTCTCTTTCAGAAATTTATGGCCAAAACATTGGGTAACTCGGGGCTCTGATGAGTTGTATAAAAAGATTCTGAGACTTCTGGAATCATCTTATAGGATTATTGTAGGATTTAAATGGTATCATATCTTATCTAAAACACAAGTGAAGTGCTCAAGATAGAAAAAGATACTTTAATATTAACAGCCCTTAGTATGGATGGTAAGTTCTCAATAAACATTTGTGGTCATTGCATTACTATTATTAATGAAGTTCTCACAGTATTAGCAATATTATGATCAATTACTAAGAGTACTGGTAATTTGATTAATGGCGTTACTCATGATAATCAATATTAATAGTGATAATATTTCTGAAGTTTTTATTTACACCCTGCAGACAGAGGACGGAGCCCCTATGTATGTTGAGGGAATGGAAGCTGCACATGAATGAATGAATGATGAATGAATGCTAGGCATCATATAAGACCTTTGTCTGTACAACAATGAACCAGGAGAATAGCAGAGGAAACATTTTCTCTTTGCTTTTCTTTCTGGAGCAGCTGGGTTCTTAGTGGCATGAGATGATACAAGGGAAGGAGTCTTATACACACTGGCACAACAGAATTACTGTCCAGTATAGTGGTTAAGGGTCTAGGCTTTGGAGTCAGACTTCCTTGGTCTGAATCCCTGCTCTCCCTCTTAGCAGCTGTGTGATCTGATCTTGGACAAGTCACTGAACCTTGATATCCATTTCATAAGATTTCATGAAGCTTATTTTTTTTATTTGAAACAGTTTATTTATTTACTTATTTGAGAGAGAATGATCAGAGGGGCAGAGGGAGAGGGAGAAACAGACTCCCTGCTGAGCAGGAGCCCGACATGGGGCTTGATCTGCGGACCCAAGATCATGACCTGAGCTGAAGACAGACTCTTAACGGACTGAGCCACCCAGGCACCCCGGTTTCATGAAGCTTAAATGAAATAACAAACCTAAAGCACTTCCTACAAACCCTCATACAAACTTTAATACAAAATAAATTGCTTTGTGGAGAATCTGCAGGCAGAGATGGAAATCACTCCTGCTTTCCCTGGTGACTTATGTATACATCGTGCTAAACTTTTGGAAAGCTCTGTGCATCTCCTCTCCCTGGAGCTAGAGATTTAAATCCATGCTTGACTGACTCAGTCTCTTCTATGCCCAAAATGGATATATTCATACCATGGGGCTTACTGAGTGCAGCTTTAAAGATAAAGATTTATGTCCTGGGATCCTCTGAGTCCTGAACTCTATTCTCCACATTCCCCCAGAGTGGGGTGGGGGGGAACTTGCCAAAGCAAGGTCTGGCATCCAGGAATAGCCAGGGATGCCAAAAGAATTCCTTGAGGATGAAAGGTATTATATAAAATACGTAATTAAGATATAGATCACGTATTTGTATAGTGTTTCCAAAGTATACTATTGCTTTTGATTTTTTCCCAGTTCCAAACTTCAAACTGAGATTTTTGATAGGAAGCACAATCAAGAGCTAAATTCTGTGCATTTAAATTTCGGGGTTTCTGTTTTCCCTTAGATGAGCATGTCTAATAGCAATACAGTGTGAGTCACATATATAACTTTCTATTTTCTAGTAGCAGCATTGAAAACAGTAAAAGAAGGGAAGTTAATTTAAACAATATTTTCTTTAACCCAATGTGTCTAAAATATTCTCATTTGAACATGTAATCGGTATAAAACTTAAGAGAATCTATTTGGTTTTTCATACTAAGTCTTTGGGATCATGGGAATATTTTACTCTCATAGCACATCTCAATTTGGACATTAGGCTTTCATCAAAAATACTTGAATCAGAGTTCATAAAATTTACAGTTACATAGATTCGCAAATCCATGTTTTTTTCAAATATACTTCCCAATGACTGAATCAAATATTCATCTTTAAATTTTATTAAAATTAAATAAAATGAGAAATTTAAGTCCATGGTTGTACTAGCCACATTTCAAATGCTCAACAGCCACGTGAAGCTAGGGTCTACTGTACTAGACTCAGACTTTGCAGAACATCAGCTAACTAACATTCATAGTGTCAGGGGCTGTGCTCATTATTTTACATTCGTAATTATAGGTAATCCTTACAATGGCCCTGGCCTCCTTCACTGTTTTTTCTTGTAATCCCTTCACCATGCAGTAACCAGACTGATCTTCCAAAAGATGAATCCTGGGGTTCTTGTGTGGCTCAGTCAGTTAAGAGTCGAATTCTTGATTTTGGCTCAGGTCATGATCTCTCAGCCCGGCATGGGGTTTTGTGCTGGGCATGGAGCCTGCTTAAGATTCTCTTTCTCCCTGCCTGCTCATGCTCTATCTCTCTCCCTCTCAAAACAAACAAACAAACAAACAAACAAACAAACAAACAAACACGAATCTTGTACAAGTCTTAATTGTTTGCCTTGACTTCTCGCTCTGATTAAAATAAAATCCAAAATTCCTTATCATGATTCATAAGTCCCATGAAATCTGGTCTCCACCCACTTCTCTGACCTCCTCTTGTGGCCACTTTCACTTACTATACTACTTTCTGTTTTTTTGACTTGAAAAGAGTCAAGGAACAGTATTTGCTTCACAACAGTATTTGTCCCATCTCCAAACCTTTGTACTCAATATTCTCTCCGTCTGAAGACATTAAAAGCCTTTCCCGTGGTTTGCTCGTTTTTTTTCTTCAGGTCTTCCTTAGTATCACTTAAGTAGCTTACTCTATTATGTCACCCTGTGCTTCTCCTTTATATCATTCATCTTGTCTGTAACAATCTTGAGTATTTACTTACTCCAGTATTAATATCTCCCTTTACTAGACTGTCAGAACTACAAAATATTTGGCTGTCTTTTTTTGCTGTGAAATTCAGAGAGCCAAGCACAGTGGCTGGCACTCGGTAGGCAATCAAATATTGTATCAATGGATGACGTTTGGTAGTTATCATTATTACAAATAAGACTGAGGCTCAGAGAGGTTAAAAGTCTTCCCCAAGGTAACCCCGCTAATAGAACAGAACAAGAACATGAGGCTGGGTCAAACCACAAAGTCTATGTTTTTCTAAAGAAGAAAGGGGGTGAGGAGATAGAATAAGCTTAACTGCAAAAAGGAGTGATTTTGAAGGTGATTTATATCTATAAAAATACATGTGGGTATATACTTGGCAGGAAAACTCTGTAGTTTTTTAGTGTCAAGCAAATGGCTCAGAGCCTGGCTAAAGATGAGGCCTTTAATACTTGTGATGGATGGATGAAGGTCCCATATAAAATGGAGACTGATTGTCTTGGAGTGAGTCATCCAGAAAACTGCCAAGGTAAGCATCGTGCACCCACTGGCCTGACTGCCCAACCCCCCTTTGCCCTCAGCCTTGGTCATTTTGTCCAAGAGATGGAATTTGTGCCCCAACCACAAATGGAATGACTGACCTCGCACATTTTTTCTCTCGGGACTCATCAGCTAGACCAAACAATTTTTTTCTGAGTTAGGAACCATACTCCAACCTCATTGTGCTATATTAAATTTCAATGTCCACCTAAAAGCTGAAAGCACTGTATTCATGAGGTACAAACCTTTCCAAGTTCAGAGAGCCAATTTTGATTCATCAGATGGCAAGGACAGGAGTCAGAAGGAAGAAGGGCATGTTTGTTGAGTGCCAACTGAGTGTCAAGCACTGTGCTGAACACTTTCATCTGTCATTCCCCTCACTGAATCCTCCCAGGCTCCCTTTGAAGGGGGAAGGAAACCCTTTCAGTCCAGAAAGGAGAACAGTTTCTTTGTCATCTTCTGTTCAGGTCAAGGCAGAGACAGTTGATACTTGGACAGCTAAGTAAAGTACAAATTCCTCAGCAAGAAGCACATCCCAGGATTCAGATCTCAGCTTGGAGGCCCCTGCTCTGGGGGCTCTCATTTTATTAAAAAATTTTTTTAATTTTTATTTTTTAAATATTTTATTTATTTATTTATTTGACACTGAGAGAGAGAGAGAGAGATCACAAGTAGGCAGAGAGGCAGGCAGAGAGGGGGTGGGAGGAAGCAGGCTCCCTGCTGAGCAGAGAGCCCGATGTGGGACTTGATCCCAGGACCCTGAGATCATGACCTGAGCCGAAGGCAGAGGCTTAACCCACTGAGCCACCCAGGCATCCCAGGGGCTCTCATTATTAAGAGGACACTTCTAATCTTATCCTACCACTTCAGTTACTCTCTCACAGCACTCCATTTCACAAATCATGGCACTTTAAAAAAATTATTTTCAATTATTTTACTTACCTCTTATGTGTGTCCCCCCCCCCCCTTTTTCTAGAGAGAAACTATAGCATAGTTTTAGAGCAGTAGTTTGCAAACTTTTTTTGTAAATGGCCAGGAAGTAAATATTTTAGACTCTCTGAGCCATACAGTCTCTGCTGGACTGCTGTTGTCACATGAAAGCTGTCATAGACACCATGTAAATGAATGACAATGTCTGTGTTCCAATAAAACTTTATTTACAAAAGCAGACATTGGGCTGGACTTGGCTGGAGGGCTGAGTGTTTTTGAACACAGATTGTAATGTCACACTGGGCAAGACTGAATAACAACTCAGCCCCTGACGAGCTTCTTAACCTCAGTAAGGTTCCGATTCCCTGTCTATAATATGGGTATAATAATAATATTTTCCTTCTAGGGTGATTGGGAAACATACATAAATTAACATGTGTAAAGTACTTAGAACAGAGCCCATCTTTAAGAATGTTTAATGTTATCAACATTAGCCTTTACATTTCACAAGGGCAAGGGCCAAAAAGTAGGCAGCCAGGAAACACTCATCAAGAAGTGAATGAATGAATGATACTCTATTAGCCTCAGAATGAAAAACAAAAAACAAAAAACAAAAAACAAAAAACAAATAGGGTTTACTCTCTGTTGATTTCTTTTTAAAATAGAAAGTAAGTTTTTCTTTTTCTTTTTTAGTAGCATAAAAATTTTCCCCGAGTCTAATTTCTCACTAGGTTCTCTACATAGCTCAGACCCCAGCATCAGACTAAAATTCTCTCCAAGCCAGAAGAAAAGGCAGCTTCCTTTATGAAAACTGACTATTCTCCCCACATCGCAGGGTATGTATTTCTACACCTCCTCAGGAAAATTGATCAAAGTACCAGCTTTGGTACTTAGGAAGAGACTTTTTGGCTAAGTACCTTGTGTTTGTGAGTTTAAGAACCCCTTGTGCCTGGAAAATATTGCTGGGAGCTGAACATCATATGGCCCAATCAGGCTCTCTTGTGCCCTTTTATATTTCTGTTCTGCTAGTTTATGACTCTACAGGATTCTGAGTAACAATAAAATATCCGAACTGAAGAATGGTTCATTTTCTGGGTTAAAAAAAAAAAAAAAAAAAAGACTGTGAAAGCACTCAGTACTAACCCAACCATAATTTAAGGTCCTTTCTAATATATAATTTAATAAATAAGGTATTTGTAGATCTTTACTTTGCTGTTTAAAACATGAATTATGGTTGCCTTGGAAGGTTTCTTGGATGAATAAGAAGGTAATAAGTATTCACAGATATTTTAAAGGCACAGATTAGGAAGGAAACCAACTTTCTCAACTTCCCTGTTATTTGTCTAATTATCCCTATGTTTAGAGATGGCAGAGGAAATGACTGGTTGTTCCATGACTTTTTTTAAACCATGGTATGTTGGCTCAAATATTTCAAAAGAGTCTAATATAATTACAGCTATATGACCCATTGGTGAAGTCTCATTTTGTCTCCTTGTGGTCTTAAGTAGCTTCAACTAAGTGCACTTAAGGTGCATTTCCCCCATTATTATTGAATTTTATACCAGTTCAATCCAAATCTGGCACTAGAAAATATATGGCTCGAGCAGGACACTTATCCAGGAGTGATAGAAAAACATCAGCGTCTCTGGAAAATAGGTTTAAAGTTGGATAATTAAACACTCAGCATTTACTTAGCATTTCAGAGAGTGACCCTGAGTCTTGAACACGCATAAGCTTTGTATTTGAGTGTGCTTACTGTAATTACTTCTGTTCTTCTAGCAGCTCTGAGCTAGGCAAAGCATGCATTATTCCCATTCTACAGAAGACAAGACTGAGGGGATGTGTTCAGCATGGCCATGATAACTAGTGGCAGAGTTTCGTATATAGCCAGAAGGACATAGAAATCTCATAGTTCAGGGGTTCTTCACCTCATTTGTTCTATGGACTCTTTTGGCAGTCTGCTGAACCCTCTGAATCCCTTTCAGAAAAATTTTTAAATGCATAAAACAAAATACACAGTGTTATGAACAAGATAAATTGTATTGAAATACAGTTACTGAAATATTAAAAAATAAATTTTTGTGATATACATATGTTATATATGTATATAGTTAACCCATTAAATATAGCAGGTTTAATAACTACCATAATTTTGCGGTGGTGATGAGCATAAACAATATTTTAACATATGTAAAAAAACTATAATACGCTATAAAAAGTCTGTGATTTCTTTTGCTGAAGAAGTCACAGATTCTAATATTACTGTAGTCTGTTGCCTACAGTCATAATAAAAGGAAATATTAAAATTCAAGTAGAGGTCAGTGAATACAAGAATGTAATATTTTTCCCCATTCAAATTCCTAACTCTCCCCCCTGAATATTATCCATGGCCCTATAGGGGTCTGTAGACCCCAAGTAAGAACTCTTAACTCTAGCCCAATCCCTCATAAACAGATGAGGAAACTGAGGTCCAGGGAGAGAAAGAGATTTATCTGGGACAACTTGGCCATGTACTAGCAGGGACTAAGCTAGAACCCGGAGTGAGGGTGCCTGGCTGCTCTGTCAGTTGAGCATGTGATGCTTGATCTCAGGGTCATGAGTTCAAGCCCTACATTGGGCGTGGAGCCTACATTAAAACAAACAAGCAAACAAACAACTAGAACCTAGGGGTTGGGAAAGACCTTCCTCACAGGGGCTATTATGAAGGATAAACACACTAATATATGTAAATACTTTGCACAATATCATACATTCAAGAGCCATCTTGCAGAAAAGAGTGTCTAAGTGACACAGCAGAAGCAATCAGATGGGGCTTTCTAGAAATGTCCTTAAAGGGAGGACAGAGGGGCACCTGGGTGGCTCAGTGGGTTAAGCCGCTGCCTTCGGCTCAGGTCATGATCTCAGGGTCCTGGGATCGAGTCCCGCATCGGGCTCTCTGCTCAGCAGGGAGCCTGCTTCCCTCTCTCTCGCTCTCTACCTGCCTCTCCATCTACTTGTGATTCCTCTCTGTCAAATAAATAAATAAAACCTTAAAAAAAAACAAAAAAGGGGAGGACAGAGCCAGCCCTTTGACCTTGTGCTTTTGCCCTCGTCCCTTTCCAATCTGGGAGTGGGAGAGGGACATGATGGCCACATTAGAAGGATGGTACAGGCAAACACTAGAAGGGCCTTTCCCAGAAGTATGGGGCGGCCACACCATCCTTGGATGACCTACCTCCAGACTCCCCACATGAGAGAAAAACGATATCTTATGAATATTCAAGCCTCTGCTACATATGTTCTCTTATGTGCAGCCAAACTCACTCCCTCACTGACACGGTCCTCCTTCTGGCTGGGTGACAGAGTCTCTCCAAGCTCTCCTCTAGAAGAGCCCCAAGCAAGGTTGCTTGGTGAGGGTTCAAGGCTGAGAGGACTTAAAGCTGTGTCTGGCTGGATTTCAGGTGCACAGAAGGAGGCAGCGCTTACCACCTTCTCTGTTCCAGGGCCCCACAGTTCAGTGTGCTTTCCGGCAGGTTGGCTCCGAGCTTCCAAACCACACACGGCCTCACCAGCCCACCCCAGCCTCCCGTCGCGGCTCTGCTACACAGGCCTCCGGGTCAGCCTTGATTGAATGCCTGTCATGTCTCAGCGAAAGGAACACTCGATGAAAAATGCTGACAGAGACAAAACACCTAATAATTAGTGGCTAGCAAATACAGACATGGGGGCAATTAGGTGGTTTGTAGAAATTCAGGGACGAAGGCAACTTCTCCATATTCCTCAGGTTTCTTGCATCAGCCCCTGAGAGTGGTTCCTGCCAGCAGCGCTGACTTTCCAGGAAGAGTGTGGTATGAGAAGTGATTGGAGGGGTTGTGGGGAGGTTGAGAAGGGCCCTTCAACACCAAATAACGCCCCTGCCCCACTCCAGTGGCCCCTGTGCTGTATCTTCCCCTCGCAAAGCTAGGGGGCTGGTGGCAGTCAGGGCGTGCAGAAGCCCATGGGCCTTGGTGGGGGGGCGATGGGTAAAGATGTGGTTGGGTTTCCCAAAGAAATGCTTGGCCTACAGGCTTGTTGCGGGACAGAGCTGTTTCCCCAATGGGTCCTTTTCCTTCCCTTTGCACTGATGGATTGGGGGGACCATGTGAGCACAGCAAGAAGGCGGCCATCTGCAAGGCAAAGAGAGGTTCTGTAGAAACCATGAAGATGTCTTGATCTTGAGCTTTAAGCCTCCAGAACTGTGAGAAAATAAATTCTTCTGTGATATTTTGTTATGGAAGCATGAGCTGACTAATACACTAACTTAATTATATAAAAATATGAGCAGGACAATTCATGAAAATATGAAATATGTGCTCAATCTCTTTATTTCCCCCTTCAATCAGCTTTTGAAATTCCTTGGCTCAGGGGTGGCTAATGTGTACCTTCTCTTAAGAAGTTTTGTTTCCATTCCCATGAATACGTCACTAAAATAATTGTTTGCCCACATTCACCCCAAAAGCAAATTGTCAAGCTTTGCCCTGTAGATGTCATTTAGTGAGGATGAGGAAGAACTGATTTTCTATAAATAAAAATTCAGAGAATCAGATCAATCACTCAGTAGTGACCCCTTGCACTGGTAAAGCAGAACTAATGTTCCAAGAAGAAATCCAGGAGAGCATCTCTCATTGTTTCCTGGTCTTATTCTCTTTCTCAGTCTCTTTTGTGGTTGTTCTGAACTGCATAACTTTTGGGGATGCAGGTTAAAGGGTGCAAAATTAAGATAATGAAACAAATCACCCAGTCCTCAGAAACAGGCCCAAACTATGCATTGTTTGGTTTCAGAATTTCAGCTACGGTGAGATACCCATTGACTCTGTGAGCCTAACATCAATTATTCCGTGTTCTTGTTCTAGCCCACCCATATGGTTCAAGTGAATCAATCACTCTTTACCAGCAGGCACTTAGGAAGAAAAGAAATTCATTATTTTCTGGTGTGGACAAAAAGAAACAGCAAAAAATGAGCTGACTAATGTCAGCTGTCTATCTTTCATTCTCCTGTCTCCTGACTTCAGGGCAGAAGACACCCAGGGACTGGGGCCTATTTTGGTGAGGAGAGTTATTTTTTGGATGGAGTTTTCTTACCCAGAGTTGGTGGCTTCTGCTGGACCAGTGTCAGAACTTTGATCTTCCCTCTCATGTCTGCGAGAGTGGACGACAGGGTTGGTTGCGAGGAATGATGCTGAGGACCAGGATCACACAAAGGAGCAGTACAAGGATGTGGCAAGGACCTCCACCTATGCCTGAAGTCCTTGTCTTGTCCCTCAGGCTGGAGCCAGCTTCTAACTGCCCATCTCTTGCACATTTGTAAACACGACTATTCTATCCTAGGAGCTGAGTTTAATTAGTAGGGCTTTTTTTCAGCTGGGCTCCGCTAGGGGGCTGTACAAAGTTATATTTTGATTTGTGACATATTTTGAGCCAAAATACAATCACTGTTTGAACACCTATTTTTTATTTTTTATTTTTAAAAGGAGCAGAAGCATTTGTATGAGAATGTTCCCAAACACAGGCAGAACTATGCTGTGATATGCTCTGTGCTGTGATTACCAACATTTTGTTGACTCTCACCAAACATGTACAGAGTTAGGTCTGTGTTAGGTCTGTGTTAGCCAAGAGTTGATTTTTTTTTTTTTTAATCTCCAAGAACTATCTTCTGGAACAGGAATGAGACCAATTAGCTTTTCTACGAATTCATCCCAGTGACGTTTTAGCATTTCTTCTAGAGTCCCCTCTCCCCCAGGAAGCTACATAGCTGGTCAGCCACTGAACCCAGCTGTCTACGCTAAAATCCCAGGGCTTTCAAGTCATCAGTCTGAATGAACTGGGAAACCTTCACACTGTTTTCTCTTATCTAGGAAGATTTTTCTGAAGGGTAAAGCACAGACAGTTGTTTTGTTATGACTTAAAAATGAACAGCCCTTTAGATCTTAGATATAGAGATGGTATTCATTTGGGGGATTCTTAGTAATCACTGCTCTGAGGGTTCTTGGAATAGAATGGAAGACAAGAAAAAACTTGAGTACTCGCAAATTTATCTTGACCTCACTTCTCCTGGGGACTGATCCTGCCAGTGGCATCCTCTTGGGAAGATAACTAGGACTAGTAATGTGAGCCCAACTCATGAAGATCTCTTTCTAGAAGATTCTTTCATGTCTGAAGGGTGAGGTAGGATTTTTGGAGGCAGTGAGATTGACCAGGCATTCATTTTGCAGACTGCCATCCCTTCCCCTGTTGGGCCCTTCTATGATGGATTCACAGCAGAGTTCCCCATTACCTACCTACAGGGTCAGCTCAAAGAGCCTTGGACCAGAAGCCAGCTCCTGTCTGCTCAGCTTTAATTTCCAAACCACAGACCTCCTTGGTTCACTCTCCTTGTTCCATTACAGTGACACAGTGACAGCGTGGGGGAGAATGGGGACTGGTAAAATCGGAGTCTAAACCAGAACTCTGTCCACAGCCTATAATTTCTCAAGGTCTGATGGGCTACGGTTCCTGAGAATTAATAGCAGTAATTGAACAGTGTACTAACCATCTCCCCAAACCACAGTCAATATCCGCATCATGATTTTTGCCATTTCTGAGGTCCTCTATTACTTATGTAAATTGAAACTGATATCATCACTTAATAAAATTTGTTTTAAAAGGAAAATTTTATGTCATTGGCACAGTTAAAACACCAGTGCCACTTGCTCTAAAGAGAAGTGTTCAGTAAAACTGAATACAGTGAAAACAGAACAGCATTATTAAACTGGAATTCTGAGGTGATCTGCTGAGAACTCTGCCACCTCTTTACTTAAAAAAAAAAACAAAAACCAAACAAACAGGGGAGAGATTGGCAAGTGTGAGGGGGTGTTAAGGATTTATGAGCACTGAAGTGAGACTTCTAATATCACATAATCAGAGGTAAAAGAGGCTGAAAAGAGAGTACTTTCTCATTCTGTGGTTCAGTATTACGGCCCGTTCAGTGTTTTGCTTAAATCATCATGAAGTGGGCCTAGGGCAAACCACCTGAGCGCTTACAGCATCTTAAAAAGTAAGAAGCAGGAGGGCATAATGAGATCGATTTCCTTCTTGCATAGCTGAGGGGAGACAAGGGTAGACAGTTCATCACTTCTGTTTTTCTCTACTGCAGACCATGCGTCATTTAATACCCTGTACATCTTCAAACGCATGTAGCACCGTCTGTAGGTCAGGGGCCTACATGTACCCCTGAAAGGACATTCACTTAAAATGTTTTAGGCAGGGACACTGGGTGGTTCAGTCGTTAAGCTTCTGCTTTCATCTCAGGTTGTGATCTTAGGGTCCGGGGATAAAGCTCTACATCGGGCTCCCTGCTTAGCGGGAAGGCTGCGTTTCCCTCTCCCACTCCCTCTGCTTGTGTTCCCTCTCCATGTGTCTCTTTCTGTTAAATAAATAAATAAAGTCTTTAAAAAAATGTTTTAGGCATTGCCAAGTTGCCCTCCAAAATATCTGTACTACCTCACCCCACCCCCCAACCCCGGCACTGTATGCAGTTGTCTCTGTCTCTACATGCTCAGTAGATGATCAATGGAAAAAAAAATATTCCCTATTGTGCTTTCAGAGGCTTGCCGAACCCAGGCCACTCTGCATGTGTTTTTTGTTTCTTTCTTTTTTTCCCTAAGGACACAGTAGCCAACCTGCAAGGTTGTGTTCTGGGAATTTCTCCCTCCAGGAATGCCTTCCCATCTGTTCTGTTTGCTTTTTCAGATCCTTCAAGGTGGGCTGCAGTCCTTCCCCCCAACTCAGATGCTCCTGCAGCAGCCTCTTGGCCTGGAGGCCTCTGTGCGGTCCAGGTTTATCCAACTGCATGTTCCACACTTTGCCCAACATCACTTAATCTGGAGCTTTTTGGATTTTCCCACCAAAATAGCCTTAACCTCAGGATGAATGTATACCTGGGAAGCACAATTGCAAATGGCTAAAGGGAGAGGAAAATGTCTTCGAAGTTTCTTTTTGATCTTAAAATTCTAGTTTTATATTGAAATGTTTTAAATCTCGCCTCATCCAGTAAAATCGATGCTGCGGCAGATGCCCGCCATTTGTCCTCCAGCGCTGTGGGGCCTTTAGCACACCTCCACATAGCCCAGGTAGAAAAAAGCAGCCTGGGCTTTAGCCTCGTTTGTAGTCTCCAGGCTCTCTAGGAACCCAACGCAGCCCAGCCCAACCCAACCTCTCCCTTCTAGGGTGGAAGTTCAGTAAATCACTGTTACTTATACTTCCTGCCTCTTTGACTTGTCTCCTCCTGAAGAGGGGAAGGACCAGTCACACAGAGACCCTCAGCATTGTAAATGGCTGTTGAATGTGGAGTCTCGAATCACTTTTAGGGTATGATGCCTGCTAAGATGTGCTTCTTATTATAATTAGTAATTCCTAATTAGTTTCCTATTACCGCTGTAACAAATCACTACAAACTTTGTGGCATAAAACACTAAAAACGTGTTCTTTTATATTTCTGGAGGCTGGGATCTGAAATTCGTTTCGCTGGGTTAAAGTCAAGGTGTCAGCGGTTCCTCCTGGAAGCTCGTAAGAGAGACTGTCTCCTTGTCCTTTCTTTTACACTCTGTCGCTTAGGCGTGCGGGACAGCAGGTGGCGCCGGGGTCCGCCTCAACGCCAAACTTGTCCCATTCGGAGCACCTGCTCAGGGAAGGGAGCGTGGAGTGGTCTCCGCACGTACGGAGGAAGGACGCCTGGCTCAGGGCGGCCTGGAGCGGCCCCGGGAGGCTTCGTCCTCTGCTGTGCGTGGCTGGAGACGCCAAGGCATCCGCGCGCTGCGCTCGCAGGAGAGACCAGCGCACCCGGGTGGGCTGTGGGCTGGCAATCCCAGCTCTGTGCAGTGGCAGTAAACGCCAAAACCTAATGCCAAATACTATTGTGAGCCTGTAAAAGGAGCAGATTGAAATCTCTTGGCGTGATTTAAACTAAAGCATGAAAACAACTGCTGTTTGATTTCTGGAAATGAGCTCCTGGAGCTTCTTAGGACATTGCACTTTCGCCTCCAGTCCTGGCTCTTTCCTCGATGGAGATTCTGGGTCAGATGAGAGGCTCACTTTCTCTGAAGCCATCCTGAGTTTAACAGATGGCAGGCATGTCACCCCTGGAAGCCACCCCATCAGGACTTAGGGAGAGAGGAATCAGCTCGTTCAACTGGATGTTTAGCAAAGTGGGTCTCCGCAAACAGTAGACGTATAGGGGATCCTGAGGGAGTAAAACCTAGTCCTGTTCCTGTCTGGGCAGTACTGAAGTACAGTGCTTCTCAAAATGACCACCTGGAACATTTGCTAAAAATGCAATTATCGGGCTTCACCTTCACCTGTTACATCAGCTGGAGGAGGGCAGAGGTGAGTGTGTATTCTTCATAAACCCTTGAGCGGTTCTTCTACTCTGAGTTTGAGAACCACAGCCTCAGCTCTTGCTACCCAAAGCAGGTAGTTTCTCTACAAGAGAACCCGTCCCCTTCCAAAGTGACTAACTCTAGTCCAGCCCGTGGCAGGGTCCTGTGAATAATCAAAGTTTCCGTCTAGTCATCCCCACCTATTACACTTCAGATCCTCTTTAAAAAGTCTTCCCAAGTATTTCTGCGGGACTCTTGTGAATCCCTTTTCTCCTTCCACCTCCGTAACAATTGCTTCCAGTAAGCTGACTGAGGGAGTCATGGGAAGTGTAACTACCCAGCTCAGTCTCCTCAGCTCTCGCCCTTGGGACTATGGCCCAGCCCTCTCAAAGCTGCAAACCCTCTAGGGCCAGCTGGAAGTGTCTTCCCTTCAGATCTCAAGGGGCCCCAGCCAGGCTTTGTTCCAAGCAGAATGCCCCTGTTTCTAGCTCAGGGTCAGATTTTGTCACCAGGGCCCAGAGGTGGCATTGCTTGGGGTCCCAAGTGACCCAAAGCCCTCTGAGGAAAGCGCTTCTTCAGAGATTAGAAGTGGTGTGCTGGTAAACTGCCTTCCAAAAAAGAAAACCAAAGCCCTGATTTGCAGCGTTTGTGAGTTTCTGTGGCATAAATATTCCCAGGGCTGCAGGCTTTAAGTCACGGGTGTGATGTCACCGAGTGTAAAGCTGGAAAGACATGTGATAATCAGCCTCACGGCTGGTAAAAGGCAACTTCAGCACACCACTACCTGGGGCCTGATCAGGGACCAGACACTAAGATGTCATTCACTCACTGAACAAATTTTTTAAAAAATTAATATAATTTTTAAAAGATTTTATTTATTTATTTGAGAGAGGGAGAGAGAGCAAAGGTAGAGGGAGAAGCAGACTCTCCGCCAAGCAGGGAGCCTGATATGGGGCTCTATCCCAGGATCCTGAGAGTAGGACCCAAGCCAAAGGCAGATGCTTAACAGACTGAGCCACCCAGGTGCCCCACTCAACAAATTTTGAGTGAGTGCCTGCTGTGTGCTGATTACTACTCTCTGATTTGGGGATCCAGAAGGAAAGAGAATGGGTCAAGTTCTTGCCTGGGTGGAGTTCACACTTCTGAGGGAGGAGACAGCCAATAAACAAGTAAGTAAATAAATAAACAGGATCAGTTCATGGCAAGTGCTGTAGAAAAGGGAAAGCCAGGTAAGGAGCCGCAGTGAGAGGAGATCTGTTTTAGAACAAGTGATCAGGGAAAGCTTCTCTGAGGGGATGACATCTGATCACCAAATGGAACCAGGGGAGAAGCAGTTGTGGAAGAGAAATAAGAGGTCAGTGGGTATTTGTTAAGTTTGAGATGCCAATGGAAGGCTGGGGCTGGTGACACAGTTGGGGAGTGGTCACTGTGTGGATAAATTTTAATGCCACAGGAGTGGAGGCAGTCATCAGGGAGTAGAGAGAAGAACCAAAGAACTGAGCTCTGGGGGGCTTTAGCACTGAGGGGATGGGAGGAGAAAGTTCTCTGCTGTTCAGAAGGAGAGTGATCAGCCAGATTGGAAGCTGTGTGACAGAAGTGTTAAAAAAAAGAGGAGGGATGCCTAGGTGGCTCAGTCCTTAAGTATCTGCCTTCGGCTCAGGTCATGATCCCAGGGTCCTGGAGATAGGGGAGCCTATCTTCCCTTTGCCTCCCCTAATTTGGATGGGGGGGGGGGAGAAAAACCATGTAGTTGTATATAAAAGAATATTATTTAAACTTAAAAAAGAAAGAAATCCTGCCATTTGAGACAATATGGACGAACCTAGAGAACATCGTGCTAAGTGAAATGAACCAGACGCAGAGAGACAAAGACTGCATGACCTCACTTGTCTGTGGAATCTAACAAGTTGAAGTCATAAAAAGTGAAGAGTAGAATGGTGGTTGCTGGAGGAGGCAAGAAAGGGAGATGTTGGTGAAAGGGTACGAAGTTCCAGATATGCAGGACGAGTAAGTTCTGGAGATCTTGGTTACAGCATGGTCACTATAGTTCAAAAGATTGCATTGTATACTTGAAATTTGCTGAGAGTAGACTCCAAGTGTTGTTGACCCGTATACCTAGGAGGTAGCTATGTGAGGTGATGGGTATGTTAATGAACTCGAGTGTGGTAATCCCATTTCACAGTGTATTCATGATCAAAACATCAGTGTGTACACCTTAAATACATGTAATTTTTATTTGTTAATTACATCTCAGTAAAGCTGGAGAAAAATAATCAAACCACAAAGCACATCCCTTCCTGGCCCAATTTCCTGTTCTTTCCTATCATCCTCCATCTCCTTGGCAAGTCAAGATCAGAAGGTGCCAGACTTCATTAGCTCTGTCAAGAGAGAATGAATTGCCTTTGGGACACCAAGTGAGGCACTAAGGGTAATGGTTATAAGCAGGGGTTCCCGGGTCAGACTGCCTACGCAGAAATCTTTTCTCCTTTCTAGGCGTCCGTTGCTGTGTAAGAAACTTGTGGGAAACAGCAGCAGTGATTGATTGTTATCTGTCATAATTCTCGGGGTTGATGGGGCTCAGTTGAGCAGTTCTCACTCAAGAATCACTTACAGGTCTGGTGGTGGAGGCTGGCTGGGCACTCAGTTGGCAGAGACATCAACATCTGGCCTCAGCTTCCTCATAGAACAGCAGATGGCTTCCCCTGCTCCTATTTCTTGTTCATCACTACTTAGCCATGTCTTCAGACCCAGCTCTGATGCCACTGCCTCCGTGAAGCCTTTCTGATTCTGTGTAGATGGACAGGAACCCTTTCTTCCTCAAATTCCTGAAGTCCTTTATTTCCATGGCTTCAATGGCACTGAGTATCAAAATGGCCTTTTACTGAGCAATCACCAGGTGCTGCAGACTATACTAAACACACAGCATGACCTGTTGAAACTGATCTTCACAATGATCCTCTGATGAAGGGTAGTGGGAAGAAAGGCAGTCAGGAACAAGGGGCTCCCCCCCACCTCTCCCACCCCTGCCCTAAAAGGAAACCACTCTTACAAGGATTTTACACCACCCAGGAAGGAGCCCTCCACCCTTTCCCATGTGATAGATAGGTGACAAAAACCTGATTGGGTTAATCAGATTATACCTGCCCGTAACATGCCCATAAATAAGCCCATGAAAACCAATCCAGTGGCAACCCTTTTGGGTCCCCTTCCTCTTCCGGAACTTTGTGCTATCACTTTACTATGGCTCAGTATGCCTTGCTTTGCTGCCCACCACTCTTCATCTGGTCTACCTCTTCATTCTTCCAAGTGGTGTGACCAAGAACCATGGGCACTAAAGGAGAAGAAATCCTGCAACACCTCGAAGACAGGTATGATCATTCCTATTTCACAGGTCATGAAAACTGCCCCTCCAAGACAGCAGATGATTTGTTCAAGGAGACAAAACTAATAAATGGGTGAATCAGATTTCACACCCGGTTCTATCTGACTCTCTGGTTCTCACGCTTAACCCCTGTGCTACCAGAATCTCTTTCTACCTGGTATATAATAAGGTTTTTTGAGTCCAACGTCCTCTTCCAGACTGAAATTTTCATGAGAGCAAAGCTGGGTGATCTTTTTTGTATCCTTGGCTCCCAGTTTGTGTGGGTGCTCCAGGATCATTTGTGAAATAAACAAGAGAACACACGGGTGAATGAAGTAGGGTACGGGAGCCCGTGGAGTGTACGGGGTGAGCGCTTGCTGGCTCAGGGGGCACTTGACTGAGATGGAATATGCTTCCCGAGGGGGTGTACTACACGTGAGGACAGTCACCAGATTTTCGTGCTGTCCTCTTCTCTCAAGCAGGCCTTTTATAAGGACACTGCTTCTCTGAATGAGCCCATTAGCAGGAATCAAAGCTGTTTGTTTTACTAATCCCATAAAAGTTCTTGCCCCAAACAGCTTGTCCCTGAGGACTGCGCCCGTGTGGGAGGAGAAGAAAAGCTGGAGTCACAGTTTGGCACAGCTTAGCGGTTGTCTCTGGTTCAGTGTTCCTGATGGTCAGTAAATAGAGGCCTAGAAAGGGGTGGGGACCTAGGGCCTGGCCTTGAGACTCCCATCTCCCCTGATGGGTGTGTGAGAGCACTAATGACGGAAACACAGGGAGTGTCAGGCAGTGGGGGCCCAGCTGGCATTCTTTAGATGTCATTTCCTACAGGAAGTCTTCCCTGATCAGAATTGTCCCTTCCTCTGTCATCAGACTAGAGGCAGGAGCCCCTGCCATGAGCTCCCCAAGCCCCCTGTTCTGCTATTATAGCACATCCATACTCATGCTTGGGACATAGATACTCATCCATTCAAAAATATTTGGAAAAAGGTATTTGAGCAACTACCATGTGTCAGGCACTGCTTTAGAGGCTGAGACTGTAATAGTGAACAAAATAGACAAAAATCTCCACCCCCATGGAGTGTGGGATTTTAGTGTGTGTGGGGGGAACAAATAAAACATGTCAACAAGTGGGCTACATAAGACGCTAGGTAGTGCCAAGAGCTATGGAGAAAAATAAAGTGCAGGAGAGCCACAGGGCGGGCTGGGTGGCATTGGCGGTGGGGTCAGAGAAATCAGGTGACCACTGAGAAGTGACACTGCAGCACAGGTGTGAAGGAGGTGACGGAGGAAGGGGCTCTAGGCAGAGGGACCACATGTGCAAAGGCCCCGAGTGGGGAGTTGGGCTCCCCTGGACCTAAGGGACAACAGAGGTAGCCTGGCTGCAGGGGAGGGAGGGTTGGGGAGAGGAGCAGGAGAGAAGGGAGGCAGATTACACCTCTGTCTCTGTCTCACCATCCCACCTCCCAACACTTATACTTTAACAAATTAACTGGCAAACCAAGGCTCTCTGACTCTAGCCAAGTAAGTCACTCATTTCCTAGGGGATGATTTTCTAGGGAAAGCCAAAGAAACAGTGTCAAGTTCTTGACTTTAGAGTTTCAGAAGGCAGGGCCAGGTATAAGATGGGAAAACCCTAGAAGGACGCAAGCTCTTCCACACTAACCCAAGCTTCCCTCTGTATCCTCCCCCTACCCTCAGCTGGGCTACATAAAGATTCCATGGCGTGGTGAGGTAGGGTCGAGAGGGTCCCGAAGGGACCTGCTGAGAGGAGGTGGGGCAGCAGGAGGCCTCCACATCTGCTTCCAGGACCAGGTGGAAGTTAACCCCCAATCTGCAGTGAGGAGTGGTTGCTGTTCTACTTCTTGCCACCGAGAGGCTGATGGCAGCCTGGACAAGGCCTGTTCTTCAGCTGGAGGAGTGATGCTCAATGCTTTGCCCAAGTGCCGTCCAACCCCTTTCCAAGAACCCAAGGCACTTAACCATCACCACCAAGCTCCAGACCGAAGATGGAGCCTGACACTCAGGGGCTCACCAAGGAAGGAAGCTTCTAGTTCCCTGACTCCAGTTGTACACTCCAGTGGGATTGCTGGTGCCTGCCCACCTCTCATCCAGGCTGAGCTCTGGGAGGGCAGGGTCGAAGACATTCTTCTCTGTGTGTACCTCGCTCTGTATTTGACTACTTTTGTATTTTCAGGGAGTCAAATCTCTTGAGAAGTTTATAACCCGGTTTCACGTGTTGAGATTTGGGGGGCATGAATTGTAGGTGAAGTTGGGCTGTTACACTCACTTCGTTCTAGTTTGCATCAGATTCTTAAAGGAGCTTCTGATGCAGGAAAAGTTGAGAACTGCTGGAATGAGGGATATATAACATCACCCACAAGTAATAAAAATAGTGCCTACTCTGGGCCAAGCTCTTTCATGTTTTGTTGTATCCCAAACTTGTGGGGCATGTGCTAATTATATTCTCAATTTACATGCAAGGCAGTTGGCCACAGGGAGGCCAAGGCACTTGGATCAGGTAGAGCTGAGCCTTGAACCCAGGTGTGTGCCCAGAGCAACTCTGCGCCCCACAGCCCCCCTCCCTGTCCCCCTGCCCTTGTCCCCCATCATAGGATGCACAAGTCTTAAGACATCCAGACTTCCCTCATGCACCCATTCTGGTTTTGTCACCCTGGAATGTTCTATAACTTTTATCCAATTTCCTTTTTCCCTCCAAATTTGGGCTGATCCCCTCTTTGAGTAATGTGTTTCTTCATGCTGTAGGACACAAAATTCTTTTACTCTGTCATAAGCTTGTCTTTCTTCTTCAAGGTAGACACTGAGTCCTAAAACCCTGGACTCTAGTGAATGACAGAGAATTTATTTTCTTTGTCCATTTATTCAGATTTTCTAAACTTCACGTATTAAAGTAAAGACTGAATAGTTAATGCCTCTGCTAATAGCTATTGCTCATCAGATACTTCCTTCCAAGTGATGGACAAAGGTTGATTTATACTCATGAACCCATTTGATCTGCCCAGTGTCCCTCTGAGGTAGGTACTATTATTATCTCTACTTTATAGTTTAAAAAAAAAAAAAAAAACTGAGGTTTAGACCGGTAACATGAGCTGCTCAAGGTCACAGAGCTATTAAATGGCAGAAGTGGGCTTTGAACCCAAATCTGCAGGATCAACTATTACCCCACCTTGCCAAGCCACTTGCCTCTTTACTTTGGTTGGCAGATGTATTCCTGTGCCTGTCCCAGGAAAGACAATGACCCAGGAGTGTTTGGGTGGCTGGAGAAGATTCAGTAGGGCTGCCTTGCTGCCGGTGGGGAGGTCAGAGTAGAGAGGCCATTTTCCCCCGAGGGCTCTTGAATTCCATGCCCTCTCTCAGCCTGGCCACAGTGAAGTAACCTGAAGTTGTAGCGTGATGCAGACTCTGACATGGGTCTGATCTGGAACCAAGCATCGTATGAGGACGTGAGCCTCTGCTGGGCCAACCCTCCTTCTGGAAAAAGGCAGGAGGCTGCCGCTGCCTTCCTGTGCTGCCTGAGTGGCCTCCAAACACCAGTGCTGTCTGAGGTCATCAGAACTGAGCAGCTCAGGAAATGCCTTTGGTGTCTGTGGCTTCAGATATCTCTGGTCCAAATTACAGGTTGATCCTGCCCAGCGAGCTGCAGTTTGGTGTTTATACCACAATTATTTCATTGAATCCTTCGGGTTTCCTGATAGTCTGTGATGATCATGTCCTTTTGACAGATGGGAAAACAGGCCAGGAGAGGCAGGGGTGAGTTGCTCAAGGTGAGACAGAGCCAAGAATTGAACCCAGGTCCAACCGACTCCAGGTCCCACTTGCTTGCACTAGACCAGTGCTTTTCAAATCTCATTCTGTGGAATCCTTGGGTGCTTAGGGCAGGCCAGAAGGAGGAGCTGGGGAGGAGAGCAGTCAAGGGGTTGAGGCTCTGTTGTCCTTTCCTTCTTCACTCTGGGCCACAATTATGTCAGGAGTCTATGTAAGGACTGTTTGAAAGATCTGGGTTATTAACACAATGTTTTCAGAGGACTGCTCCAAACTGCTGCTGCTTCTCTGGAAATTAGACTCAGGCTTTTCTTTTTCTTTTTTTTTTTTTTAAAGATTTTTTATTTATTTATTTGACAGAGAGAGATCACAAGCAGGCAGAGAGGCAGGCAGGCAGAGAGAGAGGAGGAAGCAGGCTCCCTGCTGAGCAGAGAGCCCGATGCGGGCCTCGATTCCAGGACCCTGAGATCATGACCTGAGCAGAAGGCAGCGGCTTAACCCACTGAGCCACCCAGGCGCCCAGATTCAGGCTTTTCTTTTCCTAGGACTCTTATCTGTATTGAGCCAAGAAGACAACTTCTCTCTATTAGAGGATGTACTCAACCCCAACATGGCAGCACAAGGGAGTATAAAAGGTACTGGACAGGGAGGCAACAGAGTGGAGTCCTAGTCCTAGTTCAGTGTCACTTAGTCAAGTTATTTACCGTGGTTTCCCTACCTGTAAAGATGAAGTGATTGGCCGAGATAATTCTGAAAATCCAGTTTAGCTCGAATAACCTGTGGATCTGGATATCATGCTTGGTTCATGGGATTTTAAACAGGGAGGAGTCATTTGAAATTGTATAAAAATATTATATATATAGTACGTTTTTTTTTTTTTTTTCTGGCAGAAGAATGTAAAGCTTTCATCAGTCTCAAAGGGATCTCTGACACAGAACATCTAGCTTTTCAGGACTTTTTACTTCTTTTTTTTTTATATATATTTTGTCAGAAGTGGTGGGAGATATTTCTCCTTTTGGGGGAGTTTCAAGTTGTAAGAATGGTGTGAAAAAGTTATCTGCAAGAAGGAAATGAAGAAAGATAAGCAGAGCTAAGATGAAAGTTAAATGAAAGAGACAGAACCTTCTGAGCAAGCTGACCATCTTGTTTAAGCTCCTGGATGCATCCATACCTGATACCCCTACACTTTTCAGTTACCTGAACTACTGCTCCTTTTCACTAAGCATTTTCTATTCAGTCACAGAATAAATGTCATAGAATAAATGTCTGATGCACTAACATTATTAGAAAAGTCTCCTGCCATTTGAGAAAGTAGGAAGCTCAGGAAAAAAGAAACAAACAAACAAACAAACAAACAAAAAAAGCAAAGTGGGAAGAGAAAGGGATTGAGGTGGGTATGTTCCTGTCATGCTTTTTTTGAATTTCTGGGAAGAAAAATGCTCTGTTTTGTTTCCTAGCCTGTATATTTATATTTATTATTAGTACTGTTATTATTATTATTATTATTATTATTATTATTATTATTATTATTCTTTTAGCAAACTGGAGGCTTTCAGAGGCAGAGAAGACCCTGGAATCAATTCCATCATTACCACAGATGGGAAACCAAGATGCAGAAAGGGAATGTGACTTTCTCTAGGTAAAGCAGTAAATCAGCAGAAGACCTGAGGCTAGAATGGAGGTTACTTTCTCCTAGGTGTGCTCCACCTCTCTGCGTGACTTTCCTCAGTGCTTCTTCCCCAGACAGTCTCCCTAGTTAGCAGAGCTTATGAGGGTTCTTGTGCTCATATATGTTGCTTGATCACCGGGATCCATATCTTATCCAGAAAATTCTTCAGTCTGCATTTCTTTATCGGGCTCCCTGGACCCGGGTGAACAATGGAGTGTTTGGCCTAGGGATGCAGGGAGGAGGTGAAAGGAACCAAGCCAGCTCTCTGCCTGAGTCCCATTCCCTCTCAAGTGCCAGGCCCACCTTACCCTCCCGGCTACAGAGCTCCAGCTAGGATTGGGGTCCCTAGGACCAAGCCAGGCATTGCCCACAGTGTTGCCCACAGCAGGAGGATTAGATACCAGTGAGGGTCCAAAGCAGGCAAGGAGGATTTATGGGACAAATCCACCCGCTGACGTCCAGCCACAGGGTCAGATCTGTTTAGCCCTGGAGGGCCGTAATGGCAAGGGTAGAAGTGGGGCCAAGGGGCCCCAGCACAACTATCGCCCATAGGTTCGGTGGGACCGACGCAGACAAACCTGAAGGGGAAGGAAGAGGAGACTCCAGATCCTACCCACCGCCCTGTTCACAAACCGCTCAAAGGCGCACAGGAGAAATGACCTTTAATGTCCGATGTGTTTCCAACCCCGCCCAAGTGCCATCATTCAGTAAAGTACAAGGAGGGTCTTGAGAGGTACTAAGTCACGAGACAAACACCGCCCCCGCTGCCTCCCGGGCGCACACTCGCTCTGCCCCCGCGCGGGCGGCCCCACACACGCACACATGCAGACCACACGGACACCGCACAGACACACGCACGTGTACCCACGATTAAATACGTGTACAGAGGGACTCGTTTGGATATGTACAGAGAGAGAGAGACGGAAATCCCGGCCGGCGTCGGGTCCTCCAGGCTCTCAGCATGCTCGGCCCAGCTCTCCGCGCTGTACCTGGCACCCATGCCCCTGCCAGAAAAGCAGCTGCCCCTCTCCCCGCCCCCCTCCCCCCGTTTCCCCCTCGGGCCCGCGTCTCCGGGCGCCGACGCCCCCTCCCCCCCTCCGCCCGCCCTCCCCCCACGATGTTTCCTCCCCCCGGGGCCCTAAAACTGCCCGGGCGCCAGGGGCATGTTGGTTTTGAAGCCCGGCTGCCCGTTGGCCACGTCGGTCGCGGCCTCGCAGCCACCGTTGCTGGCGCCGCCGTCGTCCCCGGGGCTCTCGGGTTCGGACAGGAGCTTGAAGGTGAAGAGGGGGCCAGAGTCGTGGCGGCCGCGGCGGCCGGGGGGCTCGGGCGCGGGCAGGCTCAGGAGCGCGCCGGGCGCCTTCCACTCCGGGAAGGCGCTCAGCTCGACGGACGGCGGCGCGCCGCGGCCCAGGTAGCCGGGACTCGGCGAGGCCGAGGGCAGGGTCCGCTGGCTGCCGCTCAGGCAGCTGCCGCTGTCGTCCAGCGAGTCCTTGCGCGACTGCGAGCGTTCCAGAGAGCCGCCGCGCGTCCAAGGCCGGTAGGTGTAGGCGCAGCCGCCCAGGCGACGGCGGCGGCGGCGGCGGCGGCGACCGCGGCACTGGCACCCGAGGATGCGCACGAAGGCGCGCTTGAACTCCTTGCTGGAGCACGGGTAGATGATGGGGTTGAGGCAGCTGTTGAAGTAGCCCAGCCAGAACACCACTTTGAACACGGCGTCGGGGGGCTTCAGGGTGGAGAACAGGGAGCCTGCAGCGGGGAGGGGTGGGGTGGGCACAGGGGCAGAAAGACAGACAGCAGTTCGTGAGTAGTCAGGCCCTCCTCTCCGTGCACTCCGCCTGAACGCCGCGGCATTCCCGCTGCCTCGTCTCTGCCCAGGCCACCTTCTCCGCCCCAAGCGCTCGCCTTTCCATCTCTAAGGGAGCGAATGCGACATTCCTTTTTAGGGTCAATCTCCATAACTTTCGCTTCTCCTCTAAAACCTTTCCTGGCTAGCTAACCAGCCCCTAGGTTTCCATTTCTCTGGACTTGCCAGGACAGCGTTTACCACTTTCGACGCCAGCGATAATCATCATCACCGGCATTGGCTTAGTTCTTAGTTGGGAAGCATTGTGCTAGGGGCTTAGCTATATTATTTTATTCTACAGAAAGGCCTGGATGCAGATGCCGATTTATTTCCATAGTAGATATGAGAGGTATTAAAGACCTAAATGTGAAAGGTAAAACTTTAAAGGCAGAAGAAGACAACGTTCTTCTCTGATCTAGGAACGATCTTTTTGATCTAGCAGTGAAAGAAAAATGACTCAACACCGCAAAAAGATATACTACGAGCAAAGACGGGAGAGGATATTTCCAATTTTTAAGACAGTCAAGGGATCAATATTTAGAATATAAAAGATACTCCTGCAAATCAACAAGAAAAAGAGCATTCCCAGTAGAAACGTGGGCAAAGAAAATGAACAGGCAATTTACAAAACAGGAAACCTCAGGGCTAATGAACATAGGTCAAGATGCTCAAAATATTAGGGGTTCAAATAAATTAAAATGAAAACCACAAAGAGATACAACATATCTGTTCAGCCGGCAAAATCAGGAAGCTGGAGAGTGCTAAGTGTAGGCAGGGTTGTGGGGACAGGGGGAGCCTTCTGCATGGCTAGTGCGGGCATAGGCTGTGAGGCCCTACTCAAGACTCTGGCCCTACCTGATGTCATTAATTATATATACAGACTTCTTCTTCTTCTTCTACTACTACTTTTTAAAAAAGATTTTATCCATTTATTTGACAGAGAGAGATCACAAGTAGGCAGAGAGGCAGGCAGAGAGAGGGGGAAGCAGGCTCCCTGCTGAGCGGAGAGCCCAATGTGGGGCTCCATTCCAGGACCCTGAGATCATGACCTGAGCTACCCAGGCGCCCCTATATACAGACCTCTTGACCCAGCAGTTCTGGTCCAGGCCATAGATCTCAAAAAACTTTCACACAGGTCCATAAGGTGATATTCACAAGTATACTCAGAGCACTGTTGCTTATGGTGACAGAGAGTTGGACAGAACTTAGGTGTCCCTCATTGGGAATTATGGAAAAGTAGAGTAGTATAGATGCCTAGTACAGTGACTGTGTCCCACTTAGAGCCCTGGACAGCATGTCCATATAGCACTAGGGAAAGATCTTAAAAAATATCATTCTTTATGAACAAATAGGAAACAGAATGAAGATTTACAACATAATACTATTTAAGTAACACACCAAACAACCACACACATTTTACAAAAACACTTCAAATAACGTCAAACACAAAATAGTTGCCTAAGGGTGAAGGCAGAGGGAAATGGAAATAAAAGGAAATAAATCAATAAAATAAGAGAGAGGGCTTATAATGAGGTGCTATGATGGAGAAACATGATTAACTCACCCCTTGAATTTCAGAACCAAAAATATTTTATGGCAATATTTAATTAAAAGCAATTTCCATTTTAAATGCAAGGCAACTAGGATTGGAGAGGGTAAATGACTTGCCCCAGGACACTCAGTATGTTTGTAGTATAGCTGGTATTTAAACTAAATTCTGTTTGAATACAAAATATGTTTTTAAAATGCTATTTACAATACCCTTTGTGGAAAAATGAAAAAAATATAAAAAAAAGAAAAAAGAAAAAACACACAACCCTGCACTGCAAAGAAATCAAATTTGGGTGCATATACCTTCAGATCTTTTTTTCTGTTATACATCTATCTTTAAGTGTTTTGATAAATGCAATTATACTTTACAGGACTTTCCTTCTTCCTCCCTCCCTCCCCCCTTCCTTCCTTCCTTCCTTCCTTCCTTTTTTTGTTATTACAAGCCATGTTCCTGGGTTCCTGGTGCAGGGCTAAGCCAGGCAAGGGTTTAAACTTAGAACGAGGGCTCTCCAGGGTTGTCTGGGTGGCTCAGTGGGTTAAGCGTCTGACTGTTGATTTCAGCTCAGGTTGAGATCTCACGATCCTGAGATCAAGCCCCATGTTGGGCCCCAGGCTCAGCACAGAGTCCTGTGCTTGAGAGTCTCCTCTTCTCTCTCTACCCTGCCTGCTCTAAATAAACTCTTAAAAAAAAAAAAAAAAAAAAGAAAGAAAGAGGGTTATCCATACCTGGATGTACTGATTCTTTTTTTTTTTTTTTCAAGTTTATTTAAGTAATCTCTACACCCAGTGTGGGGCTCAAACTCACAACTCCAAGAAGCATGTGCAGTACAGACTGAGCCTGCCACACAACCTGTTATGATGATTCTTTTCCCAACTGAGGGGGAAATGTGGGAGTGAGCTAGATTCTTGGTTTGGTTTAAAGGAGGCAGATGAGGGCGACACTTCATGGTCTGATTTGTGACAAGGCCGGCACCATCAGGTTTTCATCCCATGATCCCAGATACTCCTTTGGATTAAGATGCTGTATGGAAGGCATCGGCTGAAATGCACATTTGGCATGTGAACACCTAGTCCCCATGACCGGATAGGTTGTCTCTGTCCATGGGGATGTTCTTGTTTCTGTTACTGAGACTTCTTCTGAGTCTGAAGGGCTTAGGTACTGGCCTTGACAAATGCAAACCTGGAGAATAAATTTTGGGACAAGTGGAGAGAAGGCGGAAGAGCTAGGAAACCTTGTGCATTACCTTGGAGGGTAAATGCTGATGAGTGTGTATACAGGCGGGCACACCACCCTAATGAGGACACTTAGGGTCCAGGACTGGGGATGCACAGACAGTCATGCAAAAGTGAGGAGACCAAGAGTAGGAGAACTCCCTGAAAACAAACTCATAGCTGTGCTTGCCAACCCCACTGAAGATGATTGTAGAATCGAAGTGCTTAATGGGGATGCTCCTTAGGGACTGGCTCTTTTAAAGGATACACAAACAACAATAATACTAGCGGCTAATATTTTTCAGAACCACTGTTTATATTGTAGGTGTGCTCTGTACAAGTCTTGTGCTAAACCCTTTATACCATCAGCCCATTTAATTATCACAATAATCGTCTGATGAAAGTACTATCATCAGTCCCATTTTATGGATTGGGACACCAACATATAATAGTAGTAGCTATTTACATTTTTATACACTCATTCTTTTGCTCATTCATTCATTCCACAAATACCGAGTTCCCGTCAAGTGCCAGGGATGAGGCCAAGCTATGGGGATACAGAGATGACTTGGGGTGTGGCCTCTGTCCCCGGGCAGCCCACTGACAAGTGGGGAGGCAGGTGTGTTAAAAGTTCATTGCAACGGAACAGACATGGCATCACGATAGCAGCATAAATGATACTCTGTCCCCCTACACCCATGTGGCATTTCTTTCTGGTTCTTCTTCATCACTACCATATTCAAAGCCCCTTATCAAGGACAAAGATGGCTGGATATTTGCCTTTATTTTCTTACAAAGTATTCTTCAAGTACTGTAGCTCTGAGAAATATTCAGCCAAAAGTAAAGGGAGGATGCTGACTTTTTTCATAGCATTTATTTATAGCCACATTGTGATTTTGGGCTCCCCGAGCTACTTGTTCCTCTGAGAAGAAGGTCATTCTCTGCCTTCCATTCTTTGCCTGCCTTTGTCACTCTTCTGCCGATGCAGGCAATGCGATCCTGTGGCTTGAAGACAAGATACGGGATCACTCAAACCTAGTTTTGAATTCCTTTTTTTTGTGTGTACTGGCTGTTTGATTTTAGAAAAGTCAATTGGCCCTCTCAGACTCCATTTTCGCATCCATAAATTGGGGACAGTATCTGTTCCATAGGGTTATTTTGAACACATAAAAATACCCACGTAAAGTACTTGACACAGGGATAATAAATCATAAATAGTGGCCATTTTCCAAAAATACTTTATATCCTGGCCCAGTCAGGAGCCTTCTCCAGGAACTCTGCTCTGATGAACCCGTCCCAGCTCATACTGACTTATTTCTTCTGTATTCCTCAGAAGGTATTACAATCACATCTTATTCTGTTATTTTACTGTTTGCCTGTTCAAGTTGTAAAGCCATCCCAGGGCTGGCTGAGTCCCCGCTCACCACTCAGACTTGAAATTCCTTCTTGGCAAGAACTACCTCTTCATTTCTTTTCTTTCCCTCTCCAGATTTGTATATTCTTATTACAAAAATAACAGATGGAGGGTTGAGTAGAGGGAGCGCAGAGGATTTTTAGGGCAGTGAAACTATTCTGCATGATGTTATGATGGTGGATACATTCGTCCAAGTCCACAGCACGCAGAACACCGATAGCCCTAATCTAAGCTACGGACTTTGGGAGACAATGAGGGGTCAGCAGAGTTCATCCACTGTAACAAATGTACCACACTGGTATGGACTGGTGATGATGGCAGAGGCTGTGCATGTGTGGGGGCACTGGGCGATTGGGAAATCTCAGTACCTTCCTGTCAATTTGGGTGTGACTATAAAACTGCTTTAAAAAATAGTCTATTAAAAAAAAAAAACAAAACTCACTTGGAACCCCTGGCCGGCTCAGTAGGTAGAGCATTTTGATTGTTGATCTCAGAGTTGTAAGTTTGAGCCCCACCTTGGGTGTAGAGATTACTTAAAATAAAATCTTAAAAAAAAATACAGTAACCACCTCACTTACTTAAAATAAAAAGTGACATGTACTGATTTAAAAAAATTACATTACAAAAAAAATTCTATATAATATAAATTGAAAATTCTTCTCCATTCAGATAGAGGACCAGAATTCACAGTTTTATTTTTAACCGTTTAGATTTTTTTTTTTAAATGTGGTGATACATGTATTGCATGCCCACCCTGAGCAAACCCTTGGTGACTTCTGATAGGGAGTCTCTTTCCTTACTAGAATTGGACTCGTTAGGATAGAATCCAAGCTCTTTCACCAGCAGCCAAGTGACCTTGGGCAGGTTTCACAGTGTCCCTAAGCCTTAGTTTTCTCAGCAGTAAAATGGGGCTAATAATGATGGTACCATGCCTCTGGGTTATTTTGAGAATATAGAAGATAAAACATATAAGGCGCTTATTAGCACTCAGGGTACCAGGAGCCTGCCATCCAATCAACTTTGGATTAAGGCTAATTAACAAAATAATTCTTTTTTAAAAAAGATTGATTTATTTATTTTAGAGAGAGAGAAAGAGAAAGAGAGCATGAGCAGGAAGGGCAGAGGGAGAGGGAGAGAGAATCTGGTGGAGTCTGAGAGCAAACCTGGACTTCGGGCTCAATCTCATGACCCTGAGATCATGACCTGAGTCGTGAAACCAAGAGTCAGATGCTTAACTGACTGCTCCACCCAAGCACCCCCACCAAATAATTCTTATTCTTGTCAATCACTGATTGGGCTAGAAGTCTAATTACAGGAAATCTCCAGGTGGGTCCTATGTTTGGTAACTTGATGTATCATTCCCTTTCTGGGCCCCACTTTCCCTCCTTCAGTTGACCGATCTGATCCGGGTTCTCCCTAGCTTTAATCTTCAGTTTCCAGGAAGCCAGAGATAGAAGCCCTGCCCATCCTGGCTGGGATGCACCCTCTTCTCTAGACCCACCACAGAGGGGCAGTGTGTGTCAAGGCCTGGACCAGCGGCCTCTCGGATTCCAGGCATGTTTCTGCCCCTTCTCTCCATCCCTCCCCCCAGCTGCACAGAATCTCCTGGGCTGAGGGGTCTTGTTTGCTACAGTGGCTGGTCCGGATGTGGTCAAGAAGCCGTAGTTAATTAGGGAAGGTGCTGAGCCTTTTTGGTGTGAAAGAGGATCAGTGACAGGGATCTTTTCTCCTGGGCACCCAAACAGACCTCTGGGGGGGCCAAAAAGCCAAGAGGAGAGGGAAGCAAAAATCAACAGGAAATGCGGGTTCCCGGAAGCCAGCTCTCTCCACTTTAGGTCAGGGCTGCATCAGCCTTTTTGACACGGCCACCAGCTCACGGTGCTCGTCCTTGAGGCTGGCTCCACTTCTCTTGCTCATGAAATGCTGTGAGGCTCCTTGCCCTGTATCTTAGAATCCTGGCTTGACAGGGCTGGGACACCTTCCTTAACTGGAGCTCAGTGAGGTAAGGGTCTTGGAGGTCCCTCAGCTGGTGACTAGCAGAACGACTGCCAGAACATGTTCAAGTATCATTTGATTCAACAAACATGGATTGAAGACAGGATACGGGATCACTCAAACCCAGTAGTGTAGGTCAGTGGTTAAGGACCTGCTTAGATGTCATAGGTAGGAAGATCTGGGTTCAAGTGCAAATGCTGGCTTCCCAGCTGTGTGACCTTGGAGAAGCTACTTGTGCTCAGTGAGGCTCAGGTTCCTGAAGAATGGATACAGTGAAAGTTCTTTTCTGTGGGGAGGAGATGAAGTTAGGCTTGCTAAGTGCCAGACATGTCAAAAGCACCCAATAAACACAGCTATTCTGACGGCTTCAAACGCAGCCACTGTTACTACTGCCCATGCTGCTGTTAAGGCAGCATTACTGCTGCGAAGATGAGGGATGTGGCAATAAGCACAGGATCTCTGTGCGAAGCGGGTGTGGGGACTCCCACCCTCCTGCTCTGGCCCACACAGGCCCAAGGAGGGGGCACCCCGTTCTCAAACATGCTGAAATTGTTCACTTGTTTTATTGGGGAAAGACCCCGTCTCAAGTCTGGGGCTCCCTCAGCACCGGTAACTTCATGCTTTTCTTTAGATCAGCTCACTTTTGGTGTCTAAACTAAAAAATTTTTAGGAAGCTTTCTGGCACTATTTTTAAATCAGCACCACTTGTTATAAATAGAATGTCATAGTAGAGAAAAATAAGATTAAAAAAAATATGATATTAGTATCTCTGGATTGTTCAGACAGTGGTGGGCCTGAGGCCCTCTTTTTTTTCCCCAAAAGTTAGATTAGCTGGGATTGCGGGGTATTAACTACTTGCTAAACGAAGACAACTTCCACTTTGAGGAGCTCAAGGGATTGAAGGAAAAGTGAATAGGAAAGATTTTTCTCACGGGAGAACCCAGCCTGGGGCACGTGGTCGCTGCTGAGTAAATATTTGCTCAATGATGGACTGATGGACCGAGTATGTGATTCAGTTTCTTGTGCCATCTCTGTTATTTCGAGCTATCCTGTACACCGCCTCACATCCAGAGTGAATTTGAGCAGCAGTTTAGAGGCAGCCCTGGGAAACGCTGTGGCTCTACTCGGATGCCTCCTGGTGGCCTCCTACTGAGGCCTTTTAAGCAGATCCAGTGGGACAACTAGTCGTTGGAACACTTCTAGTGGGTGGGAAGTGTAGGAGGGGGACCTGGAGGTGGAGGGGGTATGGAGAGCCCAGCAAAAGGTGCCCCGAGCCTGCCTTCCCAGGCCACTTGGGTTTTGCCTGCCTGAGGGCAAGGGCGATTTAGAGGGATTGGGAAATGTAAGGCTCAAAAGCCAAGGCTGAGCAGGATCAGCTCAGGGAGAAGTATTTTTTGGCTGGATGTGGTCCCAGTGGGTCAGCCCTTAAAATGCCACTCAGCCAATCAGAGCAGTGAACACAAGGTCTCAACCCTCTGTGAGCCTCCAGTCTTCAAAAGCACGGGTTGCGTTTGTGGAATAGTAGCTACCATTTGACAAGCTCTTACTCTGTGCCAGTCACTGGGTAAATGCTTAACCTTTGTTTGCTTTCTTTCAACCTCCAGGGTTCCCTGCCAGCCCAGCCTGGCTGTGCCGGGAGCAGCACTAGGGGCGCCATTCGACTCGGTAGTCTACAGCACTTTTAGGTGACTTTGGCCAACCTGCATGTGTCCCCGGGAGGCCATGACCCTTGCACTCAGGGGAACAGAAGGTAAGTCCCTGCATGTCACAGAGCCAATGGGTGATGGAGTTAGAATTTGAACGCAGGCCGCCTTCAGTCACCACCAATATAGTACACGGAGAGACAAAATGTGCATGTGGATGTGGAGATGTCAACAGTGTTTATCCTTGGGTGGTAGACTCATGGGTGAATTTTCCCTCTGTGTGCTTTTCAATGTTTTCCAAAATTTTCTCCACAAACATGAATTACTTTTGTAATTGGGAAAAAATCCAATAAGTAAATAAGTAAACCAAAAGATACTGTGTTTACTGGGTCCTTGTTTTATGTCAGCCAACTTTCCTAGACTGTATTTCATTTAATTCTCACAACAACCTATGAGCAAAGTGGGATTATCCCTACTTTACAGAAAAGAACTGGAGGTACAAGTGGAGGTGGTACTTGTCCAAGGTCTCCCATAGGTAACAGGAAGAAAGAGGTGTGAAATGAGATTTTTTGTTGTTAAGCCCAGGAGCCTCCTCTGTTAGTTCCTGGGGTGGCCGTGGGCACCCTGTCCTTATCCCCTTCCTGTATGGTAGAAAAGGGGAGCATTTTTTATTCTTATGTATTCCTACATCTATAGGCCTTTATTAAACTTCGGCTGGAGGAATGACCAACAGGTGGCCTTGGAGATGCCCCAACGGATTGGGACCTAATGCAACATGTACTGGTCTTCCAGAGACTGGGTGGCTTGTAACATCCCCCTAGGCACTGACATTCTGAGACTCTAGGATTATAAATTTGACTTATTTGCCAGCATCTGACAAACTGATGACCTCAGGGGAGCCAGTGGGTGATAAAACCATTCTGATTAGCTTGTAAATTGAGTGGAGCTCCTTTTCAACATGACTCTCCTTAGGAGCATTTAGCTACACCTACAGCCAAGCCAAGTCTCCCCAGCTAAAACAGTTTGGCACAATAAAAACTCACAAATTTGAAATAGTTGCTAATTCTTTCAGCACCAGTTTTATAAAGGAGGTTTCCTTGGATTTGAAAATTCCCTTTGAGGTTTTCCATTTTCATTTGCCACTTAACTCTGGAATGAGGTCATAAAGTTCTCCAACAAATACAATATCTTTGGGGCCAACAGACCCATGCTAAGTTTTCAAGCAAACGAGGTGAACAGGAATAGTGACCCAAGCCACTATTTACAATGACCTAGGAACCAGTTATTAGAGACTATGTTTACACACATGTGCTCATACAATCCTTCCCCAGCTTTGCTGTTACTGTTTCTCATTTTACAGATGAAGCAACTGAGGTTTAAGAGATGAACAAAGTCACATGTCTAGTAAGGATTAAAATCCACTCTGAAAATCCAACTCCGAAATCAGGGTTCTCACTCATTACTTAAGAATGAGAAAAAGAAGCTTCTATTCATTTCCTTAAGCACCAGACAATTCCTCCCTCAACTGGGAACAATCTCTCTCTTAGCTATTGTCAAGGCACTTTATCTGAACCCAGAAATGCGGCATTTATCACTTTCTACTTTGAATTACAGCTGCTGAGGGCTATGCCTCATCTCTTCTGATTAGACTGTGAGCTTCTAGAAAAGAGAGTTCATGTCTGATTTTTCTCTTTCCCGAGGGCCTAGCACAATGCCTGACACGTGATAGGCGCTCGGCCAACATGTGTTATAGGAATGATATTAGTAATATGAATAATGCAATGGAAATATCTTAGCCCCTGGCTACTCAAAGTGAGGTTCATGGATAAATAGCCCCCATGTCATCTAGGTGCATGTTAGAAATGCAGAACCTCAGTGATCCAGTGAATCAGGATTGTTTTTTTTTTTTTCTTTTCTTTTCAGGATCGGTTTTTTAACCAAGTCTTGAAGTGAAAAGCACTGCTTTAGCTCATGTTACAATTTTATTTTTAAAACTGTTTTCCTGGGTATCTTGGGATTTTTGCCTGAGCAGCGGCTGGGCTGAGAGCCACCTCGCCACGAGGTCGACACTCTTGCCCCAAACCCTCCAGCGGCTCCTATAGTTTATAGGATAAAGTTCAAACTGCTGAGACTGGAATTAAGGACCTTCTCAACTTGGCTGCAGTGTACTGAATCTTCACAACACGAGATGACTTTTCTGGCTCCTTTCCCTTTATTCATGCTGTCCACTGGTCTGAGATGCCTTTCGCTCTCCCCTCCTGCTCTCCATCCTTTTCACACCTGGCTCAGATTCCTTCTACACATGACCACAGCCCACACTCCATGGCTTCCTCAGATGTGCAGAAGCAAGAGGAGGGAATAAGCCATCCATGAAGTCCTGCTAAGATCCCGGTGACCCACGTATCTTACCGAATTTCACCCTCACAACAGACAGGAGGAGAGGAGGTTCTCTAATTCTCCATTCTCTGTGACAGATGTGGAAATTGAATCTCCAAGGGAACGGAACTCACTCCAAGGTCACACAGCCATTAAATGGCAAAGCTGGGATTCTGACCCAAATCTGTCTGGTCCAAAGCTGGGCATTGCCTCTGAACTCTTAGAACACCTCTGGGATGGGGGACGGCTAGAACTGTTTGCTTGTTATTTGTCATGGTGACTTTAAATCTATTGTATCTGGCCATTAAGATGGCCAGGATCTAGGAACCAAGAGTTTTATGTCACTCTACTCCAGTGGTTCTTAACCTGCTAATGCTGGTTATGCAGATAACTTAGCATGATCTAATTTGAGGGGTTCACAGGACCCACTGAGTCCCATCCATGGGTACCCAGGAGGTGTGCCATCACAAGATTAACAGTCTTTGCTAGTCACTGCAGATTCCTATCATAACAATTGCTGGACTTTAGCTGAGGGTCTCTTTCCCTTATTTACAAGATCCTCAAGGCCAGGGTCTGTCTTACTTGTCTTGGTTCCTCTGGCACCTAACACTGTACTTGCCTTATAGTGAATGTGTAAAAACATTTGTTGAGCCTACAACCTCCTCTTCCTGGGCCTAGGACAGCTTTCGATTTGAAGGAGGTGCTGAGTAAATGATTGTTGAGTGATTCCTTTGTTTATGCCATCCTTTCTTTCTTTTCTTTCTTTCTTTAAGTGGTAACCACATGCCAACACCCAGTTCAGTTCCCACCTCCTTCCTGGAAACTTACCCAACTGCTGCAGGCCTCCTCTTTATTTCCCGCCAGAACAGAGTCTGCAGCACATAGATTAATATGGGATGCCAATCTTAAAGGATGAGCCCCTTATCTCCTTAGGCAGCGTCAAAGCTTTTTGAAGAGGGGTCTTTGTCCTACACTTTTAGCACAGCACTGGGTATGCAGTCAGTGCCATCAATCACCCACTGATTAACGGACTGGCACATTTCATCTCCCAGGAAGGAAGCTACTTCCTGGTGTAGGCCCAGAGTGGAGAACAGAGGGGACGGACTGGTTTCCACAGCACTGAAAGATGGTTCTGATACCATCATGAACACTGAACAGGTTCCATGCTTCCATGACCTCACTGGAAATAGCAGTTTCCCTGAAGAACTCTTTTAGAAACTGCGTATCAGTGGGACCTGTGTGAAAGAAGCTGTAAAACTTTATAAAAGGGCATAAAAGGAGACATGAATAAATGGAGAGCCATAGCTTGCTTTAGTACAGGAAGTCTCTATTTAAGAGAACTTTAGTTCTCTCCAAGTTCATCTGTAAATTCTAGACAATCTCATTAAAATGCCAAGATGAGGGGCACCTGGGTGGCTCAGTTGTTAAGCATCTGCCTTCAGCTCAGGTCATGATCCTAGGGTCCTGAGATTGAGCCCTGCATTGGGGGTCCCTGCGCTGTGGGAAGCCTGCTTCTCCCTCTCCCACTCACCCTGCTTGTGTTCCCTCTTTTGCTGTGTCTGTCTCTGTCAAATAAATAAAAACAAAACAAAAAAAACAAAACAAAACAAAAGCACCAAGAGGTGGTTTTGTTTGTTTGTTTGTTTGTTTATTTGTTTTGTTTTTTTTGAGGAGGGGAGAGTACTAAATGATCCAGATATAGAAGAATATGGAATGTGGAAGAATAACCATGAAAAAAATAGCCAGGTCAATTGAAATAAATAAAGAATGGTGATATTGGGAAGATGGGTAAACCTACTCCCACAGATATTAAAACGTATCATAAAATCACAGGAAGTAAAAAATACCAGAGGTGCCTGTGTGGCTCAGTCAGTTCAGTGTCTGGCTTTGGCTGAGGTCATGATCCCAGGGTCCTGGGATCGAATCCGAATCCATCCAGCTCTCTGCTCAGTGGGGCGTCAGCTTCTAGCTTTCCCTCTGCCCCTCCCTCTGCTCATGCTCTCTCTCTCTCAAATAAAATCTTTAAAAAAATTACCAGAGCAGGAAGTGAAAGAAAAGGTAGATAAATCAATGAAATTATATAGTTTAGAAAGAGAGCCAAATATCTATGAGAATTTTATATGCCATTTCAGTGTTTATGGGAAAGAAGGGATGATTCTCTAGACAGTTTTGGGACACCCGGCTGGCTAGTTAGGAACAATTAAAACTGGATCCCGACTTTATTTATTTATTTAAAAAAAAAGATTTTATTTATTTATTTGACAGATTGAGAGAGCACAAGTAGGCAGAGAGACAGGCAGAGAGAGAGGGGGAAGCAGGCTCCCTGACGAGCAGAGAGCTTGACTGTGGGGCTCAATCCCAGGACCCCGAGATCATGACCTGAGCTGAAGGCAGAGGCTCAACCCCCTGAGCCACCCAGGTGCCCCCCGACTTTATTTCTTAATTAAAATAAACGAAGAAGCATCCAAGATTTTAAGCGTAAGAATTATTAAAATATTAAAAGGTATAAGTGAATATTTTTATAATTTTGAAATAGGAAAGAACTTTTTAAGCATGACAAAAGTTGTAAAGAACTTTACATGACAAAAGCATGTAAAGAAGAACATTGATGAGTTTACTTAGACATTTCAATAAGGTTACAAACTTTGAGGGCGCCTGGGTGGCTCAGTGAGTTAAGCCTCTGCCTTCGGCTCAGGTCATGATCTCAGGGTTCTGGGATCAAGTCCTGCATTGGGCTCTCTGCTCAGCAGGGAGCCTGCTTCCTCCTCTCTCTCTCTGCCTGCCTCTCTGCCTACTTGTGATCTCTCTCTGTCAAATAAATAAATAAAATCTTTAAAAAAAAAAAAGGTTACAAACTTTGAAAACAAAGTTAAAGGAAGAATTGAGAGAATTATTTGTAATTGGAGCAGTAGTTAAAGGAGTAATATTTCCAAAACACAAAGCTCTCTTTCAAATTAATCTCAGAAAAAATAACTCCATAGAAAACAAAGCAAATCACTATGGGTATGCAAATAACAAAAATTAGTACAACAGACAGCAAGTAAATTTGTGAAAAAATAGTAAAATTCCTTTACAAAATAAATAATGTAAATTAAACAGAAGCAAAATATTTCAAGTCTATTAGTTTAGGATATATTAAAATATTGCTTATGGTCAATTTGGTAAAGGTGTGGGAAAACAGATATTTTTGTATATTCTGGGTGGGAGTGTAGATTTTGGGTGGAAAATTGGCATTATCTAAAAAAAACTAAAATGAGCATAGCTTTTGATCTAAGTACTCCATGTCCAGAAATTTAGCTTAGAGAAGAACTCTTAAAAGAGAGGAGAGATAAAAGTACAAGGAACTGCTGTAATGGTCCCTCCAAATAGGAAATTACCTTAATTTCTAACAATAGGGGTTGTGAAATGAGCCGTGTATCATCACACGATGAAAAATCACAGATTATTAAAATGGTGAGCCAAGTCTACAAGGAGTGCTATCCATGACAGAATTAGCCAGAAAGAAGCCAATTTCAGGAAACAATGCCTTCCATGATCTGATTTTTACAGAGAAACTCTGTGTGAGTGTGTGTGTGTGTGTGTGTGTGTGTGTGTGTGTGAGGACTCTGCATTAGCACGCCCACAGAAAAGGCAATCTGGGTGAATATACACCAAATTGTTCTCAGTGGTTATTTCTACACTTGATCTTAGCCAAAAGGCCGAGAAGCGATCTCAGTGGTTATTTCTGAAGGATGGGTTTATGGGAAGACTTTCACTTTGTATTTAGAATTATTTGTGCAATGAACCAACATTGCTTTTGTCATGAAAGAGAGACAGCAAGAGAGAAGTGGAAAGGGGAGGGAGGCCGAGAGGGAGGGGAAAGGAGAGAAATTCTGAGCACAGAGAGGAAGAAGAAAAGGGCCAAAGTACAGGGTGAGTAGCTGGCAGATCATTTCCTCTCCGGGCTCCCATTGCTTCACATCATGAAGCCACGGGGCTCCCAGGCCCCCTCCTTCTCAGAGTCTAAGCTTTGTATTCGCTTGGTTTCAGAGGTGGAATGAAAACGAGGGGAGAATGTACAGACATGCACCTGCAGCTAGAGTGTCTCTGAGCCCAGAACAAACAGGCCGCACACACTTGCTCCTTCCTTCCAAGGCACACGTGAGCCGGCCGCGTGGCGGAGAGGATCGGGGTGTTTGGATGAAAGGCTCCGTGAGAGAACAGGGACAATGACTAGCCTTGGGGAATCAGATGGTGAAATGGCAAGATTGGGCCACTTAGGCCATTAGACTCCGTTCGAGGCCTTTCATCCCTTCCCTCAGCAGCTGTCTGCCGAATTCTCTGCCTTCCTCTCTCTGACTCATCCTTCTGTTCTGTCCTTTGGCTGGTGGTAATCAAAACCGTTCCCTATTTCCAAACTGGTCTACAGGCTCAGGTTGGGCCTGGGACCCACGGACAACCCTGTGTCTGTCTCTTTTCCACTTGCATGGTCTGGTCTGGGACCCGCTCTTCCCTGCTCCTCAACCACAGAGAGCGTGACTGTGCTACTCCACTGTCTCTAGGTGGTCCTGTCTTTTCGCCAGAGCCCTCTCCTGCCTTGGTGCATCTTGAGAGCTAGGCACATTGCTGGCCTCATGAATTATACTGTATAATAACACGATTAACCTTTGTTGCTGAATGCATTCACTCTCCGGATTTTTGCAAAAGGGGACTTTATCTTGCTTCTCAATCTTGGTTCAGAGGCACGCCACAGAATGACCCTGAAATTTCAGCTCCTTTTCAGAACTCGAAGGCTCCTTGCTGCTAGGAAACTTTCCAGGTAGAAGTGCCTGAAGGACAGAGAGCTGGCTGGGTTTACTGAGGCCACATGGGAATGTTTTCTGGGAATTTCCATGAAGACGGGACCAATGGGTTCAATATTTACGGCTTGTGCTGTTTATATATGTGTAGCCTAGATGTCACCTGGGAGCGTTCCTGCCCCTTGAAAGTGCATTGGGATTATCGTGAGTGTCCCTTTTCCTTAATCTTGTCAAGTCCTCAGAATCATCCCTCAAAGTCTCTGGGGGGGCTAACTTCATTCCTGTCTCTCCTGCTTCTTGGGCTCCATTTCTCTTGACAGTGTGTTCTGCTAATTTCCCCTCAAAACATGATCCCACCAGAGGAAAATCACCTGGGCCAAGCATTTGAACCACTCTTTAAAGCCGGGCTCCCTGCTCCTGTCCCTGCCTCTCCTGTCTCAGCTCTTCTCCTCCCAGACCGCTCCAAGAGTTCCAGAATCTTTGCTTTTTCTTTTCTTTCCTTTTGTTCTTAAGGTGAACATTTCTCTTCTCTCTTCTAGTTGTTTTGACATTGGCTTTGTGGAGGGCAGTGGGGGAGGGGACAGTTGGGGATGGTGATTGAGGGAGATGGGTTTAATTTTCCACACTTAGCACCAATTAAGGTATTTCCCAAAGACAGTTCTTTTCTTCACAGAAAATCTAGATTTTTCAGAAAATACAGTTTTCTCCATCTCTTCCCATGTAAATAAATGCTCCGTTCCGTTCGATGTAAATTTGCAGATCGTTGCCCCTGCTTTTCTCCACTTCATAGCAAGTCTTTCCTGAGCACTTCCTCGGTGCCTGGAAGTGGCTGAGAATTTAATCCAGGAGATTAACATTGACTGGGGAAGCAGGGAGTTTTCAACGATGATTTTATTCAGTCCCCCTAAGCCACAAGGTGCCCATTTTAGGGACGAAAAACTATGGGTTTGAGTGATTTAGGAAATTGCTCAAGATTACAGAGTGATGGAGACGGGATTCAGTTCCAGGCCTGACACAGAGCAAGTGATCTCTCTGCTACCTCAAGGCTGATTCCCACAGACTGGAGACTCGTTATTTCCCTGGAACGTTCGGTGTGAGGGCGCTTGGAAGGAAACCAGGAGGTGCTGGTTATGTGTAGGCATGGAGAGAAGTGTGTGGGCAATGGTTCGGGAAGAAGGTGTTATTTGACTTTGCTACTTTCAGAGAGCTTTTCTGCAAAGAACAATTCCCTCCTCACACGTTTTGAGGAGCCAGAAACTGTAAGGGCAAGGAGTTGCATCCCCTTTGTGAGAGGGGTGCACTGAGGTTGCAAAGGCAATGAAGTAAGTGTGTTTTAGAGAGCCTGTAGTGTAAAGGGTGTTCTTGGTCCTTGAGAGGAGGCCCAACTCCCTGCACAGCGTCCTGATCACGAGGAAGGTGGAGAAGGCATGCTGACGCTCACAAGACAAACGGACTCAATCTCTATGATAGTTCCAAAAAAAAGAAAGAAGAGGGTGCTGCTCCGAATTTAACCACAACAGTGACAACAGCAGTTTCCACCTGGTGAGACCTTAGAGGTTGCAAGCTCCGTATCTAATCCCTGATGTGCATTATTTCATTCAGGGTCTGAACAGCTCGAGGGAGCAGGTACAGCTGCTGTTCCCCATTTGACAGGTGTTGAAATTGAGGGTTGGAAGAGAAGTCATTTGCTCCCAGTCCCAGAGCTCTGAGAGAGTAGAGTTTTTTTTTTTTTTTTTTTTTTTTTTTGCAACCCAAGAGTGTTTGTTCTTCTCTCATCTGCTGTTTTGACTTTGTGAGGCAGGCCACCAAGGAGCCGAAGACTAAAAGAACATTTTAAAAAGTGGAGCAGATTTGTAGGGGAGTGGGGCGTGCAGGGGGAGACAGAAGAGCCATGTTTGGGTGTGAATAGACTAGTTTTCAGATGACTCACCTTCCCTGCCAAATCCAGGAGGAGCTGTAATTATTTAGAATTGAAAAGTCATCCTTCTGCCATCTCCTGGCTTCTTAAAAAGTAAGTCAGCCCCAGGGGCCCACAAAGGTAGGGGGAGAAGGGATATTTCAACCACAGATTCTTCCATCCTCTGCAGAGGGGCAATGCCAAGAGCAAAAGCAAGAGACTAGGGCAACATTTTCATAGGTTTGGGGAAAAATAAGTAGAGCTCAAAAGATGGAATGAAGCCGTAAAACGCAGAACAGCCCCTTTTCCCATCACATCTCTGCCATCTTTCTGACAAAGATGTGGCAGTCTTGTGCAAAGTGAGACCCCAAAGCTGGCCGTGGCTGGGCGGCAAAGCCAGGGCAGTTCAGGTTCTAGGTTGAGAGGCTGCCTGCATTCTCTGTGTGCATTTCACCATGGTTTGGTACCCAACCTGTCCATCCAGATGGAGCTAAATCTTCCATGGGGTCACCCAAAAGGGCAATTCACTTAAGGGTGCTAATTCCGTACACCTCCTTCCCTCCAGGCTGCGACAGGATGTTCCCTCCCAATTCTGAAGATGTCACTGAACCTCAATGGATCATTATAAAAAAGGGTCCATTGCTTCCAGAAGCAGGTGTTCTGGCCAAGGAACGCTCCCGGAAAAGCTGGCCTGGCAAAGTGGTATTTCCAGCAGATGGACGGGCGAGGCCCTGGCCTTCATGTCCCCTCCCCTCTTGTCCTCATCCACTGCTTGTGACGGGAGCCAGTGAGTAGGGTTGGTGGAGGTTTGACTGATCTGGGACGAGGCTCTCCAAACCATAAAGGAGCAGATGTGGGGGGAGATCATGACAAACAGCAGCCTGTGAAGAAGAAGCCCATTTGGCAGCCGGTCCCTCGCTTGTTCTTTGGAGGCCACTGAAGTGCCTGGTGGAGGCCAGCCGGGGCTGGCCCACCCTTCTGCTCGGAGCTCTCGCTGCTTTGCTAGAGGACAGCATGACCTCAGGAGAGAGTCGACCTGGGGATCTAGTATCAGTCCACTAGTCCACTAGTAAGCACAGCGGTTCATAAAGGTGTCTGTGACTCCCTGTCAAATAAGTGGTTATTTGGTGGGCACGTGGGCGTTTTCTGTGTAACTGCTTCTAAATTCTGTCCGATTCTCAAAGGGTTCCATGAACCAAAAAAAAGGGGGGGGGGGATAAGAACCCTTGATTTAAAGAAAATCGATGTCTCCGTCAGGAACTGGGTTGCACGCATGCTCGGAAGAGTGCAGATCAGCTACAGGGAGTCTGGGCTGCATGTCTCTAATGAACAGTGAAAGTTAATATTGCCCTGTGTTGGTGACAAGGCGAGTGGATAGGTGTTTCGATTCTGACGGTGGGAGTATTAATTGGGATGTTCCTGCTGGAGGGCAGTTGGGGGATATGATGCCGAGACTTTACAATTTTATGTATTTAGTTACCCTGAAATTATAATTCTAGAAATTGATCTTAATGATTGAGGGTGCAGCCTCTGGAGTCATTGTCTATGTCACTATGGGCAAGTTCCTTATGCTCTCTGGACCTCAGTTTCCTCATCTGTAAAACGGAGGCAATGTTATTTATCCGTCTAGATAGATATACACACAAAACACTTATACAATGCCTGAGACACAATAAATTCAGTGATTATTGTTTAGATATAAGGATTTTATTGTCACATTATTTATCGTAACTGAAAATTAGAAATAACCCCAAATAGCCAACATAAGTGACTGGTTTCATGAACTATACAACTCAACCAGTAAAGATTAAATTAGTGAATATCACTGAAAAAATGTTCATAGTATATTGGAAGACAAAGCAGCTTACAAAACAGTATGTATTATGCCCACAGAAAAGTGGCTGAAAAATACGTATTAAATATTTCAATGATTATGTTGGAAGGGTGGCTTTTTATTGTCTTCTTTTTGTTTTTTTATGTCTTTTAAATTTTCTACAATGAACATTATAACTTTTTGCAATAAGGACAAAACTAACCTCAATAAAAAGAACTTTTTTTAAAAAAAGATTTTATTTGAGAGAGAGAGAGAGAGAACAAGTGGTGGACTGGGGCAGAGAGAGAGAGAGAAGCAGATTCCCTGCTGGGAAGGAAGCCCACTGTGGGGCTCAATCCCAGGACCCTGGGATCATGACCTGAGCCAAGGCAAACGTTTAACCAACTGAGCCACCCAGGCACCCCCGAAAGTAACTTTTAAAAAAAAAAATGATGACTAATCTGAGTTGGGAGACTGTGACCTTGAGTAGTCATTCCTGTGAGGGTTCCTTTCTTCAGGTCTGAAATGAAAAGTTGTACCTTCTTTCTTTCTTGAGAGAGGGGCACCTCAAATGGCAGGGGGAGGGTAAGCATGCTTTGTGAAGGGTGACACCTGGTGCCTGGAACCAGAGCAGCTCTCACAAAACAATCTGCCTTGTCATGCAGGACCCCTAGGTCCAGCTCTCTGGACTTTGAAAGCCTGCGTCTGGCTCTGGGCTCTAGTCCTGTTATGATTAACTCTGGGGGACTTGGCATGGATTGAGGATGAAAGGTAGAGTGACTTTCAGCCACGAAAATTAGTCTGCAGTCAGGATCCCAAGTTTAATCTCTGTGAAACCGATGGGCAAGTGTGGCCATGCTTACTAATTAGGCAACAGCAATGTAAATTGATCAAATCAATTCCCTTCGTGACGCAAAGCCTAAGAACCCAGAGACAGCTGGAGCTTGGAAGAGCTTCCAGAAAGCCAGAGAACATGAATCCCTTTCCCAGAGATGTTAACATGGTTAATCTAGATTGCTTTGCTAATTGTCGGCTCCCTGTTCAATAATGGATGATACGGTGACGCAATGTGGCTCCCTCGTCCCTGTCCCTCCTGTGGCCAGGCTCTGGGTTGGGCCTTGTAAATTGCGCTCATTCATTTCTTTCCTGGATTTACAGCAAGCATTAAACTTGATCAGGCTTAAAGAGCCCTTGCTTTCTGGAAAGAAGCAAAGTAATAGCCAGGGTTCCCATTTCATTTACGAATAGCTCCACTGTTAATTTGAAAGTCAATGTATTAAAAAAGAATGTAAAAAGGAAGCCATTAGAAGAAATGAGGCTTATTTCAGCAACCAAGTGTTGAGACCGGCATTTTCCATTTATTTAGTACAGATCAAAGGAAGAAAAGAAAGAGAGAGGCTGTTGTGGTGAAATGAAATGAGTGTGGAGTACAGGAACAGACAGAAAAGCTCAGCTCTTGTCACTTTCCAGCCCTGAGAACATGGCCAATGATTTTACTTTCCTGAGCCTCGGTTTTCTTATTCATACAACGGAGACAATGACGCCATCTTCAAAGGGTTGGGCACGTTAAATAAGAGAACTGCGCTTGGTGCCTGGGATGTAATGAGTGCTCAGTAAATACTAGTTTTCTGTCCCGTCCTGTCCCCTGAACGAAGCCCTGAGATCACGTCTTCATTTTGTAGGACAGACTCATGTATCCTAGGCCTGCTGTTTGTGCTGCTGGACTTCCAGACTGTTCTTTTTGATGAGGCAACTGGCGGTCTTTCCAGAATTCGAACCACGTGATTCTGAAGAGGGGGCTTAACAGAACGTGGGACTGGAAATTTGGGTCATGTTTGAAAAAACCATATTCAGTATTATACTCTAACATTTTATGTAAAACCCTGTTGTGTTCATAATACACAACACAAAACATGAAGTGTGAATCTTGGCTGGTGGTATGTGGATCTCTAATTGCAGAGGGTGTGCGATTTTTGGTTTAGATAAAGGGAGTCATGGGTAAAGCAAAACTAAGAAAATTGTCATTCTGGCAAAACACACTTGGAATGCAAGCCAGTGACTGGAAGGGAACATGTGGGGAGCCCCTGGGTGAGGGTGTGGATAATCTTGTCTTACCTGTTCTGGTGCTGTTTACACAGCTGTGGTCACTTTGTGAAAGCAGGTAGGGTGCTACCCTTATGACTGGTGAGCTTTTCTGTGGTATGTCACACTTTGCTAAAAAATTTAAGGAAAAGTAAGTGATATAGCCTTGGCACTCATTCAGTTGAGATGGGACAAGGCCTAAAGATGTCTCAGGTCAACCTATTGAGGAAAGTGGGAAATTCTTTGTAAATCATAGATGCTGCTTGCTCTTAGATCACCTAGGTTTTTTTTTTTCTTTTCTTTTCTTTCTTTCTTTTTTTTTTTTTTTAAGATTTGTTTATTCATTTGAAAAAGAAGAGAGAGCACACCCGAGTGCTGGGGAAAGGGAAGAAGGAGAGGAAGAGAGATGATCCTGAAGCAGACTCCCTGCTGATTGTGGAGCCTGTTGTGGGGCTTGATCTCAGAACTCTGATATCATGACCTGAGCCAAAATCAAGAGTCGGCTGCTTAACTGACTGAGCCATTGCCATGCCCCTGGTCTAGATTTCTATGTGTGAGAACAGAGTACAGTCCCAAGCTGCCTTGACCTCTCTCCTGGGCCACTGCTCCAGCCTCCCCCGTGACCTCCCTGCCTCCACTCTTGAGCCTCTACAATCCATTCCCTGTTTATCCACAGAAATCTTTAAAAAACATAAACCTGATCATATTACTTCCCTTTCCAAAATCCTCCAGTGACTTTCTATTGCATGTAGTGAAAACTCTGAGCTCTTTTTTTTTTTTTGTTAAAGATTTGATTTATTTGAGAGTGAACGATCATGAACAGGGGAGAGGGACAGAGGAAGAGGGAGAAGCAGACTCCCCACTGAGCAAGAAGCCTGACTCAGGACTCTATCCTAGGACCCTGGGATTGTGACCTGAGTCAAATGCAGATGCTTAACTGACTGAGCCACCCCAGTGCCCCTCTGAGCTCTTTTTTTTTTTTTTTAAAGATTTTATTTGTTTATTTGACAGACAGAGATCACAAGTAGACAGGGAGGCAGGCAGAGAGAGAGAGAGAGGAAAGCAGGCTCCCTGCTGAGCAGAGAGCCCGATGTGGGACTCGATCCCAGAACCCTGGGATCATGACCTGAGTTGAAGGCAGCAGCCTAACCCACTGAGCCTCCCAGGCGCCCCCCTCTGAGCTCTTTATCATGACCTACAAGACCTTATAAAATGTCCATGCTATCCTTCTATCAGGCATCCCTTATGACCTCTCTCCTCCTGTCTCTCTTCACCCCGGCATTTTGGCTGCCATCATTCCTGCTCAACCATGCCAAACACATTTTTACGTCAGGGCTTCTGCATGTCTTATCCCTGCTGCCCACAGGGCTTCCCCCTGGATCCCTGCAGGGCTGGGCTCCTTCTGATCTCACTCAGCTTTCCATCCAGGGCCTTCACCAGCCTGCCGCCAGCCCTCCCAGTGTTCTGGGGCTTTCTCACGGGCTTCACTGCCCTGTCCTTTTCTAGCACACCACCTCATTTCCTCCAGGGTATTTGCAGTGACTCGATATCATGTGGTTCCTTTGTTTGTTTGTTTTGTTAAAGATTTTATTTATTTATTTGACGGAGATCACAAGTACGCAGAGAGGCAGGCAGAGAGAGAGAAGGGGAAGAAGGCTCCCCGCTGAGCAGAGAGCCTGATGCGGGTCTCGATCCCAGGACCTGGAGATCACAACCAGAGCCGAAGGCAGAGGCTTAACCCACTGAGCCACCCGGGTGCCCCCCATATGGTTCCTTTGTATGTGTACTATTTGTCCATGTACACCCTCCAAGGCTGGGACCCTCATGAAGGTGGGGACTTTGCTGTCCTGATCTACCCTACTTACAAGTGCCTGACACAGAGTAGGTACTTGATAGACTCTGGCTGTGATCGTGATAAGCCTCTCAATCTCTGATCTTCAGTTTCCAAACCTGTAAAACTAGGCTACTGATAAGCCTCTCCTTCCATTCCTAGGGTTGTTGTAAAGGTGATAGGAGATAAAGCACGTGAAGGGTTTAGCACAGGGCTTGGCACAACATACAAATGGTGGCTGCTGCGCCCGGGTGCTAATTGCGAGGCTTTGTTAATCTTATAGCCGCTGGAGGCCTCTGATTGATTGATCATGAGCAAACAATCATCTTTTGTTAGGGGCACTTGGACGAAATGGTAAATCAGGCCTGTTGATAGACCAGCTTTCCCAACATTTGTTCTGATGCTTCTTTGGCTGTTAGTGATTCTCTGTGTGCTGTGCAAATATTGACTGATGAATAGAGACTTTGTGCTACTTTGATGATCCTTCAAAAGACAGGGCAGATGGAACTTGTATCTAGAAGAATGAGCAGCACGCGGGACCCCTGTCTACGGTCAGATACGTGAGAAATGAAAACACAGGAGCACAACACTCAGGCCAGGAGACAGGGGCTGGTGAGAAAGCAGATTGCCAGGGGGCTCTCCACAGGACAAATGCGGCATCCCAAGGAAACTGGTCTCTTTCGAAATGTTCTGTAAAAACAAACCACCACCAAAAAACCTGTTCAAAATGTTCAGAGGGAACAGGAAGGGCCTCTGTGCGTTAAGAAGTTCACAAAGGTAAAGTGATCTCCGTCAGATGCTGATGTAAATAAATGGGCAGATCTTGGGTGAAGAACCTCAGTGAACGATAAAAGCAACTGAATTTGCAAGGAAGAGAGAACCCAGAAAAATAAAATCGGGTAGCAAAAGTCAGAGAGAGAGGGAGGGAGAATGAATGAAAATGAGAGCCATTTGTGGTAGGAAGTTAGCCACCCAGGTCATAAGACAGTGATTGGAAGAAAATCATCACAGAATTTTAGCTGCAAAATGAGAGAGTGTCCCATTGTGTTCTTTTTCATTTTATCCTTTTTTCCCCTTATGATCCAGGGAAGAAAAGGTGGGAAAAAATGGGGGAAAAGGCAAATGAAAAGCAAATCTCTTCTTTTCCCCAACCCCTGAAAAAAATCCCCTAAGTAGGTCGCATGCAGCATCCTCAGGCATCTCTGTGGGGGCCCAGGCTCCAGGAAGCATGAAAGAATTTCAAGGCATTGCCTAGATAGATCTGGTTAGTGAGAGATGATGACAGGTGACACCGAGAGGAAGTCATCCAACTAACAACTTTTAATCAGATTGGAGCAGGGAGTCGGGGACCTTTAGGTCTGGGGCTCTTTCGTCAGGGAAACCAGAGGGAGTAGCCCTGTGTGGGTATTTTGAGGGCGAAGCAAAGTTTAAAAGCATTTTGTTCTCCCCAGGCAGAATAGAAGAGCTCAATTAACAAAGTATTTGATTATACTTAGGTGGTGTTTTTCTTTGAAACTTCCTCTTTATTATATTTCTCTTCCTCCCCACCCCGAGATGATCTAATTTATACTTCTGTTTCAATAAAGAGGGCTTTAAAATGGTTAGCTCCACACGTAATAATGAATGCTTTTTCTCTGTAAAAATTAAGAACATAATTTGACCATTTTGACCATTTTCTGGTCAATTTTGACCATTACCTTTAATTCTGAGCTCTTCCTTCAGAGGAAGTTCTTGTTATCTTTTTGGTGCATAACCTTCCAGTTTTTTTTTCTTTCCTTTTTTTTTTTTTTTTCTATGTGCTTCATACATATACACTCATAGAAAATAGAATGTTTGGAATTTTTATATATTTGGGGTAACAGTTCATACTATATGCAATACTATGAAACTTTCTTCCCTCTTCCCTGAGCAATTTCTTAATTAGTCTACACGTTTAATTCATTCTTTCTGACTCTTGTGTCAAAGTCCCCTGTACAGATATGTCAGGGTTAATTTCCTCACTTGCCGTATTATACCTGGATGTTTAGGTTGTTTTTCAATAAGAATATATATTTTTTAAATAGCTTTTTTCTTCTCTCTCTCGCATGAGCAGAGGAGGGGCAGAGGGAGAAGGGGAGAGAGAACCTTGAGTGGGTTCCACACACACTGTGGAGACTAACATGGGGCTCGATCTCATGACCCTGAGATGGGGACCTGAGCCAAAATCCAGAGTCAGAGGCTTAACTGACTGCACCACCCAGGCGCCCCATTTTTAAATAACAGTTTTATTGAGACATATCACATATCATAAGATTCACCATCTTAAAGTGTACAATTAGTGGTTTTTAGTGTGTTCAGGGAATTGAACAAGCATCGCCACTATCTAATTCCAGAACATTTTCATCACTCTCGAAAGAAACCCAGTACTCATTAGCAATCACTACTATCCCTCCTCCCCTCAGCCTCTAGCAACCACTAATTTACTTTTTTTTCTCTCTGTGGATTTGCCTGTTCTGGACATTTCATTTGGTGGAGTCATACAATATAGGACCTTTTTGCTTGGCTTTCCTTCTCATATCCTTTTCAAGCACTTTTTTTTTTTTTTTTTTTGCACCTAATAATATCCCCTTGTATGTATATATGGAATTTGTTTATCCATTTTTCAGGTGTCGGACATTTGGTTTATTTCCACTTTGGGGCTATTATGAACAATGCTTCTGTAAACAGTTGTGCACAAATTTTTGGGTGAACATATTTTCAGTTCTCTTGGGTGCATATCAGGAGTGGGACTGCGGGTCATAAGGCAGCTCTGGGTTTAACTTGTTGAGGAACTGCCAACTATTTTCCAAAGTTGCCACATCATTTTACATTGCCATGAATATATATTTTTTTAAACAAAAAAGAACATATTCATGGGGCAAATGGATGAGTTGATTGACTTGAGACATCGTCAACCACGTGTGCAGCAAGCTGAGAAACACACTAACTCAGAGCTGTCTGGTAGAACTTCCTGTAATGGTGACCATATTCCAAATATGCCTGGGCCCATGTGGCAGCCACCAGACACATGTGGCTACTGAACTCTTAAAATGTGACTACTCTGCCTGGGGAATGTAATTTTTATTTAATTTTAACAAATTCAAATTTGATTTGCCCCGTGTGGCCAAGGGCTACTGTATTGGTCATTAGAGTGCTTAATCTCTCCTGTCTGTAAAAACTCACAGTTCCCAAAATAGTTGCCTTAATTTACCCAGAAAACGACGTGCCTCCTGGTCTGCACTGCACAGCTCTGAACTAGCTACTGTCACGGACATCACAGGGAATAATTCGGAGACTATGATGCCTTAAATTCTAACTGTACCACATTGAAATTCAGGTAGCTCCCAACTTTTTCAGGGATGTGTTTGGGAAATTGGTACTTTGTGTATCTCCTTTATGCTTTCAACTCACTCAATTTATTTATATATATATTTTATTGTTCTATTTTATTATTATTATTTTTTAAGCTCACTCAGTTTAAAGAACTGGCTTTGTTGTTTTGTTTCTTACTACAAAAGGAATACATATTCACTGTAGAGAAGCATGAGGGGAAATAAAAATTACCACAGGCAACTCCTGTTAATATCTTGGGGGGCGTGTGTGTGTGTGTGTGTGTGTGTGTATGTGTGTGTCCACACAATTTACTTTTACTTCAGCTTTGGGGACAGGGAACAAAAATGCCACTGGAACCAGTCTTCTTCCTCATAGTTACTGGGAGAAGACTTCATTCACACACTGAGTTCTCACTGCGTGTCAGGCCCGTGCTCTGTGGAGTCAAGAGTCTGTTGGGGACGCTGAACATCAAAAACCCATTCTAGCCCAGGGTGACCAGGTGCTGATGGTAGGGAGAGAGAGAACAAAGAAAGTCCAGGAGAGGAGGAGCCTCTGCCTAGGGAGTGGTGGAAGTCTGCAAAGGGGTAGTGACACTGAGCCAGACATTTGAACTGGAAGAATTTATGACACAGGAAGGGAAGGACAGGGGCGCTGCAGGTAGAGGGCACAGTTATCAGGGAAGGGAGACTGCTCCTGTTCGGTTGGAGGGGGTAATAGTATGGGTCACGTGCAGCTTATCTGCTTTGGTGTCATTGAATTCTCCTATTTGCCTGACGAGATAAGTAAAATATCATTCCCCTTTTATATAGGCAGAGAGTGGAAGTTGAGGGAAACTAAGTAATTCGCCCAAGGTTGCACAGCTCATGAGGGGCAGAGCTGGGATTCTGGCTTGTTGAGCACAAAGCTCAGTCTTGAGACATTATGAGATAGGCTGGAGCCCCCTCATGAAGAGACTTTTCTGCCACGTGCAGGAGCTGAGAAGTTACCTCACAGGGGGTTCAGCAGGATCCTGGCATGACTGGATCTGTGTTTGAGTGAGATCATTGTGGCTGTAATGCAAAGACAGTTTGGAGAGACCTCCACCCACTCTGTAAACAGGTCCGCAATTGAGCTGGGATTGAGTCCCTCTCGAGACACACACACACACGCACACACACACACACACACACACACACACATACACACACAGCTTCAGTGATAGGAGCCTCTGAGAATCCAGCACTTGTCTCTGTCCTCCTTCCCAGTAAAAATCTGTAGCAGCAGCCTGAGTTCTGTGTCTATTCCAGACCATGGTTGGGGGCACGGGACCCAGCTCCTTGCCAGAGGACCTTGAACAAATCATTTCCCAGTTTCCTCTTCTGCAAAATGAAATTGCTGGAATTTCTGTGTTTAAATGCCCTTTCCATCTTTAAAACTGGCTCCTAAAAACAGTGGTACCTATTAAGGGATTTCACTGTGGCTATACACCATGATTTTTGGAGAGTGGCTGTCCCCAGATTTTAGAGCTTTTTAGTGTTTCCTGCATGAGGCCAGAGATCTGGCTTTCTAGGCATCAATGAAGAAATAACAGAATCTTTTTTGTTTGCAGACTAGGCCAATGGAAGCAAATAACCTAATTAGGACATCACAAGCTGCTTGCCCAGTTAAAGCTAATTTAATTAAGGTCTTATTAGTTGTTATAACTACTTTTTAATGAAGGCTTATTACATTCAACTACGCAGATCCCAAGCAATTGTATTAAATGTTGGCAAATGACCCATTAGTCTTCAATTTCACTTTTTTTTTGCATGGTGCCTACCTAACCTGATATTCAGATGCCTATGGTTGATTTTTTTCTTCAAAGCCACATGCAATGTTGAAGGCATATTTCCCTTTTTTACCTGATTTCCCATTTCTCTGGGATTCCCTGCACACCGGAGTTGTATTGGAGTGATACAAAAGATGAAGAAAGGCTCGCCAGTGGCCTCCCATATTTCCTAATATTTCCACCATTAATCACTCCCAAATGGCACAATTTTGAGGACTAGGGGCCCCCTCCTTAAAATGCCAATGGTACGGTGGAAACACAGAAAAAATGATTATTATGAATTAATTAACATCTTACCAAAGATTAGCTCATAATATTAGCTAATCGGCCAGTAAATGAGACTCAAGAAAATCAATCCGGGGCGTGAGTAGTTTTGATAATTGTAGGTGTGTAGAGCAAGGCGGGGAAAAAAATCAAGAGTTACTTTCTATTGTGCACCAGGCACTGGGCTAGATACTTCCACATTTATTATCCCCATTTAATCCTCTTAAGACCTCGATATGAATGCATTATCATAACTGAGCTACAGACAAGAAGCAGGAGCACAGAGAGGTTGAGCCAGCATCAAAGTTGCACGGATAGTAAGGGAGAGAGTGGGGATTTGAAGTCCCAGGACAGCAGGCAAAGGCTTGGAGAGGGTATCAGTGTGGGGAGCAGTACCAGGACACTGGGGATTAAATTCAGCCCTTGGGGGTGTAGTGGTATTATCTGTGGGCAGGTAAACCCGAGGACAAGTGACTGACACTAAAAACAAACCTGGCAGGGCTCACCCTCTGACCCTGGTGGGTCTGATGTGCTTGTTTTGTCTCCGTCCATCATCAGTGGGCAATGTGCTGGCATTAAGAGCATGGGATTGGCCTCAGTGACGCCAACACAGAGGCCAGTTCCAGCTTTCTTCTGTAGGTATGAACCTGGGCAAGCTGTTTAAGCTGTCTCAGCCACAATTTTCTCATCTGGACCAAAGGATACTGGTGTCTTCCTCATATTCCTGTTGTGAAAGTTACAGGCCGTGTGTCAAGCATCCAGCCCAAGGAAAGTGCCAGTAAGGAGCCGCTTATCCACTTCTAAACTGATGAGCTGTGTGGCTACAGCGGGAGGGCCATAGGCAATAGGAAGCGGATCCCTGGAGAAAGGGGGGGGGGATCCAGACTTATTAGGTTCATGGTTCTTAAACTTGAGTGCACACCAGAATCACCTGTGGGGCTCAGGAGACCCCACCCCCCCACCCCCATCCCATCACCTGGGCTGCAACTCCAGTCTTTCAATCAGTAGGTATGGGGTGGGGACCAAGAATTGTCACCTCTAACATGTTCCTGGGCAACGCTGGTGCTGCTGGACTGAGGACCACCTTGGAGACTCACTGGATAAGGTCACTCATAGAGGTTGCTCTCTGACTACCATAGATGGTCGCTCCAATCCCTGGGATGGCCATGGGCATCATATTCTGAGTCCTCCAGAGTCTGGGATGAAGCAGAGAAGCAGAGATCTTCCCCCGTTTTTACCTTGGTTTTGTGGTTTTTTGAGCCATTGGGAGCCAGTCCTTGCAAACAGGGGCCAAAAATGTTCACTTAATTATGATGCCTTATTTATTTTTTGCCATGCTGTTCTCTGAGCCTACTTAGGTTGAAGGGATATTGTGGTTTAAATGAACCAATTTGGTGGTGGAATGCGCTGATACAATTTGTTCTTCACAGAGAACAAGGAGGGGTTAGGTTCTAAGTAACAGCTTCTAATTCATCTATTAGCCTCAAAATTTACATTTTTCAAAAGCTTTTCACTGGCTTAAAGGACAGATATTCTCAGACATGCAGAAGCAACAGTACTTGCCTTCCACCATTCTTTTTACCAAGAAGGGTAATCTCACTGGATACCAGGGAGATAATGTATGTAAAAGTGTCCAGCATAATGTCTTGTAAATTAAAAAAATATGATTTGCTATGTTCATTAAACAAATGTTTTCTGAGCCCTTTTAAAATGGTGACAGCATGCTTTTATATGAATGTTTCTTTGCTTTGGCACTACTGACATCTTGGACCACATAGTTGTCTGTCCTGTGCAGCATAGGACGTTAAGCAGTATCCCTGGCCTCTTCCACTAGATGCCAGTAACACACTCTAGTTGTGACAATCAAAAATGTCTCCTGACATTGCCAAATGTCTCATGGGAGGCAGAGAGGGGAATCATCTTTTGTAAAGAACTATTTCTTTACATGAGCAATCTTATTTTGTCCTCACAAGGGCCCAGTGGAGAACCTGTTATTTGTCTCATTTTAGAGTAGAAAGGAGGAACAGAGAGGTCAAGCAATTTGCCAAAGTCCACACAGCTGGTAAAGGAGCAGGATCAGAATTTGAATTCAGGACTGACATAATCCAGAGTCTTTGTCTTGAACACTCTTCTTGCTTCTTAGAGTTCACTTTAAGGAAGTGTGGGGAGGAGAGTCTATTTAATCACATACATTTATCCTGGTGGTTGCTTCTGAGGAGAGAGTTGAACCCAGGAGAGGGGTGGGGGCATTTAGATGTATTTGTAACATTTCATTTCTTCAAAGAAGAAAAAAGATGCATAGCCAATTCAGCAACATGTTAACATTTGTGAAGTCTGGGTGAGAAGAGTCATGGGTCTCTTCAATTATCTTTTTGTACTTTTTGGAAAAAATGAGATAGCTCATAATTAAATACCAAAATAATTTTAAAAAGAGCAAAATGAGGAGAAATGCAAATATCTTCTGATATTTTCTGAGCATGCGACCATCCCAGCTGGCACTCTGTTTACTCAGGTTTTATTCTTTTCCTCTTTCTTAACAGAGGGATCCCCCAGCCTTCTAATGTGAAGGAATCAATCATATTTTTGTTTCCCCAAAAGGCATAGCTCCTTTGCAGAATTGTTCATAATCATGAAAGTACTGGCAGGACCTTATTAAATATCTCCTCCAAAGTGGATCCTGTGTTAGAGCCTTCACGTATGTTAGTGACTCATGTTTATGCAATGTTTACTAGTGTTTGGTGCCCCCCTGAGTCCTTTTCGTCCTTCCTTTCTTGTTGCTTGCTTACAATCCTAAGATGATTTTGGTCTCATTTTACAGATGAATTAATGGAGGCTTAGAGAGATGAACTGCACAGCCAGGACTCCAGACCTGGATTTGTCTGATTTCAATGTCCTTGTTCTTTCTAGTATCTTAAGCTGCTACTCAAACAGGAGTTAGCAAGGACCACAAGGCTGTCCCAGAGGAGGAAAGGTGCCAGCCCTCCCCACTGGATGGGGGGGGGGGTGAGATGGCAGCAACAGGAGACAGGTGGCAGGAAAGGTTTTCCTGGTCAGTTCTGAGAACCTTTGGCTGGTCCCAGGAACCTGGCTTAGCTTCTCCTTGATCTTTGGCCCAGTGGCAGTGGGTCAAAGTTCATCCCATCCCTGCCCTGTCCCGGATGCTGGTTCCAACACTTCTAGATTTAGTACAGTCTGAAAATAACCCTGCCTCTCCTTCCAGATCAACAGTTCAAGGTCAGTATTAAATTTCACCCCTGGCTGACCAGGGCCCATTGACTACTTCTCAAAAAGCCTCCTCTCCCAGCCGAGTCTGCTCAACAGGCCATCTCCTTGCTTCTTGAGCAGTGCTCAACTCAATTTTCAGTTCATGAGGCTGGCATCTTCCACAATCAATTTGGATTTTGCAACTAAAATGTGGTGCACTTGCCACGCTCTCGTCTAAATATAGACTGTCCACTGCATTCCCTGGATCTGCACAGGCCCTCATGGTCGGGGGAGCGGGGGGGAGGCCGGGGCAAGTTCAGATGCCCAGAGAAATCCTTCCTTATTAACTCATCCTCCAAGGGCCTCAAGCTCAAGTGTTTTCCTCAAGGGTGGGGGACACCGCATTTTCTTTTATATTGTTATAGATTTAAACCAGGAGGCCTGGAACCTCGAGCCACTGCTGTGGACAGTGGTGGGCCTGACAGCCTTGCGAAAAATCAAACCCGTTTATGCATCGTGTGTGACTGCTTTTTCTTCTCACATCCTGGGTAAAATAACACACATTCCAAGGCTGCTGCCTGCTCTAGCTCCCCTGATGGATGGGGTGTTGCATCCCAAGAGGGCAGATTGCTAGCCCTGAACTTGGGAAGCTGACACCAAATTAGTTGGAAGGATGTGAAGATTTCAAGCCATCTTGCCATCTCTGAGGGGAAGCTGACTTGTCATGGGAGAATGCCTGAAACTTCTCCACTGGCAGTGAGAAGCTATCAGTGTGAAAAGCAGTTCCTTCGCTATGCTGAAACAACTTAGTGGGAGTGCAAATTGCGACACCCTTTCCAGAGGTTATTTGATGATATATGTTTGATGCCTTTTACCTGAATCTACCTTTTTGATCTAACCATTCAAAGTGGCCTTTATCCTAAGGAAATCCTAAAGAGCAGGTGCATAAAGATCCTAAAGGAAAAATGGATATAGAAGAATATTTGTCACAGCTAAAAACTCAAAATAAAGGTACATCCAGAGAGGGTGGATTATTCCAAACATATAAAAAGATGCTTAGCCTCATTTTCACTAAATTTCCCCTATCAAGGCAGCAGAGGTCAGGAAGCTTGCTAACACTCTGTTGGCAAATGCGTGGGCACTCTAAAATACCGGTTATGGAAATGCAAATGGGCATAACCTCTATGGAGGATGATTTGGCAATATTTATAAGAATGTAAAAAATTTACTCAGAATAGTCCACTTCCAGGATTTTGTCTTATAGATGGCGTAGGAAATAATGAAGTGTGTACAAGAATATTTACTACAGTGGTGTTTGTGATAACGAAAATTATGAAACAACTTAAATATCCTTCCATAGAGGCCCACTGGTGGTGGGGGAGGGGGTGGGGAAGCACAATGGAATAGTATGCAGCTATTGAAAAGGATGAAGTTGCTGTACTTACATTGAAGTACTTATATAGGAAGATCTCCAAAATACATTATTTGGTGGAAAAAACCCAAAGTGCAAAGTAGTGTTTTTAGTATGTGATTGCCATTAAAAAGAACATATAAATATATCTCATAGAATATCTCTGAATGGCTATGCGGGAAATTGACAACAGCTGCCTCCAGGGACGGGAAGCAGATGGCTGGGGGCCACTGAAGTGAGAGGGACATATATACTTCTCACTCTACACTTTGTGAATGTGATACCCTGTGTATGTCTCACCTCCTTACATAAATGAGTTGTCATAAGTGGGTTGGTTAAACACATTATGGTACCTTCCATTATGGAATGCAATGCAGCATTAAAAATGTGAAAAATAAAAAAATGAAAAGATTCAGATTTATTGAAGTGGAAGAAGTCAACACTGATGCTTAGTGATAAAAGCACTAGGTGATTCAGTTTGTATGTACACACACGCACACACACACTCATATAGAAAATTCTGGGAAGTTGATTATATAAGAAGGATTATGGATGACCTTTGCTTTCTTTTTTATATCTTGATGTTGTGTCTAAATTATTTTTCATTATCAAGAGTGGCAAAATTCTTCTCATTTTGAAAAAGAACATACAAAACCAAAAAACAACAAACACTTGACAACATAGTTTTGAACTGGGGCAGTGTTCCACTTAAAAATTATTTTCCATTCAAAAATTATGTGGTGATCACATAATAGTATATACATACACACCTATACACACATACACATATATGTTTATCAAAAATATTAAATGTATGTAAAGTAAAATTAGATTAAAAATGATGCAATTTTTTTCTTTTTGGCCATTGATTTTTTTTTTCTCTTAAGATCATAAAAAAATGAATAGCTCATCCCAACTCTATTGAAACTCAATTTATATTCTATTACATTTTCTTAATCACAAACAGAATATGTGCTTGTTGTAACACATGCAATAATAAAAAGGTATATAAAAAAGTTAATAATGCACTCTTCTTTCCTTCATTCTACCCCTGCAGGTGATGGAATTAATGGCTTTGAAAAATGAGATTACATGTTCCTCTACAAGTTACTTTTATAACTTAAATATCATGAACAATCTTCCTAAATAATAGATTAGTAGACATAGACCTAACCTATTTGTGTGTTTTTTTAAACTTTATTTATTTATTTTAGAAAGAGTGAGAGAGCGTGAGTGTGAGTTGGGGGAAGGGCACAGGGAGATGGAAAAGGAGAGAAGTAGACTCCCAGCTGAGCCAGACAAGGAGCTTGCTTGATCTCACCACCCTGAGATCACGACCTCAGCTGAAATGAAAAGTAAACGCTTAACCAAGTGCCCCTAACCTATTTGTTTTAATGACACTTTACATTTTACTATATTTTAAATTTCTTATTTATGTAAAATTAAACATAATCAGACCAAACCTAAAATATCAAACATTCCTTGCTGCAGTGGTTCCATTTCTAGGAATTTATCCTGAATATGTGGGCACAGACAAATATATGAAAATATTCATTGCAACAGTCTTTGTAGTAGTAAAAGGCCAAACATAACCTAAGTGTCAATCAATGAGGAAATTGGTAAGTACCACAGAATACTCCGTAAAATTGATTATGATACAGCCATGGAAAGGAAGTCAGTAACTCTATACATTGACATAGAACTATGTGCAAGACACCATGTTGAATGTAAAACATAATCTGCACTGTCTGATAGTTTTTACAAAATGATACATTTGTAAAGGTAAACAGCAGACGCCTGGGTGGCTCAGTTGGTTAAGCATCTGCCGTTGGCTCAGGTCATGATCCTGAAGTCCTGCAATCCAGTCCTGAATCAGGCTCCCTGCTCACCAGGGAGTCTGCTTCTCCCTCTGACCCACCCCTCCTTTCATGTTCTCACTCTCCCAAATAAATAAAATCTTAAGAAAAAAAAGTTAGCTGATAAAAGTTGCTACAAGTAGTTCTGCAAAATAGTTACAAAGCACAATGGCATTGTCCAAGTTCCCTGTGGTCCTAAGACTTCATTGTTTGAAAGAAAAATGTACAGAGAACTTTATATCCTGAAGTACATCTTTATAATGTCTTGTGGCAGGGTTCTTACTCTGGGGCTATGAGGTGGGGTCTGTGAACTTGGATGGGAAAAATCACTCTTTAAAAAATTTTTAAACTAACCTTTGGCTGAAAGTTAGCATTTTCTTCAGGAGGAATGTGGGCAGCAAACCACAGTAGAATTAGCAGGATTTGTCACCAGTAGAAATCAGATTTATGATATCATGTTACATTTGTTGCAGATATCTTAAAATATTTGCACTTGTCACTACTTCAAAATTATAGTGGTTATTTATTTAACTTGCTGCTAGATCTTGTTTATTTAATATGTTAATAAAGAAGAACATTTTTTATTCTATCATAAATTTGTTTTTTTCAACATTGGAATAACCATTTCAACATACTTTTTTTTTTTTTTTTTTACAATCCTGTCTCTTACATTTTTTTTGTTTAAGGTGAGAAGGGGCTTCACCAGGTTGCCAAAGGAGCCCAGGGAGCAAGAAAGCCCAAGAACCCTTGTGTTAAGGTAACTTCTGAAAGGCTGGGGACAAGAAGTCACAAATGGCTGCTGTGAGGGTGTACTTGGCAAGCAGGGAGAGGGGCCCTACCACGTTCTCTCGATGCCAGGGGGCGATTTATGGCCTGAATATATAAACTGGAGATATAATTTTGTTGTTGTTGTTCTAGTTGGTGGAACGAACTTCCCCCCACCAGCTGCCTCCCTGGATTCCTGCCCGGCTGTGCCGGTGGTGTGAGCCCTGGGGCCCATGCCTGCGAATGACAGTAAGCCCGGCTTGCCCTTGGTCCCATTTTAACCTCCTTCTGGGGCAAAGCCAAGGTGCTGAGCTCAGCCTCTGAGCAATGCACATCAGCCTGGTAAGAAGCTCTAACTTAAAGAAGAATTTAAAAAATCATGCGAAGCCAAGCCCCAATGCATCCCATCTTCAGGGGAGCAAGACATTGGGAGCAGATACCGTTGGAAAAACTTAAGTGGGGATCCATGAGGAATGGTTGCCTTGTATTAGAACATGCTGTTTCTGAACATTTTGGCCTGAACGGTTCCTTGATGCAAACTTACAGCACAATTTGCGTGCTCACAGCAGCGGGGTGCTTGATGGTTCAAAGGGGGCTCAGACGTGCCGCTGATGGGCGTGGTCAGATGTACTCTTGACGGAGTCCGAGGAAAACTGGCCTGCCAGTGAGCGCTCTGCCCTGGCTTGACTCACACTCAGTCCTGCCAGGAGTGGGAATGATGGATGGAGTGAAGCTGCCCCTCCCCCTACAGGGAGTCCAGCCTTAGGAGTCCTTCAGACACAGCTCACTCTCCCCTCTGCTCCCCAGATCTTATTATCTCAGCCTACCGCTTCTCTTGTCTCTGCATTCTGGAGACATGCATCCTTCAGGTCACACCACTTCTCTTGGGTGAGATGGATCCATTCCTTCATTTACTAAGCGTTTAAGGTCTATCCAGCCATGGTTCCAGATCCTGCCTCCAACACTGGTGTAACCAGGGTAAGTTAGCTGAATGAAGATCTAAAAATCCCGAATCAACATTTACAGTAACGCCTCTTGCCCACCAAGGAGAGACACATGAAGTTTCATCTTTCCTCCTGAAATTGTTGCTCACTTCATTCTCATTCTTTCTCTTTCACCAGATGGTTGAGGCTGTGGGGGCCCGATTCTCTCTTCTCCCCCACCTCCGGCTCCTCAGTGATCCTGAGGCAATGTGGCACGCTCCTCTGCAGACACTCTTACTCTGGGGTTTCAAATAGGGAGGTACTTGTATCATTCAAATTTTGAGTGATAAATTTATTTTGAAAATAGGAGGGGGTTATGATAATCATCATCATCATGTTTTGGTAGCAGACATAATGGAGGCTGGGTTGTCTGGACACATCATTGTAAGCAATGCTGTATTGCCCGACAAGCAGACCCAGTAAATCTTTAGAGCTTTAGCAAACCTGGGACATCTCCACTTTTTTGGGATATAATTTGATTTCAAAGAAATCAAAGTAGTCTTCATGTAATAAGCCAGAATGTAGTGGGGCTAACATTTATTTTAAGGCCCATATGTGTGTGTACATGTATGTGTTTTAATTCAGAATTACAGATGGAGGTGGGAGAAGCATTCACTTCTCATTACCTTGGACCTCCCTACAGGTCTTAACCTGGCCCTGCTATAAAGTCCCCAGAATTGTTTCCTCCTGCCCTCCTTCTACAGGGACCAGGTCTGGCCATATCCCTCCAAGAGGTGAGAGGAACTTGACAAGGGCCAGTAATGTGAGGGGAAATGGGGTTGATTGGACAAGGTCTCCCCCCGGAGTGGGTGGAATGGTAACCTTTTAATAAAGAATGAAGACGTTGTCCAATTTTCCAGCTCCTGCCTGTGTCCACTCTGGTCTTCACATAGGCCATCTTTCTTCCCTGGCCCCATGACAAGGTTCATACTGGCATTTGGTTTTACAAGAAGCAGTCATGATAGTCTCCTTTCAATGTGCCTCTGCTCATTTCTAGGAATGAGAGAAGTCATTTAATGCCTCTAAGCCTACTTCCTTATTTATAAAATGGGCATGACCCCAATACCTGTCTGATGGGAGAACGGTAGATAAGGCCTGGAATGCACTGTATGCATCATATAGCTGAAGTTGGTATTTTTACTGAGAGTCTACTGGGTACACATCTTCAGGTAAAGAGGATGAGATGAGTAAAACTTGGATCTATCCTCCAGAGGTTCGCAGCCCGAGAGCACTGCCAACGATTTACACATCACCCTGATCTCTATGGACAGGTGTAGCGGGCATCATAAACACAGGTAGAGGGAGGGATTGCTGCCAGGAAAGGCATGGGGACCAAGGAAGCTTCCATGAGAGAGGAGTCCGCAGAACTGGGGTTTTATAGATAGGCAGCGTTGGGATATTCAGAGGGTACAGAAAGAGCATTTCTAGTAGAGAGAAACAGTCTGAGCAAATGCACAGGGGAAGGAAGATACAAGATGTATTTGGGAGATGACGACTAATTCTATTCGAGTTACAGTACGCTCCTAATTCTCCCTCTAAACTCATAGTGCTGTTGATTTTTTCATTCACTTAGCTTTTGTGAACACCTGTGTTAGGCAGGGAGGAAAGATGTGGTTACTGCTTATAAGACCGTCATAGTCTGTAGAGGAGACAGGTAAATTGACCAGTCATCTCTGCTGTTTGGGTGTGGGTGAAGGGCTCCTGCCTAGCCTCAGCGTTCCTCTCTCTCTCTTTTTAAGACTTACTTATTTTATGGGGGGATAGAGAGAGAGAGAGGGGGAGAGAGAAAAGCAGACTCCCTGTTGAACACAGAGCCCCACGTGGGGCTCCATCCCAGGACCACAAGATCATGACCTGAGCAAAAATCAAGAGCTGTTCACTTAACCAGTTAAGCCACCCAGGTACCCTAGGCACCCGTCTGTTTATGGGAACTCCAAGGAGCTGGGAGGGACCCAGGAATTTTCTTTATAGCTGTATGGTTTTGTAAAGTTTTCAAAAGTAAGATCTATTAAGTGCAATTGATTAGGGCCTCTGTCTTGTTCCAGGCTGACGTCCCTCTATTGTATTTCCCGTTACATGGGTGTTGGTGAAGGGGCCATGAGCATTTTTGGGAGCTATTAAGAGTTGAGATATATTTCATTTGGGTTTTATCATATATGTGTATATATACATATATATATGTAGTTTGCAGATTTTTCTTTCTGTATAGCTTGGTCCTCACTAGCCAGTTACTGCAAGGTGGAAAAATGGCTTCTAGAAATACTCTCTTGCTCATGATGCTGACTCTGCTAACTGGACTTGAGACATTAAGAGATAGGGCCAGAGGCTAAGTCGTGATATAAGTCCTGTAGTGCTGGGACCACATGTATGTGGGTGACAGAGGTGAATCATGGTCTGAAATATATTCAGCCAGAAACTAAAATTAACTGTGAAAAAGTCTTCCGAGTTTTATGTTTTCCTAAATTTGATAAAAGTCTTTTTTTTTTAAAAAAATTGTTAATTTATTTGAGATAGAAAGAACAGTAGGAGGAGCATAGCGAGAGGGAAAAGCAGAATCCGTGTTGAGTGTGGAGTCAGACACAGGCCTCGATCTCACGACCCCAAGGCCATGACATGAGCCTAAATCAAGAATCAGATGCTCAACTGACTGAGCCACCCAGGTGCTCCCAAATTTTATAAAAGTCTTAAAAAAGTATGCGAAATTACCAATCATAAGTCAGGACTCTGCAAAATGTCTGAAGTATCCATAATAAAAGAGGAATTTTGAGTTCTCGTGGTAGGGGAAAGACCCTATTTGTATGTTCTCGTCAGGACACGATGCCTCTTGGTTGCTGAATGATAGGCTGCCACGTTCCCTCCCTTTCCTCCTTCTCTGAGTAGGCTCTGGTTTCCCCCAACTCCTTTTCAGGGTTCCACAAATCAGAGCTCAGAGCTCCACACTTAGGGTACACCCAGTGATAACCCTTTGGCCCTATCTGGTTCCCTCGATGTGAATCCAGATTCTATCCCTCATCACCTGGGTGGCCTGAGGTAAATCACTCAACCTCTCTGAGTTTCAGTTTCCTTATCTGTAAAATGGGGACAATAACCGCGGGAGAGGAGTCAGTGAGGGAACGTCCAGAAGCCACCCCCAGCCCTGTATCGCACAGTGAGCCTGGCACATGGCAAGACCTCATAAATGGGATCTATTAGTATTATTATTATCTGACATGGTCTGGGAGCACAGTGACTGCGGAAACATGCTGCAGATACCCGAGAAAGCAATTTCCCAGTGTGGCCCAGCAGACATCAGTTATTTTTATGAGCCACATACACGCTCAGGTAAAGGCATTTCCTGCATTACAGATCGGAACGAGCCCATCTGTGACGGGGCTGCGGCTACACCCACACCCGCTGGCATTTCTGTGGCCTGAATCCAGCAGGATTCAGTGCCTCCACAAATGGCCCCCTCTCCTGTGTGGCCTTCGCATGTCATCCCTCCCCCTCCTGCCCTTCTGCCCCAGTCCTTTGAATGTCACTGCAAAGCGGAAGCTCGTTGTCCATCCCCTCCCTGCCTTGTGCCCCCCTTCCCTCCTTTGCTTCCTGCTTTCTCCCCCGAATATTTATTGTGTCTCGCCACCGTGGTATCTTCCATGATGCTAGGAGTTGAAAAGACTCACAATAAAATTGCAAAAACATCTTTGGTGGGGATAGACATAGGGCTACATCTTGTTTTTTTTTTTTTTTTTTTTTTTTTTCCCAAATAGGACATTAAACACACGTACACACAGGACTATCATCACGACTGATTACCATCGTTCCATCAAAGAAATGCTATTTCAGTGTCTCAAAATAGAAAGGACATAGTCTTTAGCACAAGAGGACAGTCGTTTATATCGAATACATTTGGAAAAACACAGGCTTTTCCTTATAGTTTTCCTCATTTTGTCGCAAGCCAATAAAAATGTTACGTCCACGGGCATCAAACCCCAGACAAATGTTCAGAAAGCTCTGTAGTAACAATAAGAATGATATAACAAATGCTTATAGAGTGCCCGATGTGGAGCCTGATACACTGTACCATTTACTAGCTGTGTGACCTGGGGCCAGTTACCAAACCTCTCTGATCTCTTGTTCTCTCAGCTACAAATACAGGGATGATGACGCTGGCTCTGCAGAAGGCCTTTTGAGGACAGCGAGCAAGACATAGCGTTCAGCAGTGAGCAGTGGACCCAGGTCACTGAAGAGATGCTCCTGCTGCGCTCATTCTCTTCTTGTCTGGGGAAGCTCTAGTTGAAAGAATTCACCTTCCTTCCTCCCAGCCTTCTGCCTTCCACCATGTGGACTAGCCCAGGGGACTGGGCAGGATTGGAGGTGCTTCCAGCCACACTGGGGGGAGCATAAGCAAGTTTTCTTGGCTCTCCGTGGGGTGCTCTTTCCAGGATTTCCCAGCCATAGAGTCGACTGGTGCTAGGCCCTTGCATAGGAATCACCTGGGAAATTGCTAGAAATCAGGATTCTCCACTCCCTCATGAGAAATTCTGGTACAATAGGTCTGTGGTGGAGCCCAGGAATCTATGCTTCTGGGAAGAGCCCTCTGCCAGATGTTTCTGATGAACAGCTGGTTAGTTGTCCGTCACAGTGCCCAGCTTTTGGGTTGGGACATTCTATCTACTTGCAAGAGTGTCTGGCAGATTACTCCTAGCATGCCGTCCTATGAACCCTGATGAACAGGATCTGAGGAAGGTTCTGGAAGGAATCCTCTTGGCTGTGTTTTGTTGGCCTCCCAACAAATGATACCTGCCTAGCCCAGAAACTTCAGAGTTACTCCAGACACATTTCTTGTTCTCACTAACCCTCCTAAATCATGTAACCAAACCATCCCCAAGTCCTTGAATGTCTCCATTCCTCTCTGCCTTCACTGCCCTCAGCCAAGTCTGAATTACCTGCAGCTCCCCCGGGGCGCGTGGTCTCTAAATGGCCATGCCCCAGACTCATGCTCCATAGAGAGGCCCGGTTCATCATCTCAAGACATAACTCGGATGGTATCTCCTGTTTGCTTCAAATGTTGCAGTCATGACCAGTGTAGCTTAAGATAAAATCTTAAGTCCTTGTTGTGGCCTAAAATCCCTGCGCGGGCTGGCCTCTGCCCACACCTGCAGCCCTGACCTGCCCTTGTCCTTCCCACCGCCCTGCCTCGTTACTTCCTCACCCGTTCCAGCCTCGGGACTCTCGGGCAGGCCCGTCCTTCCATCCGGACCCTCTCTTTCTACCTGCTGCCTTCACTGAGTTCACTCCTCCACGGCTTGCCACTCAGGGACTCCTGTGATGTGCTGACTCTGGTAATTTACATCTCATAGCATCTCAGCCCTTTACTTTCAAGTCGTTTGTTGCCATTTGTGTGCATGCGTTTTTCAAATGATTTGTGTTTTCCACTAGAACTAAATCTTATGAGGACATAGCTGTTTTGCTCACCACTCTATCTTTAGTACAATACCTGGACACAGCAGGCATCCCATAAATACATGCTTATTCAATGAATGAATGAAGGATTGAATGAATGATTCAAGATGCAGGGTTAGATTCTCAGATGGAGGGCAAGGCTCCACTTTTTCCCCTAGCAGGGGTGATAAAAGGCCCAGCATCAGGAGACCCACATCCTACACAGTGTTGGAAGTGGGGAGCAAATCTAGCCCTGAGCAAGACTGGGATGACCTTCCCTGACATTTTCTGGGTGAGTCTTTTTGTAGGAGTGAGCGGGGAGTGGAAGAAAGACAGGGCTTTGTAACAGAAGTACAATACCCAGCTTTTGACAAGGTGGCTTTGGAGTTCTGGAGCACATTTGGAGGAGAGCAGATTGGGACTGGGGAGGAAGAAGGCCGGACATCTCCTCGCTGCAGTCAGTGGAACAGGTATGTGCCTGTCCTAACAGACTGGGTTTCAACCCTTGGCTCTGTCATCTACTTACTGTGTGACCTGAGGCAAGAAGACTAACCTCTCTGAGCTCCTGCATATTCATCTTTAGAGAGGGAGTAATTACTCTCCCCTGTCAGGGAAGCTGTGAGGATTACTGAGATCATGTCTGTGAAGAGCCTAGAAGAACGTCTGGCACATAGTACCTGATCCATAAAAGTATGACCTCATGAAGCTGTAAACATCGTGCAGGCAGAGCCATGTAGCACATAGTAGTTGCGTTAGGAAGTCTTTATTAATGATTTCATAAATGGCCGAATGTATTTTCCTTCAGAAGGACTTTCCTTTTCCTCTGTATAAAAATTTCTTCCTCATTCAGACTAATTGCTTTCCTTGCGGACACCTCAAATCCCCGTGTTTCAAAATCTCAGAGCTGAAGGGTTAGTGTGTGTGTGTTTGTGGGGGTGGCTCTGCCCTGAGTCATCTCTGAGACCCTCGCCCTCCCCTCTGCAGAAATTCATCAGTTCCAATCTGAATGAGAGGACTAGAGAAACAAATCAATGCAGAGAGGGATTCCTATTTGGTCCCAGTACTAGGAGAACACAACCGTTTCTTTGAAATTGACCTTCATCTATTTGGAGGGGAAAGCAGTTAGTTCAATAATGGCTTCCTGGTGCCTTTCAGCATTTTAAAAGACGGAAGAAAGATCTGGAGCGAGGCAAGGTTCCAGTGTTTTCTAAACAACGCACTAAACCCAGCTACCAGTTGGCTGCCCAGCACTTCCTGCCACCCGCAGCGCCCCCTCCCCCCCACTCCAATCCATCCCTTCAATGCACTGCACATCCCTCCCTGGGTAGCCTAGCCACTTCTTGAGTGGTTCCTGACCAGGAAGACTCCTGACCAGGTCTTCCCCAGGTGGGTGGCAGCTAGACTTCACTCTAATGCCCAGCGGCTGAAGAGTCCTTGGACATCTTGCATATGGCTCCTTGAGTAGAAAAGCTGCTGTATTATATTCCAATTATTTCCTGTCCCTCCATGGCCCAATTCCAGGGACTGAATAAAGAGGTCCTTGTTTGATGGACTCCATCCCTGCTCCTAACTAAGTGAGAGCTGGTCCCTGGCCTGACTTGGTCTGAGGCCATAGGGGAAGGGTGGGGAGGAGGTAGGCAGGGTATTACAGGTGGGGAGAGCTCCACAGGAGATGAGGGGCCCAGCCCCACAGGCATCCCAGCCCTGCTCCCAAAAATAAAAACAAGGGAGGAAGGAAAACAAATGGGGCCCCTGCCCAGGACTCTGCAGAGGGCATGGCTATTTTCCCTCCTTCCCAGGAGGGATCCCAACCCTTCTCTCCCACAGAGAAGACAAACACAGCTATGGAAATCTCATGCTATCCAAGCACCTGGAAGTCTCTTGCTAACTGGAAGTTCCTTCTACCTTCACTTCCCTGTTTGCCCATGACTATCTCCCTCTAGATCTGCTTTCTCTCCTTGTTGAGTGAAAAGCATTTCATGGAAAATTTCAAATCTGGAACCTTGTTCAGATTCCAAAAGAGTTACTGTTCTACATCATGCTCCCATTGTTTGGGTGGTATCTGGATGGTCTTCCTAAATTATTAAGAACATGCCAATTAAGCACCTTCTCTGTTTGAAGCTCTTGAGTACCTTTCAAAGTCCATCCCAAACCCAAGGCCAAGTCCGTATTTCTTACCTGCCCAGGCTTGGGCAGCCAAGGGAGAGGATGCAGACAGAGTAGCTTAGGGATAGCACCTTGGGAGATCTTTGGGAGTCAGTGGCAGTGGTGTTCAGGAAGGTTTCATGGCAAGGAGAGGAGAAACAAGCTCTGAGAGCAGACCATGGAAACCAAGGACCTGAGATGTTAGGGGGTTATGGTCTCAGAAAGTCACGAACAGAAAAGGGAGAAAAGGCAGAGATAGGGTGCTTGAGAAGAAACTGAGGGTGAGTTTATAGAGCAGGACCCACAGAGAAGCCACATCCTCCTGCACCAGCGGATGCCTGCAGAAGGGCTAAGCTCTGAAGCATTTAACTTGTGTCCAGGAGGCTGGAACCCGAAGGGAGCTGAGAGATCCTCTGCCAGTGATTCTCAAAGCCTGGTCTGTGGACCACCTCTTCAGAATCCCCTGGTAGCTGGTTAAACATGAGGGTTCCTGGGACCCATCCGATTTACTGAATCAGATTGTCTGTGGATTATGTCTAAGAAGCTGAATGTTTATCAAGTTCCACAGATGATTGTGATCTTTGTTAAAGTTTGAGAGCCCTTGATTTAGTCCAACCCTTCTGTTCCTTGGAAGTGAGGTCTAAAGTCTAGAGAGGTAAAGCAACAAGCTTAGGGTAACAGAGCTGACTGATAGCAAAGCTCATGTGAGAACTCTATTGCACTTGACTCCTGGGGCAGTGCTCTTTCCATTTCAACATGCTGGCAGCTTATTCACCTATTCGGATCTGTTTCCATCACCCCCTAAAGTGAAAGCCTGCACCTCTGATCCATTCCCTGCATCCTGCTGGGGTTTTCTCCTTCCTGAGGATGCTCTGGTCATAGCCTCTGCAGGCTGGGGGGCAGAGGCAGAAGGAAGAAAGGAGAAAGACTCAGTTCTGAGACTCTAATAACAGTTGTGGGGTTGACAAGTGAGTTGAGCAGGAGAAACACACTTACGGCTGAGGGGTGATTGGGATTTAGTTTGTAGTACAAAGCTAACTTTCACTGAGCTTTTGCTATGCACCAGACACTGCATTAAGTCCTTTCCATGCATTAGTGCAACCCCCATGGAGCAAACAGTAATTAGCCCTATTTTGCAGATGGAGAAACTGAGTCTCACAGACCAGCGGTCATTTGCCCAAGGCCCATGCTACCGCATGACCAAATCACTTCCACATACTACCATGATCTTTATATAGTCCAAAGCAGTGTGAACTGTTACCCACTTTAACCCAACAGGCCTACAAAAGGACCCCAAGACCTTGGGAAAAAAAGAAAGCTTCTCTGCAGTGAGATGTGACCACTCTTGGGGGGCACGTACAGCTTCAAATGCTTCCCATGTAACACACTAAAAATATTTCCAAAAGGCATTAATTTGCAAGCCTGCCTCAGAAATGACAACATGGAGTGTAGGTTAAATACCTTTTTTCTTTAACTGTTTCAAATGGAAACTCCAGATGTCAATTTGCTTTCCTTCCATTTGCCCTTTTCTGGTGAAGGAAGTGTGTCTACAGAATTTTAGTTATTTGAGGGATTTGGTTAGGTTGCATTCTAACGGAGCCCTGGGTGTGATTGCAGGCATATATGGTCCATGGCAAGTAGCAGCCGTTACCTCTTCTGCTGTCATGGCACATGACTTTGCAATGATCACCTCCCTCCATTCATTTTCTGGAGTGTCCCCCAGGGATGGAAGAGAAAACCACAGCAGATCAGTGCCTTAGAGAAAGAAGTGTTTCCCAAGCCATGTGGACAGCATGTCACGGTACCCTCCTCTAGGTTTACCTCCTAGCCAGACCGTATCTTCGTAGGAAAAATCAGGAAGCTTTTTGAACAACTTTGACCACTAAACAAAAGAAGATGGACATATTTGTATAGGAGAGGATGAACTCAATTTCATCCCAGCAGGATTTGGTGCCTGGCAGCCTAAGGTGAGGGACCCCTGTAAATTTAAATCTGGCTATTCCAGGAATCACCAGAGTTAGGAACATTTTTGGGTAAAAATTGAAAACATGTGACCCTCTGTCTTCCTTCTCTTTTAAATCTCAAGCTTTAGCTCACTCAAGGGCTGATTGGGGCGGTGCAGCTGTTAAACTGTTCTTATTAATTCATAACGAAGGGAATGCATTGAGGTGAGAGCAAGCGGTGAACGGAGCCGGGGGAGGACACAGCCTCTGCAAAGCTCACGGCGAGCATGGGTCTCTGCAAGAGCCCTGGAAATGCTGAATGAAACCTGCCTTTCTGCGTACGAGCTGCCTGCCTGCTTCCCAAATGCCGCGTCTGCAGTAACTACAAACTATTTTGTATGCTGCATTAGCGACGCTGCCTTAACCGGCACATCATTACTACTGAGATAACGCTGGTGCGATGTGCAAGTCCAGTGTCCTTTTTAATTATTAAACTGACGCCGTTGAATGAGTCATTCCACATACCAGATTTTCCTCCTGTGGTTCTATTTCAAGTGACTAGCCCCTTTCTTAGCGTATTCCACTAACACCTGAGTTGGTTCTTAGCCAGCCTCCCAGTCTGCAAAGCCTTTGCAGAACAAACAGTATTCTCCAATTGCCAAACACACACAGACCGCATAAAAAACAAAACCCACAAAAAAACTTTACAGTAAGCTCACCAATAAACCCGAGATCTGAAAACACCCGGTTCCCCTCCGCCAGTCCCCAACTTACCAAGTGGTAGAGCGATGAAGAAGGGTAGCCAGCACAAGATGAACATACCGACCACGATGCCCAAGGTCTTGGCTGCCTTCTTTTCCCTGGAGAACTTAAAAAGTTTGACAGCTATGGAACTCCTGGGGTTGTGGCCCTTGGCCTTGGTACTGCTGAGGGTGTCCTCATGAAAGTTCTTGGAGTGGATTCTCAGAGTCAGCTCCTTGGAGTTGGACATCTCTTTCATGACTCCGGCCTCCAGGTTCTTGGTGGTCCTCTTGGCAACGATGTAGACGCGACAGTACATGACCAGAATGACCGCCAGAGGGATGTAAAAGGAGCCCAGGGAAGAGAAGAGGGCATAGAAGGGTTCTTCGGTGACCCCGCATTCCTTGTCATCGTTGGGCGCCGGCTCCTTCCACCCAAGGAGAGGCCCAATGGAGATGACCGTGGACAAGACCCAGACGCTGAGAAGCGCCAAGATGGCCTTCCTGCGGGTGACGAGCGTGGGGTACTGCAGGGAGTAGCGCACCCCAATGTAGCGATCGATGGAGATGGCGCATAGGCTCAGAATGGAGGCGGTGCAGCACAGGACATCCACGGCGGCCCAGATGTCACAGAAGATCCGTCCCAGCACCCAGTAGCCGAGCACCTCCAGGGCCGCAGAGAAAGGCAGCACGGTGAAGCTCAGCAGTAGGTCGGCAACGGCCAGGTTGACGATGAAGTAGTTGGTGGGCGTCCGCAGGTGACGGTTGCAGGCCACCGACAAGATGACGACGATGTTGCCCACGATGGCAAAGAGGATGAAGGCGCCCAGCACCAGGCCCACGGAGATGGCCCTGGTGATGTCCAGCTGGGGCAGTGTGGAGTTGCTCGAGGTCTGGTTGGGGCCAGTGAAGTTGGCATTTTTTAACTCTCCCCAGTGGGCAGGTGCTGATGTGTTGTGGCCGGTGTCCAGGTCGGGATTCATTTTAGAGTCGGCCCTCCATAGCCTGGGGTGAGCGGGCTGGAAGGGCTGCGGCCAAGCTCCTCAGCTGCCCTGCAACTTTGCTTCGCCCGCGGTCTTCTTCCCAGAGGCGCCCTCCGGGCGAGGAGTCATCTCCCCCGGGCAGCCCAGCCCCGCGGCGCGTCTCCTGCCTGCCTGCCTGCACCGAGCCGCCCGCTCGCCGGCTGTCAGAGGGAGGCGGCGAGAGAGGGGCCGAGGCGGCGGCTCCAAGTTTAATGGTCCACGTCAGGCGCGCGGGGCCGGGCGGGCGGGGAGCGGCGGGGGAGGGGCGGCGGCCAGGGGGCGCCCGGCTCGGCCCGGCCCGCGGCGGGTGTGCGGGCAGCGGCGGCCGGCCCGGTCAGCGCCGAGGAGGGTCTGCTCGCGACGAGCCGCCTCTGGGCTCACTGCACGGCGGTGACATCAGGCGGGGGAGCCCGGCGCCCTGACTCCGCGCGGCACTAGGGGGCAATGCGGGTCCAGCGAAGGCGCCCGCAGCCCCGACGTCGCCACCTGGGCAGCCCCGGGGCCGGACGCCGGCCCCCACCCCCACCCCCACCCCCACCCCACCCCTACCTCACTCGTTGCCCACCCCCCCAAGCCCCCAACGCGGCCCTCGGGCTGGGGAGGGGGAGGAGCGACGTGAGCGTGAGGACCCCCGTCCCCGACCCTGAGGTGGCCCGCTGGGATTGTTGCCCCTTCTAGTCTCCCTTTAGTCTCAAAAGTGGCGTAGGGTGCTTGCCGCTAATGGGGGGCGTCTGGAGTCAGCGCCCATATTTAGGGGGGTGTGCAACTTGTGTGGCACCTAGAAGAAGGATTGCAAGGTTAGGCAGGTGAGAGGGGTTTGAGTAAGATCTGAGACACCCCCCCCCCCGCCCCCCAGCTCCCTGTGAAACCTCTCTGGTCTTGTGATAAAGTCCAAGGGCTTCTCTTCATTCATTCGTTTATTCACTCCCTCCCTCACTCACTCCTTCAACAAATTGTTAAGGAGTCCCCACTGTCTGCGCTGGGGACATAGCAATTGTACCAAGGAGACAAAGACCCCTGCCCTCCAGGAGCTTACACTCTACTGGGAGGAGACAGACAAGAAACAAATAAATAAACAAATCATGAGGTGTGTCTGATGCGGACAGGTGTAATAGAAAATAAAGCAAGGAGGGGAACTTGGGATGGTGTGTGTTGTGGGGAGGAGTATTGGAAATTTTAAAGGGGTTCTCACGATGTCACTGGAGTGATGTTTGAGTCAAGACCTGAAGAAATGAGAGACAAGCTAGTGGGCTATCTGGAGGTGAGGGTGGTGGTGGTGGCAGAGGGAGAGACTGCCAGGCATCTGGGGAAGGGACTTGTGACATCTGGATTATTGATTTTCTTCCCCCGTTTCTGTCTGATGTTCCCGTTGGACATTCAGTTATAGGGATGCACTCCCAAAGGTGAGCATATGGTACTTAGGAGTGAAGATACTGGTACTGGCTGAGGGAGAGCCTTATGCTTGTTGACATTTATTCAACACTTGTCATGTCATAAACAGCATACTAAGTACATTCTGCATTTTCTCATAATCCTAAGAAGGAAGGGCTATTCTCATCATCATTTCCATTTTGTGGATGGGACAAGGTACAGCGAAGGTTAACTCTTTGCCCAAGTTCACACAGCCATAATGGAGAGAAGCTAGGACTTGATCCAAATAAAGGTCTATCTAGAATTGAGCACCCAGCAGCTGTGTCACACTTTTCGCCTGGAAGCACTGCAGGGGTGGATTTTTTTCCACCAGATTCATTGAGATATAACTGACATATAACCTTGGTGAGTTTAAGGTATACCATGTGCTGATTTGATGTGTATTGTAAAATGATTACCATTGTAGTGTTAGCAAACACCTTCATCATGTCACATAAATATAATTTCTTTCCTGTGGTGAGAACATTTAAGATCTACTCTCTTAGCAACTTCCAAGGATATAATACAATATTATTAATTATAGTCACCATGCTGTACATTAGATCCCCAGAACTTACTCATCTTACAACTGAAAGTTTGTACCATTTGATCAACATCTTCCATTCCACTGTCCCCAACCCCTGGCAATTACCCCTCAACCCTGTTTCTGTGAGTTTGGCTTTTTGATTACACATATAAGTGATATCATATAGTATTTCTTTCTCTCTATCTTACTTCACTTAGCATAATGCCCTCAAGTTTCATCCATGCTGTAGCTGTGGCAGGATTTCCTTCTTTCTCTTGGCTGAATAATATTCCATTGTGTATGTATACTGTAACTTTTTTTTTTTTAATCTATCCACCATTTGATGGACACTTAGGTTCTATCCATATCTTGGCTCTTGTGAATAATGTTGTAATGAACACGAAAGTACAGATATCTTTTTGAAATTATATTTTCATTGGCTCTGGCTATATAACCAGAAGTGGAATTATTGGATCATATGGTAGTTGTATTTTTAATTTTGGGGGAAACTCCATACTGTGTTCCAAAGTGACTCTAGCAATTTATATTTGAGGAAGGGAGTAGATTGATTATTATAGAGGGAGCTGTCTTCCAGGTAGTATAATTTTGGGACCTGAGTCACTACTGTTAAGAGAAAACTCACATTGATTGAGCTTCTACTGAGAACCAAGCATTTACTTATTGTCTTTTATTCTTCACAACAATGCTTTGAGAGGGTCATAACCATAGTCTGTTGACAGAATAGAAACCCTGTGGTTCCAAGAGGGCTAGTACATTGCTGAGGTCATGTGGCTAGTGGACTTGTGATAAAGCAATGTAGGGACAGCTGTAGATTGAAAGGTAAAGCTTGATGCCTTCTTTTCCTCTCGTCCAGAAGCCCACATCTAGGGCTTCCCACTGTCTGCCCTTGATAATCACTTTAACTTGATGTTCAGAGGTGGGGAAACAGGAAGTCATTCAGGGTGATTTCCATTTAAACTCCTCAACCTAGAGGTAGGTTCTTAACCTCTTTTTTATTAGAAAAACTTATAATACAAAATATGAATACATTTAATATATAATACAAAATATAAATGCATGATTATCACACACCTCTCTATGTTTTAATCTAAAGACTTTAAACTTCTCCCACCAAATTGCAGAGATCCCCAAATGCACAAAATACACAATTTCAAGGGTTCCTTGATATTAAGAAATGTGTGGTCGAGGCAGCCCTGAAAATGGATTTTTTCCCCCTATTTCAATTAAATTTGCTCAAGTTGTATCTGAAGAATCTAAAATAACAGAGTCACAGGTTTATAGTGATTTAGCTCTTCAAGAGCTATCAGAACTTTCACTTGCCCATTTTTGCATTTTGGAGGTGGTCTAGGAGGGAAGTGGTAAACTCCTATAGATAGTCATGTGTAGAATTGGTTATCAAACTTTTTCTCCAGACCACAGAGCAGTGCTCCTTCCTCTACCCAGAGAGAAGCCACACATGATAGCTACTCATGACTTGATTCAGGTATCTGAATGTGGAAGAGATTATTGAGCCAGATCAAAAGGCCCAAAATCCATGTAGATTTCAGACATATTGTCATTTACTGGTGTCTTTCACAAAGGCAGAACAAACATCCCACTGTAAGGGAAATAGGTATTAGCCTTAATAGCAGCCATGTACCAGGACCCCACTAAGCAACCTTTGCTAATAGTCCTTTCCTTGCTGCTCCTCTCCTCCCTTCACTGGAGCTGCCTCTTAACCCCTCTGGCTGATATTTGACCCATGGAATTGACCATTTGTTTAGGTGTCATGAGGATACAGAAGATATTTCATTTTCTCGGTACTCCCTGGGGCAAAGCCAAGCATAGAGCTCTGACTCACTCGAGGCTTAGGGAAGAAGAACCTTTTCATTATCCATCTGATTACATTAGAAACCTCTGATGTTGCAAGCTCCCATTTCTTTGAGCCCTCTAGGAGAAGCTGTCACTGAATTTGACCTGTGGGGAGACCAAGGCAATGGGAGGTTCTGAGATCAGCTTAGAGGCTGGATGGGAGGAGGTCTCTCACCTGTGACCATGCAGTTTTGCAAGGTATTCCCTCTTTAGCTCTCTCGACCAGCCACAGACATCTAGATGAAAGATGTAAGATCTAGATGTAAGGCATCATGCTAGGTGCTGTGGGTAAATCGGAGATGAATTAAATCAAGCAAGTGATAACCTAACACCGAGTCAGGTGCTATGGGAGAGGATGACGATGGTAAAGCACCCTTCAGAGATTACCTTCTATGTGCCAGGCACTGTGCTATGTACCCCACATGAGTTTACTCAAATGTTTACAACACCGCGAGGTAAGAATTGTCCCCATGTTACAAACGAGGAAACTGAAGTCCAGAGAGTTCACTGAGTAGCTGAGTAAGCAGCATTGGTATTCGAAGCATTGTTGTCTGGCTCCAAAGTTCGTATCCTTCTCTCTGCACCAGACTGAGATTAAAAAAAAAAAAAAAAAAGGTGGCAGAAGGTTCAGTGTTAGCCCTGAAGGAAACTACAGCAGAAAACAGAATGTGATCAGGGTCCTGAGCAAAGCAGAGGTCAGGAAGGGGATGACAAGGCAGAGCTGTCCAGGAGAGAGGGCTCTGCAGAGGGACTCCTTGGGTGAGGCTCCCTTGCCTTCCTGGCCAGCACTTGGTCTGCCAAGGATTTGAGAGCTGACTTGGGTTCTAATCCTGCTTCCTTCATTTTTTTTTTTTTTTTTAAGATTTTATTTATTTGACAGAGAGAGTGTAAGAGAGCACAAGCACGGGGAGCAACAGAGAGAAAAGGAGAAACAGGGTCTCTGCTGAGCAGGGAGCCCAAAGACATGGGGCTTGATCCCAGGACGCCAGGATCATGACCTGAGCCAAAGGCAGATGCTTAACCGACAGAGCCACCCAGGTGCCCCTGCTTCCCTCATTTAATAGCTGTTAATGTGACCTTGGGTAAGATGATAAAGTGAACTCCAGCATCAAACAGACCTGGGTTTAGTCCCAGTTCCACTAATTTATTAGCTGGGCAAGTCAATTAATCAATCTCAGCCCCAGTTTCTTTGTCTGTGAAATGAAGATTATGATAGTCTCTAACTCAGATTGGGCTGAGGTAAGGATTCAATGTGATAATGTATAAAGTGCCTAGGACAGGGTAATAGTAATAGTATCAGCCAAGGGTTATTAAGTGCATACTAGGTGCTAGGCATTTTGTCCCAAATGACTTATATGCATGATCTGATTTAATCCTCATAATACTATTGTGAGGTGGATGCTATTATGACTGACATTTTATAGATGAGGAAACTGAGTCTCAGAATGGTTGCCCAAGGCTGCTGGGCTAGCAGGTGACAGAGCAATGCACCCAGAGAATGAGGTAAACATGAAAAAGGAGTGAGGCATCTGCTTCATGAGGTAGACTGTGGTCTCCGGGATGTGAAGGAGACTTTTTGCCCTTGGTGGAGCCCAGATGGGAGAGATGAGAAGCCCCCTTTCTCCTGGGCAGGGGACGCCTGCTACAGCAGAGGCATTTCCTCTGCCTCCGAAGGCAGCAGGACTGAGAGATTTCAGCTCCCTCTGGGCCAAGCCGTCCTCTCTGGTAATTATAATTTGTCAATCTTTGGTGCGGGTTCCCCAGCCCAGAACTTCCGGTAGCACAGCATTTCCCGGGAAGGTAGAGAGAGATCCTTAGCAGTCCTTTTTGCAGCCAACTGGTGAAGATTAATTGCCAAGTCATCCAGGGACTGAATTCATATCATGTGCTCACGGAGAGCCCGGGAACCCTGAATTGGGGGTTGGGGGGCCAGGGCCCAGGGTGCCAGAACATGGAGTGTGAAAACCTGCTAACTCTGGAACAGAAGAACTGGTCCCTTCTTCTTATGCCCCAGCAGCAACTCTGGTGGGACAAGGTAAACAGGTTGCCAGCACCAGCCCACAGTGTTCCAGATGTGAGGGTCCGGGGGAGTGTGTGCTGTTTTCTCAAATGATTCTGGCTCTCCCTTTATGGCTGTGGGCTTTGCCCATCACTTTGCCCAGGAATCTATGGTGGTCCCAAGATTTCTCTAGAATAAGCCTATAGGTGGTGATCTGGTTTGAAGGTGGGTGAAAGCTGTGTTGGCACTGTGCTCTCCATGAGACCGACACCATTGTCCATAACAAAGACCAAAGGGAGGGAGCTGTTGGAGGTTTGACTGGGGCTAAAGCTCTCCCAAGATGCCCGTGTATTGCCACTGCCAGGATTTACTTCCCAGCAACATTTGTTAAAACCATCAAAGGTTAATGCACAAGATCACACACACACAAAAAATTATGGCAATGGACTCCTTACAGCTGACTTTCAAGTCAGCTCTTCTGGGCTCTTCTGCTATGGTCAGGATCACTCACTTCTGAGATGTCAGAGTCAGAAGGACCCTAGAGATCATCTAGTTCAGGGGTCAGCAGACTATAGCTGGTGAGATAAACCCAGTTTGTGTCTGATTTTTGTAAATAAAGTTTTATTGGAACACAGCCAGGCTCATTCACTTATGTTTTTATTGTGGGTACTTTTCATGCTACAGTGACAGAGCTGGGTAGCTGCAATAGGACGGTCTGTCCTGCAAAACCTAAAATATTTACTCTCTGACCTTTGATAGAAAATGTTTATTGACCCCTGATGTAGTTCAATACTGTTATTTTACATGTGAGAACCAAAGGCCCAGAAAGGAGAAGGGATTTTCTTAAGGCAGACCCAGGTTAGTAGCCCAGAGATTTAAGCCCAGCCACATTACTGTTTTTTGCCACTGTTTTTTGTTGTTGTTGTTGTTGTTTTGTGTTGTTTTTTGCCTCTGTTTGTGCAGCCTGGCACAGGCTCTGAGTTTGAATCCCAGAGAGAGTTGATGAGATGTGCGACCTTCGGCGAGCTATGTAACCTCTTTTAGTCTCCATTTTTTTCCTACCTGACACCTGCAGATAATCCGTCCTATTTCTGGAGATAAAGCCCATATGAGGTGGTTGTGAGAATTTGTGAGAATTAAAGGAGCTGTAGTCTGTAACACTTAGGATGGGACCTGGCTCATAAAAACCACAATAAAAATGTGCTATTATTACTGATGTCCCCTGTGATCTTATGTGTATTAATCTTACCCTCCCACCTCCATGTTTCATAAAGAAAAGGACTATTCCTTATCAAGGGTTCTTTAACTTTTTGGGTCCTAGACCTTGTTGAGGTTCTACTGAGAGCTGTGGACACATTGCTTTACTCCACACTTTTCCTGAATTCCTTGTTGAGCTTCCTCAGTACCAAGTTCCTGGGAGGGCCCCTGGAGCAATTGATCTCCAGCCTGTTACTTCTTATTTTTGTTTGTTGAGGCTGTCTCTTGCTAACTCTATCTCTGTGTAAACTCTTTCACTCTTGGGCAAAAGAAGGAATCCAGTGTTTTCCCTTTCATCATGGAGCAATGCTTGAATTGAGTAAAGTGAGTGGATCCTGGCCTTATCCTATCTTCCCGGAGCTCACGATCTAAGATGAGTAATGAGAACGTGCATCTGAGGATGCATAGAGAATTGTGTCTGACATTGAACATGAATGTGAGTTAAATAAGGAAACATAAATACATGACATAGGTCTCAAATTTCTCCATCCCTCCTCTTCTTCCTCTTTTGTGCTCTCTGAACCAAACCAACCAACCTTTTTTGGGGGCTTTTCACTTGCAATGGCCACCAAGTTCAGAAAGGTCTAAAGGAAGTGGTGGGAACCTTTTTCCTTGGGGGCATCTAAAAATTGTATCTGGTATTAGAGCCCAGCTTTGGAGAGGACAGACCTTGCCCCTGGGGAACAAGGCAAGGAAGTGATGTCAGAGGACGATTTCTGCCTTCTCATTTCCATTCCTTGACAGAGATGACAGCGTAGGGCCTTGGGGTGAGGGTGGGCATGCTTGGGAAAGGAGTGTGGCATCCCCATGGGTCCTGCGGGCATGGCAGAGGAGGGAGGAGTGTGAGAAAGAGGCAGTTTTCTTTGCCTATCTCTGCCATGCACTGAAGAATGCTGGGACAGGAAATGCCCAGCGTTTCTCAGCTATTTATTGGACGCCAACCCGACAAATTTGGAAGGTTGCCTCAGGAGTCCTGAAAAGATGAAGGGAGAAGGAGGAGGAGCCTTGTTTTTTGTTTTTCTTTTTTCTTTGCCTTTTGTGGGACTTTCCTGGTAAGTGGTTGTGGGTAGGGAATACGGGGAAGATTTTGTGGAATGTTCTAGACAGGAGCACCTGATATAATAGTTATTAGCCACATGGTATGAATTGCACGTTTCTTGGCAGGGCTTCCAAATATCTCCAGCCCTTTGCAGTGCTCTCCATTTAAAGGTAAGAATTGCCTTCTTCCCATGGCCCTATTTTAATTAACTATGAGTACAGTTCTGCACCAAGAATGTGCCAAGCTAATTCACAGGCATCATCTTATTTAATTCTCCAAACAGAACTTTTGGGAAAGATGTTGTTGGCTCCAATTTACCTATGAGAAAACTGAGGACAAGAGATGTCAATAAACTTGCTTAAGTTGGCCCAGAGATGGGATTAGAGCAGAAGCAGTTTGACTCAAAGTTGATGCTTTTCATCTCCCAGATAACCCAAATTTGGCTGCAGGCTGACCTCACTGCTAAACAAAATTACAGGAATTTCTGGGCAAACCTCAGTGGGCTGGTGACAGAGATCTACAGAGGCAGAAGTCAGTTTGGACTGTGTGCTACCACAGGATACAAAGTTCCTATGAGTCCTTCTGTGGAATTGGATCCAAGGACTACAACTCTCCTGCTAACCTCTCCTTGGGAGCTCAAGTAAGCTCAGGCTCGAGTTTCAATTCTTCCAAGCGCAAGGGTGGGAGACCTGATCCAATAATTTTCTGTAAGGACTTCAAAGGTTGTTTTGTTGATTCCATGATGGCAATCAACTGTTAGATTGAGAGAGAGAGAGAGAGAGAGAGAGCGCACACACAAGTCCATATCTAGACTCCAAAGAGCACGAGAGATGTGCAGCAGGACCTCAGGAAGTGGCTTATTAAACATCGGATCAAATTCTGGTTCCTGCCACTTCCTAGTTTTGTGAACTTGGGCAAAGTTATTTCATTTATTTAAGCTCCCAACTGTTTATCTGTTAAATGGGGATTTTAATAGTATTTACCCCATCAAGTTTTATAAGGATTAAATGAGGCTTTGGCACCTAGAAAGCTCTTAGTAAATATTAGTTATTGTTGATATTTTGTATCATCTTGAAAACACACACCAGGTTTCTCAGTATATGGAATATTTGGGTATAGATTTTCCTAGCTGATCTCTCAGTGATACTTTCAACCCTTCACTTGCCAATGGATGCAACTGTTTCCTTTTTTTTTTTTTTTTTTCTTCTGATACAAATAGCCCTGAACAAATAGTGGCTGGAAAAATAACAATAGTATGAACAACAATAACTATCACTTGCTGAGAAATTACTGTGTGCTGGGCTTGCCTTATTGGCTTTACATACCCCATCTTATTTTAACACAAGACTCCTATCAGGCATGGGGAAATATCTACCTGGCCTTTGAGAGGCAACTTCTGAAAGTGACTCCATCACACCCAGAGCCAAAGGCTTACTGGAAGTATTTCTTTATGCAGAGAACTAGGGATAATGGACACCAAGCCAGAGTGGGTACTGATAGGCTTTAGGAGTGGGGTGTGGTAGGCTGTTGGTCCCATGAGCTTGCTGTGCAGAGGAAGGCAACCAGCTCATTCCAGCAGGCAGGACCACAAGCTCTCGGCTTGTAATTCTTGGCCACTGGTACAATTAGTGTCAATAGGAATTTTCCCTGTGTATCAGACTGAAGAGGCTCATAGGCTATAAACCATCACAGCAAAGGCAGGGAAGGAAGGGGGACCTGTACGAATCTCCACCTGCCCCTGATACTGTGGAAAGGACCAGATCCATGAGAAGGGGCAGAAGAGAAGGTGGGAAAAGGGCAGGGAACAAACTCCAATGAATACAGATCTTCAATTAAATTCCAGAGTTTGAATGAAGCTGTGAAAGGAAAAAAAAGGTATTCAGTCTAGAGCTGTTTTCTCTCAAGTTAAGCTGGAGAACTTATCCCTAAAAGAGCTGGACCGGCTCCATGTATAAAAGTTCAGTTGTTTATTGTCACCTGAAAACTTTAGAATGTTTTTTTCCTCAGTCTAGGGGACTGCTCACTTTACCCCTTCCTGGTGCTGCTCTGTTGGAAGCCTAGGAATTTAGAAAGGAAGAAGTATGGAGCTACTGAGCAGGCAAAGGTTTGCTTAGACAGCCAGTGATGCTTTACTGGGCCTGAGTCACCTAGAGTGAGCTCCAGTAGGTCTGAAGTGAGGTCCAAGATGAATAAAGACATTTTTTCCCTTCAAGGATCTTTATGGGGAGGTGGGTACTACACTAGCCTTTAATAACAGTGTGGCAATAAATAACACTTCAAGACTCTTCAGTATCTAGTCATTTGTCATGCAAATGATGATAACCACAAGTGTTCTGAGTTTCAATTAGACTGTGTGTGTAATGCACTTTGTATTGGGTCTGACGAAGAGTAGGTCTACTCAGTAATGTCAATTCTTCCTTCTAAGGGAAGGAAGTCTTTTCCACGGCTGAGTAGGTTAGCTGGTCTCAGCTGAGGAGGGCTGCTCTCTTTAGGGCTCTGGGGAGTATATTCAACTTGTGAAGACATTTTTTCCAACTCCGTAAATGTACCCATTTGCATTCAGAATGGATATCTACTTAGAAACAATTATTCTCTTTGTGTTCAAGCTGGTCCCCTTGAACCCAGCTGATTTGCTCACTGGGTATATACAGAAGAAGGGAGGCATTCAGATGCAAAGCTGGAAGGGCTTGGAGAGGTTGTGTGATCCTTCCCTCATTTCACAGTTGGGGAAACCAAGGCCAAACAAATGATGAGACCGTGTCACTCAGAGCTAGAACCGGTACTGAGTTCTCTGATGTCTAGCCCAGAACTCTTAAAAAGAACTCTAGCTCAAACTAGATACTATTTGCATTATTTAATCACAACAGAAGGCAATAGATTTTAAAAAAAGTTATCGGAGTAAACTGTTCCTCTGGTAAAGCTATGGACAGATACAGAGAACAAAAGGGAAATCGCCCTTTAATCCACTATCCAGAGAGAACATCACTGTAAATGTTTTGGCAAATGGTTTCTAGACTTTACACTCACACAATCACACACACGGGCAAAAATATGCACACATACACACGCCCACACAAACATGCATGCACGCACACACATACGGGTGCGTCTTGTTTGGGCTCCCAGCCTCTGTTCGACTTCCTTTTTGCACCAGCTGCTGTCCTCTGAGTTCTCCACCTCCCAGACCCTGACTAAGCATCCCCTGTGGCTCTAGGGTTGGAGACCCTGACTCCGTCAGAGCCTGTGGAGCTCACGGACACTTTTGGCAAGGGATTTAAAGATAAGGGGATGAAAGTTTGGAGTTAGGTGTGAGGTGTTCCAGATGTCATGTGACCCCTGTTCGGGAGCCTCTCTAGGTGTGGACATAAATGGAACTCAGTGATGTCATCTGCCCTCATAGATTCCCACAGGAGTCACAGAATAATTCCCATGCATTAGGATAGCTAGTTGGCTGTTACCAGTGGATCCAATTCTCAGTAGGACTTTTGAAGGAGTCATTTCATCTCTCTGGGCTCAGTTTCTGCCTCTGTAAAATGGGATAATACTTGGGAGACTGCAGGGAGGATAATATATACCACTAGTACTACCAGTAGCAATAATAATGGTTAAATTTACAGCTGCCTCTATTAATTGTTTGCTGTGGTCAGGACTTATGCCAAGCAGTTTAATATATTGTTTCATTTAATCTTCACACCCACAGAGAATGGAAGGGGATCTGCTGTGTGAGATTGCTTGTGTAACCGTGAAGGACTGAGATGCGGGATCAGATTCCAGCTGTCCTGATTCCTGTCACAGTAATTTTGCTGGCTGATCCCTTCTGTTTCTTTGAACATTGGTAGGGGGATCTCGGAGCATTTCCAGGCCTCTTGGCTGGGGGCCACCTCTGCCCTCTGCAGGGGACAGGACATTGGTTCCAGACTAGAGACTGGGAAGTGCCCGCTGGGCTGTCGCTGAGAGGGCTGGGACCCTGGCCAGAGCCCTCTCTGTCTGCAGCATCCCTCCTCCTGGCGGTGCCCCAGTGTTCCCTAGGTAACCACAGGGGACACAGCCCAGATTTATGGCCCTGCCGTTCCTGAGCAAGTACCTGACATGTTCTGTCTGAAAGCAATGGTGTCTGGCTCTCAGATGACTCATCGGGAGGGGAACAGACATGTGTGGGTGGTGCAGAAGGAAGGAAAACCCCCACTCTCACCTCCTACAGGTAGAGAGCCCGAGGGGAATTGCTCCATCACACAGACTGTTTAAAAGAAAAATATTCAAGGCTCCCATTTTATAGATGGGGACATTGAGGTCCTATTCCATCTGTTCTTTTATTTAGTTCATGAATGTTGATTGAGCTTGGTGCCAGACTATGGTAGATCGTGTGGGGAACACAAACATGGAAAAAGCATAGACTGTCATTCACGATGCTATTGACTAAGCAAGGGGTATACAATGTGGAATGGGGAACTGTCATCAGGGTGGGATGTTCCAGTGTGGAAGGGCCTCAAGAGTTAGCCTGCCAGTCATTGGCATTTAAATAGTTCACGTGTTCTTTGGGCTTGGGGCAAGGGACTTTGCCCATGTGTTTGCAGGTGGGCTGGGACTGCCTCCTTACCATCTATCAGAGCCAAGGCACCCGCAGCAGCTCTCCATCTGGCTGCATAGAGGTCCCAAAGAGAAACCAGTGTGTCTCTCTCACCACCGGCTCCCTCACACTTCTCAAGAGGGACTCTGGCTACATATACCCTGACCAGCTGCAGTGCTTTAAGAACAGAACGTATTCTGGATGCTATTCTAAGAACGAAGTGTCAGTGTCAAAAATCATGTTGATGTTGCCAGTCAAAAAAAAAAGGAGCAGGTTCAATTTCAGTCCATTCTTCTAGCATTTACTAGATGCTAAGGAAAGCTGGAAGGAACATGAAAGCCCTCAAGAAGCTTCTAGAAAAGTTTTGAGATTTTTTCCATTTGGCTGATTTTAAGGCAGTTGAATGCTACAGAGCTGAAATTATATTTTACGGCCGGTTCATCAGTTCACACTGGTATTTAGCATGTCTTTATTCACTTTTAAAGTATTGTACCTATCGGAATTCTATTCAGCCTATCTGGCTGGTGCTAGAGGCAGGAGACTTGCTGAGATTCTCCTCACTTTTCCCTCTGAGGAAGGCGAGCACTCTGTTCTAAGGCAGAAGGGAGAAAAACAAGATTTGACTGGTTTATTGTAGAGAGTGAACCATCTCTGATCTCCACTCTTTGGGAGCTTATTGGAATAGCATGCACAGTTTACATAGTAAATAAATCCACATTAATGTGCTTCCTTAAAAATAATGTCAGTACATCCAAATGTAGGTTTTCTCCTTCTGAGTAGTAACCTCAGCAGGCAATACACTTGTTTCAATTATCCAATTAAAACTATTTTTGGGTGGGGGGTGCCTGGATGGCTCAAGTGGGTTAAGGCTCTGCCTTCAGCTCAGGTCATGATCCCGGGGTCCTGCTCAGCGGGGAGCCTTCTTCCCCCTCTCTCTGCCTGCCTCTCTGCCTACTTGTGATCTCTGTCTGTCAAATAAATAAATAAATAAAACCTTAAGAAAAAAACAAAAACAAAAACTATTTTTCCTCCTCTCTCAATATTGTTCTCAAACCAGTGCATATTCCTGTGTCCATCATGGCCAAGTCAAGCACTCATTATCTGAGAGTAGATGCGATTTCTAGAATCGATAGTCCTAAGAAGTTACCTAGCCCTGTGCTGTTTTATAAGGCTGGGAGCTGACCCTGCATCCTCTAGGCTACAGTTCCCAGGCTCCCTTGCCATCTCCCTTACTTCCAGCTGGGTTTGGTCAGTAGGGGGCATGGCAGCAGGGAGAGAAATAGGAGAAGTTAGGACATCTCTCTCTCTCTGTCTTTCTCAGGTGCTATTCCTAGTAAAATTTAGTTATTTCTATGGCTCCTGCCCCACCAGACAGATCCATAGTGTGTGTGTATATATATATATATATATATATATATATATATATATATATATATATTATAAACACACATATATCAATGGTTTTCTATATGCCAGCATGAACTTGCTTTAAGATATAACAGAAAAAAGATCTCAATCACAATAGCAACTAAATGTGTAATACCCAGGAAAAACTGTAACAAGAAACGTATAGGACAGCCATGGAGAAAATGACAAAACTGCAGTGAGCACCATGAAAGAGGGGCTGAATAAATGGAAAGATATATTATGCTTCTAGAAGTATTATAATAATGTCAATGTCCCACAGTTTAATCTATTAATTTAAGGCAATTACATAAAAAAGATATCAATGAGATTTGGAGGGAACTTAATAAATGATTCCAAAGTGCTTTTGGAAGAATAAATGCTCAAGAATAGCCAAGAAAATTTGGAAAAAGGAAAGTTATGTGTGGGGAATTGCCCTACTAGATTAAAATGCTTGACAATATGACTGGCAGAGGGTTAGGCTGGCAGATCATCAGAATAGAACAGATCAGCTAAAACCAGGTCCAACTCTGTGTGAAAATTAATATATAATAGAGGTGACATTTCCATTTTTCACAAATGGTGTCAAATTTGAATATTTGGAAAAAAAAATAAAGTGAGAGCCTTACTTCTCACCTTAAATAAATTATACACCCCAGACAAATTAGAGATTTAAATGTAAATATCTAAATCATAAAAATATTAGAAGAAAGTATAGGTACATGTTTTTATCTCTTTAGGGTTAGGAAAATTCTTTTTAACAATCAACACCAGAAATCATAGAAGAAACAAGTACGAATACAAACAAAATTGTGAAATTTATAACAAAACTTCCTACATTATCAAGTTAAAACACAAAAGATGTTTTAAAAACATGTTCAATTTGTATGAATCATAGATCATAATATTCTAGGTATTTAAAAAAACCCTTATGGATCAACTACGAAAAGATGAATAACATCCAAAGAAAAAATGTGAAAAGATCATGAATTGATAAATCTTAAATAAACTACATGGATGATCAATAACCATATACAAATTTGTGTAGCAATAAATGTAAATTATACAATAACAATGTGTAGTTTTTACCTATTGGGAAGATAGTAAGGAATAAAACTAAGTCTGAAAAGCCTGGAAAGGCTGAGGGAAAATTGAACATTTCATACAGTGTTGGTAGGCGTGTAAATTGACACATTTCTCAAGGGTGTTCAACAACAGTTCTCAAAAGACTTGAACACGTGCATTTTTTTAAGATAGTAATTCCACTTCTTGGAATTTGCCTTAAGGGTAACAAGCAAAGAAATGCACAAAGATCTGTTTATCTCAGTTTTGATATGAAACCAAATTGATACACACACACTCACTCCTCGTTAGAAGCACCCTCAATGTCCACTAATAGGGAATTGCTTAAAGCTTTCCGAGAAGGCAATGCAGCCATTTAAAGGACAGTGATGGAAAGTCATGATGTAGTATATATTTAATGAATAGTCTTTCCAGAAAATATTGAAAGTGAAAAAAACCAGGATACCAACCTGTATGAATAGTTAGAGTCTGCTTTTACAATCCAGATAAAAGTGTTAGATAATTTAGAAAGAGGTGGTAAACACAGATACAAATATATTAGTTGGGATTATATCTGAGTAGGTGGAAGGCATACAGGGGGTTTCATAATCTCCTCTATTTCCTAAAGGCTTTTTACCCCTCCTTTTAAAAACAATAGGCATGAAATCAACTGTCCTCCTTTCCTAAAAAAAAAAAATTTTTTTTGGAAGGACAGAGTCAGATCCAAATCTGGAATCAAGATGGGAGGCTTTTTTATTTAGAGCTCCATTAAAGAGCTATACTTACCCATTTTCCACAAACTTTTGGCCCATTCTTTTCCCTCTAACTAGAAATACTCTTTCCAAGCTACCTTCCCCCTAATAATCCCAATCTTCTCCACCTATTAAAGTTCCACTCAGCCTTTGGGGGTTGACTAAGTCTCTGTAGGAACTCTCCCACCCCTCACCTGGCAGCCAGCTTTGCTTTTTCTTTCCTCAGTTCTCCCCACCACACCTCCAACATGGCTCCAGCATGGTCCATACCTGAAGCTGGGTCCCTCCCCACCCCCAACACTTTGTAGGAGAATCAAAGTAGAGTTTTATGGGCTGGGATGAAGGTGGGAAAACCCTTCCTGACAGATTGGAAAGCATCAACGTGGAAGGGAATGCAAATGCTTACAACCCTGAAAGCCCAAATGCAAGAATTAGGGAGGGGACAAAATCTGGCCAGCTGGGACAGACTTAAACTGGAACCAGATATCAGACCTATCAGGCCCATGTGTTTGTAAGGACCCTTTGTTCTAGCTGATAGAAAACCAGCTGCAACTAGCTTAGTTAGTAAGCTAGTTGGGCTTCAGTAGCCAATGGAATGAAGGGTTTGAGACCCTTTGGATAAATCCTCATATATCATATCTCATCTTCATTTCTTTCCACAGGATAAAACTTCTTTTCCTCTGATCCACAGTATGAGAAACACAACCACAAAAAAATTCTCATTTTTACATCTTAGATTGTAGGGAGCCACAAAAAGCCTGGCTCCTTTCCACCTTGTCCCCAAACTCCCACAGAAGGGCTCAAACAAGTCTGCTTGGGTCAGGGGCTCACCGCTGGGCCAATTGGCTGTTGCCGGATGATAAGTTCTATGATTGGCCATTGACCTTTGCCAGGGGGAGGGGAGGTGTCACATTCTTCTGGGATGACTTCTGTGGTGACCATATAGATGAAGGAAGGGACAGTTCTTAGGAAAGAGGTTCTTCACAGGTATTCACCAGAGCACATAAGGATCCAAAATGGGATGGAGGAGAGAAAAGCCGGGAGGGTTTGCCTAAAAAACCACAAAATGCTTGAAAACTTTCTTAAGAGCCAGCAGGAGTACAATGTTTAGATGGATTGGGCATCTGCCTTACTTTTTTTCTTCTAAATTATAAGTGCTCTGAGGCCCTGGATGTTTTTGTGGTTGTTTCTCATCTCCCAGCGCTTGTCATAACCCCTTACACTTAATGGGTGGTCAGTGAAGGTTTGTTGTAATTTTGATCTACAGTATTCTCATTGGAGGTTTTGCAAACTGTATCTGTATGACTTCAAAAAAGAGTACTGGAAGTGTTTTTGACATTAAGAAGTAACTCTACAGCCTTTCTCTCCAGTTAACTGCTTTGATGAGAGCACTCACTCGGAAGGGGAGAACTTGGTAAGCATGGTAATAACTTCTTTTATTTCCCCAGTCCCATTGTGTGTGTGTGCTGTGTGTGGGAGAGGCATGTAGATGGAATTCAGAATGCATACTGAGCATCTCAGAGTGTCATGCAGATGTCCCATTTCTGTTGGACTCTTGTCAGTGATACCAAGACCAGTTTTGGCCAGAGTTAGCAAAATTCACTTTTTAGAGTCATAAATTCAGACATATCCAGCTAGTATTCTTATAGTGGGAGGTCCATACCAGGCTACTTATGCAAAAAGAATTTATTGCTTCATGTTAGAGAATGGCTGGCTTCCGGTGAACCTTAATGTAGAACTCAAAGAGTACCAGAAAACAATTTCTCTCTCTCTTTTTTTAAATTTGCTCTTTCTAGGGGTCTATTTTTTTTTTAAGATTTATTTATTTATTTGACAGGCAGATATCTTTTTTTTTTAAATTTCTTTTCAGCATAACAGTATTCATTGTTTTTGCACCACACCCAGTGCTCCATGCAATAACGTGCCCTCCATAATACCCACCACCTGGCTCCCTCAACCTCCCACCTCCTGCCCCTTCAAAACCCTCAGGTTGTTTTTCAGAGTCCATAGTCTTTAATGGTTCACCTCCCCTTCCAATTTCCCTCAACTCCCTTCTCCTCTCCATCTCTCCATGTCCTCCATGTTATTTGTTACACTCCACAAATAAGTGAAACCATATGATAATTGACTCTCTCTGCTTGACTTATTTCACTTTCTTCCAGTCCCGTCCATGTTGCTACAAAAGTTGGGTATTCATTCTTTCTGATGGAGGCATAATACTCCATAGAGTATATAGACCACATCTTCCTTATCCATTCATCTGTTGAAGGGCATCTTGGTTCTTTTCACAGTTTGGAGACTGTGGCCATTGCTGCTATAAACATTGGGGGTACAGATGGCCCTTCTTTTCACTACATCTGTATCTTTGGGGTAAATACCCAGTAGTGCAATTGCAAGGTCATAGGGAAGCTCTATTTTTAATTTCTTGAGGAATCTCCACACTGTTCTCCAAAGTGGCTGCACCAACTTGCATTCCCACCAACAGTGTAAGAGGGTTCCCCTTTCTCCACATCCTATCCAACACACGTTGTTTCCTATCTTTCTAATTTTGGCCATTCTGACTGGTGTAAGGTGATATCTCAATGTGGTTTTATTTTGAATCTCCCTAATGGCTAGTGATGATGAACATTTTCTCATGTGTCTGATAGCCATTTGTATGTCTTCATTGGAGAAGTGTCTGTTCATATCTTCTGTCCATTTTTTTTTCTAAGATTTTTATTTATTTATTGAACAGAGAGATCACAAGTAGGCAGAGAGGCAGGCAGAGAGAGAGGAGGAAGCAGGCTCCCTGCTGAGCAGAGATTCCGATGCGGGGCTCTCGATCCCAGCACCCTGGGATCATGGCCTGAGCTGAAGGCAAAGGCTTAACCCACTGAGCCACCCAGGTGCCCCATCTTCTGCCCATTTTTTGATATGATTATCTGTTCTGTGTGTGTTGAGTTTGAGAAGTTCTTTATAAATCCTGGATATCAACCTTTTGTCTGTACTGTCATTTGCAAATATCTTCTCCCATTCCGTGGGTTGCCTCTTTCCTTTGCTGTGCACAAGTTTTTGATCTTGATGAAGTCCCAAAAGTTCATTGTCACTTTTGTTTCCTTTGCTTTTGGAGACATATCCAAGAGACATATCCTCTTCTAGAATTCTGATGGATTCCTGTCTCATGTTGAGGTCTTTTACCCATTTTGAGTTTATCTTTGTGTATGGTGTAAGAGAATGGTCAAGTTTCATTCTTCTACATATAGTTGTCCAATTTTCCCAGCACCATGTATTGAAGAGGCTGTCTTTTTTCCACTGTATATTTTTTCTCGTTTTGTCAAAGATTATTTGACCATAGAGTTGAGGGTCCATATCTGGGCTCTTTACTCTGTTCCACTGGTCTATGTGTCTGTTTTTATGCCAGTACCATGCTGTCTTGGTGATCACAGCTTTGTAGTAAAGCTTGAAATCAGGTAACGTGATGCTGCCAGTTTTATTTTTGTTTTTCAATATTTCCTTAGCGATTCGGGGTCTCTTTTGATTCCATACCAATTTTAGGATTATCTGCTCCAGCTCTTTGAAAAATATTGGTGGAATTTTGATCAGAATGGCATTAAAAGTATAGATTGCTCTAGGCAGTATAGACATTTTAACAATGTTTATTCTTCCGATCCAAGAGCATGGAACCATCTCCCATCTTTTTGTGTCTTCTTCAATTTCTGTCATGAGTGTTCTGTGGTTCCTCGAGTATAGATCCTTTATCTCTTTGGTTAGGTTTATTCCCAGGTATCTTATGGGTTTTGGTGCTATAGTAAATGGAATCAATTCTCTAATTTCCCTTTCTGTATTTTCATTGTTAGTGTATAAGAAAGCCACTAATTTCTGTACATTGACTTTGTTGACAGGCAGATATGACAAGCAGGCAGAGAGGCAGGCAGAGAGAGAGAGAGAAATAAGCAGGATCCCCACCAAGCAGAGAGCCCAACATGGGGCTTGATCCCAGGACCCTGGGATCATTATCTGAGCCGAAGGCAAAGGCTTTAACCCACTGAGCCACCCAGGTGCCCCTAGGGGTCTATTTTTTATTTTTTAAATTTTATTTATTTATTTTAGAGAGAAAGAATGGGGGTGGGGGTCAGAAGGAAAGGGAGAGAATCTCTCAAGCAGATTCCCTGCTGATCATGGAGCCCAACTCGGGGTTTGATCCCATGGCCCTGAGATCATGACCTGAACTGAAATCAAGAGGCAGACATTCAACCAACAGAGCCACCCAAGTACTTCAAGGGTCTTTTTTCTTTTTTTTTAAATTAACCTATAATGTATTATTTGTTTCAGGGGTACAGGTCTGTGATTCATCAGTCTTACTCAATTCACAGCACTCACTATAGCACATACCCTCTGCAATGTCCATCACACTGTCACCCGATCCCTCCCACACCTTTCCCCTTCAGCAGTCCTCAGTTTGTTTCCTGAAATTAAGAGTCTTTTGTGGTTTGTCTTCCTCTCTGGTTTCATCTTGTTTCATTTTTCCCTCCCTTCTCCTATGATCCCCTGTCTTACTTCTCGAATTCCTCGTATCAGAGTGATCATATGAGATCACTTCTCTGATTGACTTATTTCACTTAGTATAATACCCTCTAGTTCCAGCCACGTCATTGCAAATGGTAAGATTTCATTTTTGATGCCTGCATAGTATTCCATTGTATATATATCCCACATCTTCTTTATCATTCATTTGTTGATGGACATCTAGGTTCTTTCCATCATTTGCTATTGTAGACATTGCTGCTATAACCATTCAGGAGCACGTGCCCCTTCGGATCACTACTTTTTAATCTTTGGGGTAAATATCCAGTAGTGCAGTAGTGGGTCATAGGATAGCTCTATTTTCAAGTTTTTGAGGAACCTCTATACTATTCCAGAGTGGCTGCACCAACTTGCATTCCCACCAACAGTGTAGGAAGGTTCCCCTTTCTCCACATCCTTACCAACACCTGTCATTTCCTGACTTGTTAATTTTAGCCATTCTGACTGGTGTGAGGTGGAATCTCACTGTGATTTTGATTTGTATTTCTCTGATGCCAAGTGATGCTGAACACTTATTCGTGTGTCTGTTGGCCATTTGGATGTCTTTGCAGAAATGTCTGTTTATGTCTTCTTCCCATTTCTTAATTTGATTATTTGTTCTTTGGGTTTTGAATTTGATAAGTTCTTTATAGATTTTGGACACTAGCCTTTTATCTGGTACATCATTTTCAAATATCTTCTCCCATTCTGTTGGTTGTCTTTGGATTTTGTTGACTGTTTCCTTTGCTGTGCAAAAGCTTTTGATCTTGATGAAATCCCAATAGTTCATTTTTGCCTTTGCTTCCCTTGCCTTTGGTGACATTTCTAGGAAGAAGTTGCTGCATCTGAGGTCAAAGAGATTGTTGCCTGTGTTCTCCTCAAGGATTTTGATGGATTCGTCTCACACTGAGGTCTTTCATCCATTTTGAGTCTATTTTTGTGTGTGGTCTAAGGAAATGATCCAGTTTCATTCTTCTGCATATGGCTGTCCAATTTTCCCAACACCATTTGTTGAAGAGACTGTCTTTGTCTTTTCCACTGGACATTCTTTCTTGCTTCATCAAATATTAGTTGACCATAGAGTTGAGGGTCCATTTCTGGGCTCTCTATTCTGTGCCATTGATCTATGTGTCCATTTTTGTGCCAGTGCCATACTGTCTTGATGATAACAGCTTTGTAATAGAGCTTGAAATCTGGAATTGTGATGCCACAAACTTTGGTTTTCTTTTTCAACTTTCCTCTGGCTATTTGGGGTCTTTTCTGGTTCCATATAAATTTTAGGATTATTTGTTCAATTTCCTTGAAAAAAAATTGATGGTATTTTTATAGGGATTGCATTAAACATGTAGATTGCTTTAGGTAGCATAGACATTTTCACAGTATTTGTTCTTCCATTCCATGAGCATGGAACATTTTTCCATTTCTTTGTGTCTTCCTCAATTTCTTTCACGAGTACTCTATAGTTCTCTGGGTACAGATTCTTTGCCTTTTTGGTTAGATTTATTCCTAGGAATCTTATGGTTTTGGGTATAATTTTCAATGGGATCGACTCCTTAATTTCTTTTTCTTCTGTCTTGTTGTTGATGTATAGAAAGGCAACTGATTCCTGTGCATTGATTTTATATCCTGACCCTTTACTGAGTTTCTGTATGAGTTCTAGCGGTTTTGGAGTGGAGTCTTCTGGGTTTTCCACATAAAGTATCATATCATCTGCAAAGAGTCATAGTTTGACTTCTTCTTTGCTGATTCGGATACTTTTTATTTCTTTTTGTTATCTGATTGCTGAGGCTAGGACTTGCAGTATTATGTTGAATAGCAGTGG